>NC_137838.1:73227352-73827352 GCF_948465745.1 Chenopodium album | reverse complement strand
GTTTCCTAGACATGGCAGGTACTCCAGCTCCTCGCAATTCCAAAGAAGAATATGCACAAGATTCGGGAGAAGTGTTACCCAACCTGGCATTCTCACACCACGGTACCCCCATACTTCTAACCGCCTGAGATTCGAATGTGGTTGCAGCTCTTCCATTAATCTTCTTGCTTCCTCAGTATCCACATCTCCATCAACCACCCTGTGATGGAAATGAAATGTAAGGCCCTTGAGATGTTCCTTACTCATTAGATAATGTCCTTCAGCTCTGTTTTCGTCTATCTTAATGACATTTTTAGGCCACTTAAACCAGATATTAAGACAGCCTTTGATGTTGTTCATCATCTTTAGATCTTCCAGTCCGTCAAACCATTGTTTTGTAGTTGAATGACTCCCTTCACCACCGACTATAAAATCAGTAAGCCTGTGAAGGCCAGTCAACTTACCCATCCTCTTGGGAAAACAAGTCATCTTGTGGCAACTAGACAACGTTAATAAGGTCCTAAGCTTCACCAGCCTGCTCAAATCTTTTGGCAACTCTTTCAATTGACGGCAATAATTTAACTTTATGGTTTGTAGATTACATAGCTTTGTAATTGACTTTGGAAGCACTTCAAGTCTGTAGTTCCATGAGAGATCTAAATACCTCAAATGCAACAGTTTACCTATTGATTCTGGCAACGTTTTGATACTTGAATGAGACAAATCCAATGCCCTGAGGTGAAAGCAAGTGGCTAATAATGCCTCCGTGAAGAACTGCTCTATATTCACAACTTGATGCCACTCGCCAACGCAAAGATATGTTCGAATATGGGACTTGTATAATGTACATCTTGCAACTTTGCTTCTGGTAACTGACAGATGACGAAATGTATCATCCAAGATGTCGCCTAAGGTATCCGTTGCACAAATCTCCAATTTGGTTACTGTTTGAGCAACATCGTGCATAAGATCATGTATCTTAAAATTCACAATATCACCATATACATCTTTTTCTACGTCTTGAAAAAAACATCTTCGCAATAAAATTGAAATATATTCCTCAGCAGCATCTTCAATGCTTTGACCTTCATCCAAAGGGACAATATAGCCTTGTGCCATCCAAAGGCTTATTAGCTTCTCCTTTCTTATCTTATGATCCTTAGGAAACAATGCACAATAGCCGAAACAACTTTTCAATGGAGACTCGAGATTATGATAACTCAGCTTCAATATAGGCATGATATCATTCTGACTCTCTCTGAGGTTGGCTAATCGTATTTGCGCAAGTGATAGCCACTTACTCTTGTCTTGACCATATAAGAGACTTCCTACCACTCTGATAGCAAGAGGAACTCGAGCACATCCTTTAACAATCTCTAGCCCAATCTTGACCAAGTCATCAGGAGGCATAGACGATTGCAATCCAAAAGCCATCCTTTCAAATAAGCACCAAGAATTCTCCTCTGACAAGCCTTGGAGCTCGTATGTTAGACCATCTCCTATAAATTTTGCTGTCAATTGTGAACGTGTTGTTACCATAATCCAGCTTCCTCTTTGACCTCCGATTAAGAATCCTGCCAGGGCACGCCATTGATCACACTTCTCAGACCATACATCATCTAAAACAAGCAAGTATTTTTTGCCTGCTAGTTTATCGCGTAGATGTTTTTGTACCTGATCCATGGTGGAGTGCTCGTGAGGCTGACCAGTAGTTGAAGTAATCTTACAAAGAATTTCTTTTATATCCAGTTGCTTCTGATCTTGATCAGAGATACAAGTCCACAACCTCAAAGGAAATGTACTTGTAACCCTTGGATCGTTATACACAAGTTGAGCAAGAGCTGTTTTGCCCAACCCCCCAATTCCCACAATCGTGAGAAAAGATACGTCGCGTTGCACATTAGAATCGAGCATCATACCAATAATCTTCTCCAAGTCATCCTTTCTTCCAATGATATCATCTGCATCCACATAAGAACAGGTCTCGGGCCTTCTCCTCCGGATAGGCTCGGGATCAAGCTTAAAGCTAAACTGAGTACTGTAAGCAATAGCATCCAGTTTCTTCCTGATTTTCTTAACCCCTTGAGACATCTTATAAGCAACACCTAGTGGGTTATCAGAAAAGAAACGACACACTTTTTTAGAGAGACTACCACCAGCCTCCAAGAGTTTCTTCTGTTCAACAAGAGTAACAAACTCGTCCAGCAGATCATCTGCTTCAAAGACCGCACCCTTGAGCTCATTAAGCATATGCTTTGCTTCATGGGAGAGATCCTGCTTGGCCTCTGCATCAAGAAGCACAGCATTGACAGCAGAGACGGTGCGTCGGAGATCATCAAGCTGGGATTTGTAGCCAAAGACTGTAAGGATCTCTTGAAGCTCTGAGCACTGCAACGCCGTAAGCAGAGTTTGAGCAACTGATAACACTGTGCCAACAATATCCATTTTTTTTCTCTTGAAAATAGATGTGAATGAATATGGTAATGATAGATTTGTAAGCTCTGATATACACCAACCAAGCAAGAAGTAATGCAATTAAATCATATGGTTGAAATCCTGTAGCAAAAAGGAGATAAGGTAGTGCTATATTGTCATCATTTCAATATTAATAAAGCTAATTGGAATAATATAAGATCAATTTGTGACACCGGACCAATTATATATCTTGTATTAGGTAGTGCTAGTGTGCTACATTGTCAAATTTGTCATCATCAGTCATTAGCACAGTTAAATACTTAGCATTATGTAAAGCATAAAATTTCAGTGGTCCACGAATTGTATTTTTCTTTCCTGATTTCACTGATCTAGAGGGGTTATCAACTAAATACTACTGTAAAGGGAAACGGGACAAGGAGTAACCATATACTCCCTCCGTCCCTTAAAGATTATCCCGTATAATAATGGCCCAAATAGAATATGCACATAGCCGTAACTGATTTAATACATTAAAAATCTCCAAATAGAAGACCTCAAATCATAGGGATAAACTGATATTGGTGTTTCCGGTTAAAAAAATACACAACACCGAGAGCAATCAAAAAACTGATAAAAGCAGTGCAACCTTGAATCCCCACCCTTATAGCTAGCATTTGAAGTGGAACTAGGGAAGAGGTGAATCAGATTGTAGCCAACATTGGTGTTTCAGATTGGTATTCTTATCAATGTGTCTACTATTTGAAATTACTTTTACAATCTGATGTAATAACATAATTTTCTTGTACTCGTTAGAAATATATATTCTGATACAGAACAAACAAAATTTCAATAAGACTTTTCCAGCTTCTAAACTATAGGATTGTCTTGGTGGAAGAGCCTTTCTCTTCCAGAGTTCCATGGACTCGTGAAGAAAATCTAAGTTACTGAGAGACAGATATAAGATCACAGGGAAAAGTATACAGAAAAGACAGCTGAATCTTATGAAGAAATCAGAATCATTGTCTTTATAAGCCCAGTTCAAATTATCAAATAAAACCTTTTCCATTAACCCTTTTAATATAGGTCCTTTTCCATACAAGTAATTATTTATTCTCTGTGTCCTAAAAAAACTATCTCTGGATTTCTATAGATTTTTTATTTTTTTATTTTATATATATATATATAATTTGAAAGGCTAATTACAACAATGATCCCTTAACTGAAACAATGATCTAAACTATACCCAAACCTAAGATCATATCCTGTTCACGCTGTTTCCTGGATAGTTGGCTCTATATGCCCCCCCCCCCCCCCCAAAAAAAAAAAAAAAGAAAAAAAAAAAGCCTGATTAACAGCTTAACCAAAATTAATGGATGTTCATTGTGCAAAATTATTTATGGATATGAGTCAATATCACAGCTTTGGGGCATTCATATAGTGAGGAAATTTCATTTACTGGGGAAAAATGAACTGCCAGACATGACTGAAGAATCTCACCAAAAGCTTAACCAAATCATAAACAGCTCTGCATTTAAAACCAGACTCATCAAAAGGATTGGTTAGGTCAATAATTTCATGTTCAGGCAAGTCAGTCTTTGCTTAATTTTGAGGTCAAATCAAATTTTCAGTTGTTCTACTTCTACAGCAGTTACCAGGATTTCATATCAAAAGTGTTCAAATCAAGAAAAAAATGGGTGGACTCAGGTTGGGTCAGCTTTGTGGCTTTGCCAAGCATTAGCAAAGATAATGGTAGTACATCTGTACATTGAGTGACGGCCACAACTCTCTTGTCCAAACTTACTCAAATCAAACTGGCCAAACAAAAAAAAAAAGTAAGCAAATAAGAACACACGAAACTAAGGAAAAACTTTCAACAAACAAAACAAGCAAAATTGATGGTGAATTAACTAAGTCTCTCAATATATTGAAGGACCCCCGGGTTTTACCCCTTTGCACAGGAACGCTCAGCAGAATTCACAAGGTGAGCAAAAGCATAGTGTCATTCTGATTACTGGAACAGGTTATTGCGAGACAGTCAGCCTGGAAGTGCACAAAAGAGGTCGGAAAGGGAAGCAAAAGGACTGGTACTGGATCTTGAAGTCGGATAGCAGATGCCAGGATAGTGACTCTTCTCAGGATTACGGCTTTAGCAGTCTGCTTGCAGCCATACACAGTGGTCTTTTGACCGCTCTGAAGAACAAGCTATGGCACCTTCATATTTATTGCCAGGAGAAGAAGGTTACTAAATGGATGCAAGGCCAATTCTCAGGTTGCCTAGAAGACAGAGTGACCCTTCACAAAATCATTTCTCTGTTACCTAACTTTCATTGTTTATCTGTAGGTACTTTTGCTTCTGGGGTATAGTGTTACCCTTTGTATCAGTTGTCAAAAAAAAAAAAAAAAAAAAAAAACTAAGTTTATGAAATAATATTCAAAGATGTCCTAATTTAATTAGTTAGTCTCCAACAAAAAGGCTAATACACAAAACTTTCGAAAGTGAGGCTGGCCTGTTCTTGAGCACCAAAATAATTTACCACACCACTGTGAAAATTTATGCTTTAAAAAACCTGCTAATTAATATCCCCACAATACTAGCTAATACACTTTAAAAACATGATTAGACATTTCGGCCAAATATTAAGAAAGTATTAAAACAATGCAATTCAATAATAAGCTAAAAGTGCCACCTGATTGCGTAATACCAAAGGCTTACTCTCCAGCATTGACTTTCTGTCATCCTTCAGGTTTCTGATATTGGCCATTGGGGTTGTACTCATCCAGATTAGCCCCTTTCTTACCTGCATTAATAGGAAATAATTACCATTTTCTGGCATGTCCATTTAATGCAACCTAAATTCAACTCAACACATACTCTAATTAAACTCAGAAATAACCAACTGCTAAATCAGGTTTGTGAGTCGAGTTTTATAAAAAAAAAATAGAAGTTCTAAAAGAGTTCTTGTTTTGCACATTTAGAATCTGCTTATCAACCTCTAGCGAACACAACAAAAGCTGTCAAGTAATGACCATGTCGCAAAACCAGGTTTCATTACTGAAGAATACAGATCATACTCTTTGTCCAAGACATACATACTGTCTGCTGCACCTCATGCAGCCATATATCGAAATATTGATGTAGGATATCAGTAATTACAGCAATTACAAAACAATGCAGCTTTTTTTAAAATCCCCTGGTTGTATTTGCACCTCATGTCCTGTAACATAACAGAAACAAAAAACAACGAAACATTCCCATCAACCCTGCCCCATTAAAACCAACTCATTTAAACACATGAATACCAAACAAGAAATTTGCTAGAACAAATCCATTTCATTTCCAACCAGTTATTCTTTGGTTTGCTATAATAGCAGATACTAGTTAAACCATTTTGTGATTGAATCTACAATAATTGAGATAGAAGTCATATACATTATACATGATACTTTATCAAACGCAAACGCAAACGCAGAAAGCAACTAGAATTCATTCACTAAGTAGACAAGTAGCTAAAGTTTATTCACTAGTTTGCAATATCATTTTATTCATTTATAGAGGGATTACAAACAACTAATTTTCACAATGTATGTAGTTTATTGACTCGCGTGGACATAATAATTTAACATAAGTCAACTCTAAAAATTGACCAAACCCGACCTCACCGAACCTGATCAAGACGTCCGAATTGACACCCCTAAACATAACCACCATTAACCCGAATAACTTGACCATTAACCCATTCACCAGCATCACTAGCCAAAAACCCAACAACAGGAGCAACATCTTCAACCTTCCCCAACCTTCCTAAAGGACACTCATCAACCACCTTCTTAATCATCTCCTCTGATTTACCCTCAAAGAACATCTCCGTCGCAACCGGGCCCGGCGCCACCGCATTGACCGTAATCCCAGTCCCCTTCAACTCCTTCGCCAATATCTTCATCATCGTCTCAACCGCCGCCTTCGACGCTGCATAAGCCCCGTATTTCTCCTTCAAAGACCCCACTAACGACGACGACACCGTCACGATTCTCCCACCACCACCGCGGGTAACTCTGTTGGCTGCCTCCTTGATGCTGAGGAAGGTGCCCCGGGTGTTGACGGCGAAGATGCGGTCGAAATCAGCAGCTTCAATGTCGAAGATTGAGGAGTATTTGGAGTCGATGACGCCGGCGGAGGTGACGACGATGTGGGGTTGACTGTTGAAGGTTTGTTCGGCGGTGTTGAAGAGGGTTTTGACTTGGGTTTCGTCGGAGACGTCGGCTTGGACGGCGATTGCGCGGGGGGTTGCGGTGGTTGTGGTGGTGGTGGAGTTGATTTGCGAGACGAGTTGATCGGCGAGGGTTTTGGAGGATGGAGAGGTGTAATTGATGACGAGCTTTGCGCCGAGTGAGGCTAAGTGGAGCGCGATTGCTCTGCCTATTCCTCGGGATGCGCCGGTTACGATGGCGACTCTGTCTTGGAGTGTGTTGCCGGTGGTTGATGAGGATGCCATTGTTGGCGATTAATGTTGTTGTGTGGTGAGAAATGAGTTAGTTGGGAATTTGAAAAGGAAGAAGGGGGTATAAATAGCGATGAGCATGAGACGGGTATCCGTATTGTTGATACTAACCGAATTGATCCATAAACCGAATTAATAAATTTGGATACCCAATAAAATATCTATTAATCATATCATATCATCTTCATTATATCATCATAATATAAAACTAAGCTTTTAGCCAGGTCACGAGACAGCGACACTTGACGTTCCAACTTTTCGTCAAGTGTCGTGTCACGTTAGACTGGGTAACCATTAATTTTAAGACAAATTTAATGATATATTATATAATAATAATTATTTATTTTATAAAGGTTAAACCAATTAAGTAAACCATGGTATGCGAATAGTGCAAAAAGCAAAGTAATGCATTTAAAAAAAACGGAGGGAGTAGCCAATAACCATACCCGATAACAAATTATATATCGTAACGAGTACCCGAACTATATGGTTATTGGATCGGATACCCTAAATTTTTGGAACGGTTACGGATCGAATTTTTGGGTTTTTGGATAGTTTTGCTCGGCCGTAGTTTAAATAAGAGATTTTGAAATGTTTTTTGAGGTTGGTTTGAGGTCCGTGCTTACGTTATTTGTTTAGGTACGCATTTTGAAATTCTAGGAGTTTTTCTTTTTATAATCATATATGTCAACTTATACGAAGAATTGTGTTTTGTTGTTATATCAATTTTAATTGATTTGAATAAAAGTCAAATATTAATGAATAATTGTCAACTTATATGACAAATTTGTGTTTTGTTGTTATATGAATTTAAATTGATTTGAATAAAAGTCAAATATTAATGTATAATCTTAGGTATTGTTTGATTGCACAAAAAGAAGAGGGGGATGAGAATTCATGTGAATTGAAAATAGGGGGTTTATTTGATTGAACATAAAAAGTTAAAACATGGGAGATGTAAATTTACATGAGAATTAAATTACCAAACAAGGTAACTCAAAATTCCCATGATTTATAACAACTACCTTCATAATAACCAAACAAGATTTAGTTATTTTTTTAGGAAATTTAATTCCAATGAAATACAAATGCCTATGGAATCCTTGCCAATCAAATTATTCCTTAGAGTAATCAAATTAGAACACTTAAGACCATGTGGAACCAGATATAATTTATTTGGACAATCTTGAGATCGGAATAAATATTATCGATCTATCGGGTCCAATTCAAATCCCTTAAAAATAATTTTGGAGTTGATTTTTTTGTTTTATTTATTTAGATCAATTACAAAATATTCCTTATTACACTGGTTTTGTAGTAAGAGACATCTAAGGTCTCGAATAATTATTGAATATCCCAAAAAGTATTAATTACTATGAAATGATGCTGGCTTCTAAGTTTTTATGTAGCAAAATTTCAACTTCTCACATTATAAATTGCAAACAACCATGTCTATTGAGAAGATAATAACATACAAATCTACCAATAACAGTATGCACTGTAGGAGTTAATACATAGCAAAACACACATAATTAAGGTCACAACCCGAGCTTGAAATCAATAGCTAAAGGGCGGGAGAGTTAGCTTAGTGCATTTCTAAAATTGCCCCCCATGATACTCTTTTAAACCATTCATTCTTTCAAAAAATATCGAAGGGAATCCTAACAAAGACACTTTATAAACTGATCATATTCAAATGAATCCATGCATTCATTCAGAACCAGCAGGTTTCTAACAAATACTCACAGCGCTCAACTTAATGCAGTATATGATCTATCACTACTTACCTGTATAAACCTGGTTTCTTACATGATGAATACTGATCATATTCTTCATCCATTACACAATGACACGTACATACAGTCTACTACGCTTTAGGCAGCCAATAACTGATGTAGGAACTAAGGAACATACCTGCTTCAAGATAACATTTAAACGAGAAAATTGCTAGCTAAAAGAAATCCAACCCGCTAGTATTCTCTAATTTTTCTGTAATAGCAAATTAGCAAATGCTAGTTGAATCATTTTGTGATCATGTGACGTAGAGAGGTTAGCTTCTCGGTTCGACGAAGAAGTGCAACGTCATAAGGCTTGATTTTCAGTTTTTAAGGGTAATGATTTCTACTAGTCGGGCTCCCGGAGTCAGATTGCTTAATAAAATACGTTTTGGAAATGGAAACGGGCCAATGAGTTCAACTCACAGCTTTGCTATGATTGACATGCTTTTTAAGCCATCCGGGTTCGTTTAAGGCCCGAAAATAGCGTTTAAACATTTTTCGGATTTTATTTTTATTTTATTTTCGCATTAGGGTTTTGTTTAGACTACTTAAACGTTTTAGCCGTCTTTAATATTCAGTTTTTGACATTTTTATAATAATCTCAAGAGTTAAACTCTTTTCTGGTGGATTCCGGAGTCTTTTAACAGATTTATCGCTTGTAAATCTGTCTGTTTCGCGAAAGATTAGCGCTTGCTTTTCTTGCAACCTTTCCGACTGCGTCATCATGTCTACAGTAAAATAGATATAAATCAAACCAAAAAAACAACTCATGATGTAAACTGTCTTATAATTCGAGACAGGTAGCTAAGTCTTATTTGCAGATACGCATTATCATTTCTGATAAGGTTTATTACAAAGAGATAACAACACAAATGTAACTAATTCTGACAGTAACAAATGTATGTATCAACACAAGCAACTAATTCTAACAATATAAGTATGATCAACACAAACAGCTTATTTTTGACAATGTTTGTCTCAATGACTCAATGTAAGCAACTAATTTTCACAATGTATGTACCAACACGAGCAGCTAATTTTCACAATGAAAGGGAAAAAAAAAAGGGAAAATGGAGGGAAAATTTTTAACCAGTAAATGACATGTGTCATTTCTGATTTTGCTTTTAATATAAAGTTATTGATTGATAAAGCGGTTCGTGAGTATCAATTTTTAATTATTTAAAATAATATATAACAACACAACTTTCTTCAATTTTTTTTACTTTTTTTAATGCATTAGATCACTTTCACCGCCACATATGTCGATACACAATTCTGCCATCAATATCTTTACATTCATACGAAAATAGCATAAAAAATATTATTATGAAAATGTACAATGTCTAAGCCATTAATATGTAAATAATAATAATCACATTTATATAATTTGAATATATATTAGAAACAAAATTTGGCAACTCAAAATCACAATTGAAGTAACACTTGCTCAATCAAAAATGATATTGCTAATATTCTCTCTCTCTCTCTCTCTCTCTCTCTCTATATATATATATATATATATATATATATATATATATATTAGCAATATCATTTTTTATTAAGATAAATATTTTTTTTTTTACTCCTTTGTTAATTGTTATGACTTATGACGTAAGATTAGGTACAATGTATTCAGACCCAGACCCTATCCGTGGATCCATCAAATCTAGACTCTATCTAGACCCGTCCAATTTATCGAATTATATTAAAAAAAAAAAATCAAAGTCAAATAATACTTGTAAAACCCTAAGTATGAAAGGAGCAAAAAAGTTTCACAATGTATATACAAACAATCATCTATTCTTCTTGGTCCGCCTTGTGGCTCTTTAAACACCAAAAAAAAATCGACCCAAATAAATTTGTTCAACATGTAAGTACATAAGATCCTAACTACATGTCCAAAAGGCTCCTATGAACCCCTGCATGACCCATAAGAAAAGGGAAGCAAGCAAAGCATACAATCTTTCACAGGGAACAAAAAACAAGACATGAGCTCAAAAGAAAAACTATTGATTTCACATAAGGAGGTATAATCCAACTCCCCCCTTTTCCCTTTAGCAAGCCATAAAAAGAAAAGAAAAACTATACTATAAGAAGACTTCTACAATAAAGGAAAAGAAAAGTTCTCAAACTATCTGCATCATTGCACTTTGCAGAGGTTGCTATATGTACTTGGCTCTTCTTGTGAATAATACAACACTCTTCATTCTCACAATGGATTTCTAAGTATGGCTCACTCCACACCTTAAACCAAAGACTGAATCAAATTCCCTTTAAAAGTGTTCCCGGGTCCTTGAATTGTAAATTTTGAAGGATCCGACTCATGGAATATACCCAAGTCAGAGCAGTAACCAAGCTAATTAGCTCAAGTACTTGGTTGAGGTCATAAATGGAGCACAAGAGCTGTGTTTTATTCTTGAGAAAACTATAGCTGGCTCATATTTGCACCTATAGCTTCAGCTTATATCAATTAAGCTCTATAGCTGGCTCATAGTTGCTCCTGAAAATTTTTCTACTCATCCAATTCCCAGTATAAGTTGAGCAATAAGATTATCCGAATCCTAACTCCAACCAGAAGTCACTCTTAAACTTGTTTCAAATTTACCAATATAAGTGCCCATATCTCATAATAGTATCAATACCATCATAAATCAAGCAGTCTCTACACCTAGTAATTACATCAATTGTAAAACAATGCACATTTGACATTTGTTACCTTATTAGTAACATACCTGCTTCAAGATAACATTTTAACACAAGAAATTTTGCTAAACCAAATCCAACCATTTTGTGATCATATCTCCAGTAAAATAGATAGGAGAAACCATGATATAAATCAAATCAAGAAAACAACTCATGATGTAAACTGTCTTATAATTCGAGACAGGTAGCTAAGTCTTATTTGCTGATACGCATTATCATTTCTGATAAGGTTTATTACAAAGAGATAACAACACAAATGTAACTAATTCTGACAGTAACAAATGTATGTATCAACACAAGCAACTAATTCTAACAATGTAAGTATGATCAACACAAACAGCTTATTTTTGACAATGTTTGTCTCAATGACTCAATGTAAGCAACTAATTTTCATAATGTATGAAGACTATGAACCAACACGAGCAACTAATTTTCACAATGTATCAACACGAACAACTAATTTTCACAATGAATGTACCAACACGAGCAGCTAATTTTCACAATGTATGAACCAACACGAGCAACTAATTTTCGCATTGTATGAACCAACACAAGCAGCGAATTTTCACAGTGTATACACGAGCAACTTATTCTCCTAATGTATGTCATCCATTCTGTTCACCGTCAAGAAAAACTGTATGAGGTGATACAAGGCTTTGAACATAGTTCACCGCTTTTATTTGATATCCAAAACCAAGAGGCCTCGCTTCAACTGGAGCTCCGCTGAAGTCAACAACTAGTAGCCAATGAAAATGGAACAACATAACCTCTCTAGCCTTGGTAAGTCCAAAAAAATACCAATATTCAAGTCTCATATCACCATAAAACAACCTTGTCCATGATTCCCTCACATTATATTCATTCATCATCCACATATCAACTTCATATCCACCTTTATAATAAGCCCAAGCACACAAGCGATCATTGATACAACCCAAACTAAAAGCAGAACGAACGATATCAGGTTCCCCAAAATTGGGATACGGCAATTTCATAAATTTGATGTTATTCCGATTAACCAAATCCAAGACAACAATGCGTTTGTGAATAATTGCTATTGAAACACCCCAATGTAAAGCTTGATTTACTAGTGTTCCACTATGTATATACCAAGCATCTTGAAATAAAATATGCAGATTCTCTCGCAATGTTTGCATTGTATCCCATTTTCTCGTCGAAGATTCAAACACAAGTACATATCCCATTTGAAAACTAATGGCAACAACGAAGAATTCTAGACTGTCATCGGTTGAAACACAACCAAACCCAAAACTATAATCCTTTGCAGCAAAATGTTTACTCTCAAGAAGAAACCCTGGAGGTTGGCGAATCACAACATCATGATTAAGAACAGGATTACAAACCCGGTATTCAAATCCAAATTTTAGAAGATGACTTGGAGATGGCAATTCACCATTAAGAGCATGAGAACGAATCAACAAAACTAAACCGTTACAAGAACCGATCAAGAAAATGGGATTTGTAGTGGAATATCGACCAAAATTGATCATTTGAACATTCTGAGAATCTCCATAATCGACAGCAGTTAATGAAGTATTATGAGAAATTGAAAGAACAGACCTCGAGGAGATATAATTTGGGTGCCGAATATGCTTAATGATGAACTCGGAACTCGAGATTAACAACTTCCATTCTTTACAGACCCTTTTGAATCGGAGAAGTGAAATGGCGGGAAGACTTGGAAGGATTTTAGTCCATATGATGTCCGCCGGAATTTCTCTGTTCTGGGTTTCTCTGTTTTGGATTTCTCTGTTCTGGGTTTCATTGTTCTGGGTTTCTCTGTTCTGGGTTTCTCTGTTCTGGGTTTCATTGTTCTGGGTTTCATTGTTCTGGATTTCACTGTTCTGGGTTTCATTGTTCTGGGTTTCATTGTTCTGGGTTTCACTGTTCTGGGTTTCATTGTTCTGGGTTTCATTGTTCTGGATTTCACTGTTCTGGGTTTCTCTGTTCTGGGTTTCATTGTTCTGGGTTTCATTGTTCTGGGTTTCTCTGTTCTGGGTTTCATTGTTCTGGGTTTCACTGTTCAAGGTGTCTCTGTTTTGGGTTTCAGTGTTCGGAATTTCTTTGATCTGGGTTTTTTCGTCGGCGTTTTCCGGCGGAGAAGACATGGAGTTGGGTGTTGGGGGTTTGATTTGCGGCGGCGATTAAGGCGGAGAGAGAAAATGGTGGTGGTTTTGGCGGCAACACTACATACAGTAAGAGATGCTCTGTTTGATTTAAATGTGAAAAATTACAGAAAACTGAGAAAATAAGACAACACTATTTATATATAGACAAGTTTGGGCCAAAACGAGGGAGCCCAGAAAAATTACAGAAAACACCTCTTGTAATTTACTCGTACTTTGTTTTAAATACACCTGTACCATGTTTAATTTTTTTTTTGTTTTTTGTTTTTTGTTTTTTTTTTAAGTTTTGTAATTTGAATATGGTATGGAATTATAGATTATACTTGTAACTTTTGACATTTAATTGAAGGAAAAATTAATGGGATTAATTCAAATTTTACTTCGTCGGTCCAAATTACACTGAATTTTATTTATTTATTTTTTTATTAACTTTATATTCAATCCACTTTAATTACCAGTGATCCAATTTGATATAGCAAGTTATCATACATATGTCAGCACGTGATTGATCTAAAAAAAGTAAAATACATAAATAAAACCCAAATGGTAGCAACCCCCATTACTGACAGGCGGGCATCTAAAAAAATACAATTACAAATTGGGGGGGGGGGGGGAGGTAAAGGATCCTGATTGAACCTTAGCTAGACCCTGATATACCCATAGAATACGGGTAAGGGTCTAAAAATTTTATACCCTAAGAGTCTGGGTAGAGTATATGTATTGGAAAAAAATATCGGGTACGAGTCCGGTTATTACTAGACCCTACCCATTGTCATACATACCTGCATACTTGACATGATGACTTGATAGAGATGTAACCAATGAGCTTTGATTGCGGGTATATTGCACTCAAACAATCATCCTATTTGGATGCAGCACGGAATAAGAGGGGTGGCACGCTCGTCTTTTAGGGATTCTCGAGGACTTGAGTAATTGAGAACCATTCAGACTCCAATAATAAATGGAAACTGAGTCACTTGTGACTCCTCAAATGAGATTTCTGACAAAATTTCAACGAGGATATGTTGAATCTTCTAGCAAAACTTGCCTTTCCTAGTTTCCCAACCCCTTTGGTTGAAGAGGCTCTTATAAGAGGTAAGATTTTAAATTTGGGGACTAATAGTACACCAAGTACTCTCTTTGTATTTTAATACTTCCTCTAATTTTCTTTTGCAGACATATTTTACTACTTAATCTATATCCTTTCGGAAAAATTAACAAAAATAATTCAAACTATTGGCTCTCTTCTCATTTTACTCTCAAGTATCACCCATCATTCACCTAAAACCTTAGCCACTTTCATAGCCAACACCACCACTACCCCTATCTCCCTCTTCCATCAAACCACCATTTACCACCATGACACCGCCTCCGTCCTCATTGCCACACCACCACCACCTCATCAGCTCCCCTCCTCTCCCCTCCCAATTGCGGCACCCCACCACCCGCCTACCTCCACCCCTTGACCCCACATACATCCCCATTTGCATCTCCTCCTCCTCCTTCGACGCCTTTCACTTCATCTAGTCTTCTCCTTCTCCGCCCTGTCCCCCCTCTCCCTGTTCCTCTTAGACATGACAAATGGGTAATTTTGATTGAGTCTAGGTCGGGTCAGCTAACATTTGGGTCTCAGTCGATTCGAGTTTTGGGTATGATTCGGATCAAGTATCGAGTTGAGTTTGGGTCGGGTATGTTCGGGTCAGGTCAATTTCGGGTCAAGTATGTTCAGGTCATATTTGGGTCGGGTCAAAATAGGCCGGGTGAAGTTCGAATTTTTTTTTATATTTGTGGATCAAGCTCAAATCAATAATTTTATATGGAGTAAATATATTGTTATTGTTATAATAATAACTGTCAATTCGATTTATGAGATTGGCTACGGTTAAAGATGAACAATTTGAGTTATATTTGGCACAAGACATTTTTAGTTCAATTATAAGGTAATTTTAGTGCGACATTTCGGGTATCAGGTCTTTCGGGTCAAGTTCGAGTATCGGGTCAGGTCAACTTCGGATCGGGTTAATTCGGGTGTCGGGTCAACTCTATTTTCGGGTTGAGTAAATGTCTGGTCGGGTCATTTTCAGGTCAATGTTTTTGAATCATTTTTGGGTCATCGGGTCTTGGTAAGGAGTGCCAGGTCTAGGTGATAATAATTAAAATAAATAAATAAAAAATACTTGCCTTAAAAAAAAAAAAAACTTAACGGTTGTAGGTAAGAAAGATTAATTTGAGAGGGACCACTAATAGTTAGGATTTTATTCTGATTTAAAACTTAGGGCATGTTCACATTTACTGAATTTCAGTTCAATTCAAACTTCAATCAGTTTAGTTTAGTTCAGCTCCAATCAGTTCAGTTCATGTCCTAATTTCCTTCTCTCATAAAATATTCATTTCATCTCAGTTCAATTCAGTTCCAATCAGTTCAGTTCAGTTTAGCTCCAATCAGTTCAGTTCAGTTCAGCACAGTTTAGTAAATGTGAACATGCCCTTAGTTGAGTTTATAATGAAAAGGAGTTCGTGTTTTGGATTATTCTTGTTAATTTTTCCTATCTTTTTTTTTTGTTTTTAACTTTTAACATATTTTTCACTTTTTTCTCTCATTAGTAGTCCCCTCATATCATATTTAAATTTTTTTTCATATTTACTATCCACTCTAACTTCTTATACCCACTTTTGGGGTTTTCACATTTTTTACTCTTCAAACAACCATTTTTCCATTATAAAATATTTTCTTATTAATTAATATAAGTCAGAATATGCAAATTCAAACAATTTGATGAATACTTAAAATGACCCTTCCAAAAAGAAAAAAAAAAAAAAAAAAAAAAAAAAAAAAAAAAAAAAAAAAGGATACTTAAAATGAAATTTGCTAAAGCGAATCCAATTTCCAACCAAGTAAAAATATTTATTATTATTATTTGGTTTTGCTATATATAATAGCAAATGTTAAGCTAGTTGAACCACCTTGTAATCAAATTTGCAATAAAAAAGTATTTACACATGATATTTTATCAAACGTAAAAAACAACTCATAATATTCATTGCAGTAACTCCAGTAAGTAGACAAGTAACTAAGTTTATTCACTAATAACTAATGTAAAAAGTAGACAACTAATGTATTCTCTATGATCCAAGTTTATGATAAGAGGGGATTCAACTGCACATTTTGTATCATTTCGATCACTAGCAAAATAAGGGAAACTATCTTACAGTTAGTGAGACAAGTATTAACTTAACATATTATCTATACCAATATTAGACATGATAGAACAATAATCTAATAATATATTCAAAGTGTTTGAAGGACTAACATTGCAATAGCTTAACATATTATCTGCTATCATCTGTTTCATTTCATTAGCTTCTATCAACTACAGAAAATAAATCTACTAGTGATTAAATTGACATAATTCACATAGATCAAGCCTTTTATTCATCAATACCTAGAGATGAAAATAGTTGTACAAATTTGACACATACCCAAATCCAAATCGAAGGCAGCCTCTAAAGTTCTTTTTTTTTTTTTAAATCAGAAACTGGTGATTCAGATCAGTGCAAGGATTGAAAAATGCAAGTCATACGCTTAACAGAGCTATAGTTGAGCATGAATCGATCAAGAAAGTAACGCATCACAATACAAGTTTCACAGATGAGCATACTGTAGGAAAGCTATCTGGTCAGAGGGTCGGGATTGGAGGAAGGCTAAGGGGTTACTTGTCAACACTAACCACACAAAAGAGAGGAAAAAAAAAAATAGCAAAACAAAATAACTAAGTGTGCCATATATGTGATTACTTGTCAACACTTCATGTATAACAAATAGCAAAACAAAGTGACTAAGTGTCATAGTTGCCTCTTATATATATATAGATGGTGGTTCATGGACAAGATCAGTCTACATTGGGAGGTATCTGCGTGCTCAATATAACTAATTAACTAACCACACAAAAGAGAGAAAATAAATTGGAAACAACTTCTCTGATTTTACAAGAATTAGACACATTAAACCATTCATTCATTCTAAAAATGTCAAATGGAATCCTAACAAGCACACTTTATAAACTGATACTACACTGAGAATTCAGAACTAGGATTCTAACAATCTACTCACATAGCTCAACTTAATGCAGTAAATGACCTATTACCGAGAAACCTGGTTTCATTCCTGATGAGTACTGATCATATAGCTCAACCTACAGTCTGCTACACTTCATGCAGCCAACAATTGATGTAATTACATCAATTGCAAAACTATGCAGATTTGACACTTGTTATCTAAGTAATATAACTGCTTCAAGATAACATTAAAACAAGAAATTTGCTAAAACAAATCCAACTCATATGATCATATCTCCAGTAACCACATGACATTAATCAAACCAAGAAAACAACTCATATTTATTGCAGCTCATGATAGCAATATTCAGGTAAACTGACTTATTATTCAAGCAAGACAAGTAGCTAAGTCTTATTTGCAGATTCGCATTATCATTTCTGATAAGGTTTACAACAGGATAACAACAATAACAAAGGCTTATATCAACACAATCAACAAATTTTCACAACATAAGTACTAACACAAACAGCTTATTTTTGACAATGCTTGTCTCAACCACACTAGCAACTAACTAATTTTCAGGCAGCAGTATGTACCAACACAAGCAACTAATTTTCACAATGTATGTACCAACACGAGCAACTAACTAATTCTCACAATGTATCTACCAACACGAGCAGCTAAGCTTCACAATGTATGTAATGTACCAACACGATCGAGCAACTAATTCTCCCAACGTATGTCACTTATTCTCTTCACCGGAGGTCGGATATTTGATTATTGCATGAGGTGGTAAAAGGCTTTGAACATAATTCACCGCTTTCACTTGGTCTTGAAAATTAACTTTGCTACATATTGGTGTATCGCAGCTGAAGTCAAGATACCGTAGCCCATCAAAATTGAAAATCATAACCTCTCTAGGCTTGGTAAGTCCAAAAAAATACCAATATGTAGATTCCATATCAGCACAAAACAACCTGGTCCATGGTTTTTGCTCACCATATTCTTTCATCATCCACATCTCAACTACGCTTCCACCTTTAGAATAAGCCCAAGCACACAAGCAATCATTCAAACAACACAAACTAAAAGCAGAACGAATGATCAGTGCAGGTTCCCCAAAATCGGCATACGGCAAATTCATAAGCCTCAACTTCTTACTACCCAAATCAAAGCCAACAATGCATCTGAGATTCAATCCTATAGTAACACCCCAATGTAAAGCTTCATTCACAAGTGTTCCACTATGTTTAAACCAAACATCTTCAAGTACAATTGGCAGTCTTTGTTCCTCATTCGTTGACACTGCTTTTAGCTTTGCGTTATTTAGAAACCATTGTTTGGTACTACAGTTGTATAGAAAGACAACTGTTACAGGACAATTCAAGGACACAAGAAAATTAATGGCAACAATGTAGAATTCATCATGAGTTGAAGAATAACCAAACCCAAAACTATAATCCTTTGCAACAAAATGAGTACTCTCAAGAAAATTCGGAGGAGGGGTAATAATCTCACCAAGACCACCAAGAACAGGATTAAAAACCCTAAAATCAAATTTGAAATTAAGAAGTGAACCAGGAAATCGCAATTGACCCTTTGTCGCAATCAACAAAACTAAGCCATGAGAAGAACCAATCAAGAAAATGGGATTTCCAGAGGAATACTGGCCAAAAGGGGTGAAATCAAGATCTCCGTAATTAATAGCAGTTAATGAAGAATCATTGGCAATTGAAAGAACAGACCTCGAGGAGAGAGGATTTTGGCGGAACGCATGATCATTGATGAAATCGGAACTCGAGATTAACGTATACCAATCTTTACAGACCCATTTGAATCGGTGAAGTGAACTGGCGGGAAGTCTTGGAAGGATTTTAGTTAGTATGATTTCCGACGGAATTTCTCTGTTCTGGGTTTCACTGTTCTGGGTTTCTCTGTTCTGGGTTTCATTGTTCTGGGTTCCATTATTCTGGGTTTCTCTGTTCTGGGTTTCACTGTTCTGGGTTTCACTGTTCTGGGTTTCTCTGTTCTGGGTTTCATTGTTCTGGGTTCCATTATTCTGGGTTTCATTGTTCTGGGTTTCTCTGTTCTGGGTTTCATTGTTCTGGGTTTCTCTGTTCTGGGTTTCATTGTTCTGGGTTTCAGAGTTCTGGGTTTCGCTCGATATGATGTGCATCGGAGTTTCTTCGTCGGCGTCTTCGGTGGTGCTTTTCAGCTTCTTATGCGACGGAGATTGCGGTGGAGAAGCCATGGAGTTGGGTTTTGCGGCGGCGATTATGGTGGAGAGAGGAAATGGTGGTGGTTTTGGCGGCAACACTACAGTGAGAGTGTAAGAGATACTTTGTTTGATTTAAATGTGTAAAATTACAGAAAACAATACAGTATTTATAACAGGTTTTTTTTTTATTACCGAAACAAAACTCCGTCAAGATTAGTCGAAAAGTTTGGGCCAAAATAAAACGAGGGAGCCTAGAAATTATTATTACAGAAAAGTAGAAAGTTAGAAACACAAAACTATTTTCTTTTTTTTTTGAAGCAAAAATCTCTTTGTTTTAGTCTGATTTTCTTAAGGTCTAATTGAATTTTTATTATCTTATTATCAAATCTGATTTTATAATTTCACTAAACTTTTACTGCATTTTACATTAATTTATAATAAAAAATAAATAAATAAACCACTAGCAAGATGGTTAGATGGATCTTGTTAAATTCGTCTCATCAGGAACTTTCAAAGAGGTAATTCTCATTATTTTTTTAATACGCAATTAACGATATTTAGTAATAAGTAATTAATAATTAATAGTTATGATTTAATTGACATGAATTTTTCTGGTCTACTCTAATCTGATTTGAAATTCTTAATGAATAAGGAATAAGTAGCTAAAACTAGTCAAAGAGAACATGTCTTTTAGGGACCCTTTGGTTGACTTATTAATCAAAGGGAAAGGGAATTAATTGCCCTTATTTCCTTTGTTAGGTCTTTATCTCATTCCATTCACTCTCTCCACTCCCCCCCAAACCCTTCCAATTAAGCTAATTCCCACCCCCATAGATAATTCCATTCTCATTCCTTGGTCACCACCACCATACCACCACCCTCATACCTACCCACACCACCATAAAACCCATCCATCGCACCACCTTTTTCCCCCACCCCTCGATGTCCCTCCCCTCCCCCTGCAAAGCTCTCCCTTTCTACGAAAAACTTTCCCCAACCCCGCAAAACCTTAGAAACCCCTCCCCATAAAATCGTCAATCGCCCCCCACCCCAAAAAAAAAAAAAAACTTTTTACTAAAATGATATTTTTAGGTGGCTCGAAACAAATTAAAAGTCGAGTTGGGTCAGGCCCAAAAGTTACCCAAACCTAAGTCGCGCTACTTTAGATTTAGGCCCTATTCTCTTCACCTTAAACAAAAATATTAAGTAAAAATAATTTCAGTTTAGTAAAAATAAGTTCAATTCAGTAAAAATAATTTCAGTACAGTAAAAATAAGTTCAGTTCAATAAAATTCAGTTTTCTTAAAGAAGAATTATAATAGAAAATCAGTAAAAATAATTTCAGTTCAGCAAAAATAGTTTCAGTTCAGTAAAAATAATTTCAATTTAGCAAAAATAAGGTGAAGAGAACGGGGCCTGACTCTACTTTTTTAGCTGTTAAGTTTTTTTTGAAACTCATATTTGGAAAAAAAAAAACCTCGTTTGGCTTACACTTAGGCCCTATTTGATTCACCTTAATTTTGCTGAACTTAAATTTTTACTGAACTGAAATTATTTTTACTGATTTTCTATTATAATTTTTCTTTAAGAAAACTAAATTTTACTGAATTGAACTTATTTTCACTGAACTGAAATTATTTTTACTGAACTGAAATTAATTTTACTGAACTGAACTTATTTTTACTGAACTGAAATTATTTTTACTTAATATTATTTTTTTTAAGGTGAAGAAAACAGGGCCTTAGTGTGTGGGTTGATATCATATGATTATCTTCTTTATAATTTCATGCTTGTCTTAATATTCTTTTCCACCTTAGGCTTCTTTTGAGCTTCTGGGCAGAGCAGGGCAGGGGTCAACAGAACAGATTAAATTTCAGTAGAGCAGAACAGAGCAGAGCAAATTTCAGGATAGCAAAGCAGAGCCGAGCCGAGCAGAGTAGAATTCAACATTATTATTAATACTATTATTAATGTTATTATTATTATTATTATTATTATTATTATTATTATTATTATTATTATTATTATTATTATTATTATTATTATTACTACTACTACTACTACTACTACTACTACTATTATTACTATTACTATTACTTTACTACTACTACTATTACTACTACTACTATTATTATTATTATTAATAGTAATTATTAAAATTATTTTTAATATTAATAATTATTATAATTATTCAAAATAATAAATTATTATTATCAATACAATATTAATTATTATTGTTGTTATTATTAATTATTATTTGAAAATTAAGCAGAGCCAAACAGAGCAGATTTCTTTTGAACAGAGCAAAACAGATTTGATTTGAGCAGAGCAGGGCTCAACAGAGCAACTTGATGTATCCATTTTATATAGTATTTTACCCCCGTCCCTTGGTCATAATTAGTAGTGTTTTTGGCTTTTTAGAGCCACTTTTATTACTAATTGGTGTTTTCTAGTGTTTTCGTAGATTTGGTTGACTTTTGCAGGGATTTATGCTTTTGGAGTATTTTCCCGAGATATTTAGGAGCAATCACGAGCACTGGAGAAGCACGACCAGATTTTATAGCCCAGGGCCGGTTGGAGCCATCGAACCGGTGATTAAGGGCTCGGTAGAGGTGATACCGGGGCGTTTGGACCGAGTATTCAAGACCCAAAGAGGAAACCCAGATTGGCCCGAAGAATTGGAGCCCAATCGAAGTCCAAATATTGGCCCAAATGATCCGCCCGGCCAAAAAGGCTGGCGCCCGAAGGCGCGCCCGGCCGGGCGGGAGGAGCGCCCGATGACGCGCCCGGCCGGGCGCGAGATTGTTATTAGAGGTGAAAAAAGGCGCGCCCGATCGGGCGGTGCCTCGCCCGATCGGGCGCGTGTTTATTTAGGAGACAATTAGAGTCGTTTTAATTTGTTTTAGTTTAGGATTTTTGTACGGAGTATAAATACTCCTCCGTAATACGATTTTGGGATCTTCTTCTTCTTCTCTTAATCCTTTCTCCTAGACTTTCTCTCTCTACTTAGTTTTCTCTCTCTTAATCTCTCTCTAAACCTTTGTTCTTATTTCTTTAATTAATTCGAGAATTGTTTTGGTAACGATTTCTCTTCCCTTAATCTTAGTTCTTTATTTTATTCTTTTGATCATGATTTATTTCATTGCTTTGCTTAGTTTATATTTAATTATGTGTGAGTAGTTTAATTTCTAGGGTTTATGGGGATCTAATAAATAATATGAAGGGGTAAATTTATTGTTGTTATTTATCGATGCTAGATTAATTTCCTATTGATTGATTTAATGCTCTGTTACTAGATTAGGCCTGTCTTTTATGCATGAGTTTGACAATATTGATTCAAGAATCGAGAGATGAGAATTAATGTTTAGGTCTAGTTTCAATAGGCAAGTTAATTTATAAATGGTTAAGTCAAGATTCGAGAGATGAGATTTAATACCGGTAATTTAATTGTGTGATTGTAATAAGTAGCGAGAGCCCTTTACAATCTGGTTAATTGATGCATTGATGATTGACTATTATTGATTGTTGGTATTGCATGATGATTTCTTATTGGATTGTTTTAATGTTTTACAATTGCGGCTTGTAAAAGTATAGCAATATTAAATTGATGAATCGAGCAGATGTTAATTTGATATTAAAGGCTATTTTCAATAGGAACTTAGATCTAGTAAATTGCGAGAGCCTGTTAGATCTATGTTGGTTAATAAATTGCGAGAGCCTGTTAATCATGTTATTTATGCAATGTCAATGATTGATTACCCTATTTTACCCCGGAGTATTATTTATTGGTGAACCTATACCCTAGATCCCTTTATATATTGTTTTCTCCCTACTCTTATTCTTTGTAGTTTAGCTTCTTATTCATTCATAAATATTGGTTACTTAAATAATTTAGATTATAATAATTAATTGGAAGTAAAAAGACTTGTTTCCCTGTGGAGATCGACCCTACTTCCCTATCTACCTTAGTTAGTGATTTAGGTATTTATTTTTGATTAGGGGATACGACTTTACCCTGTCACAACTCTAAAAGAATGGGGCCTAAGTTTGTCATTCTCCTCAAACTCCACTTCTATTCATTGTAGAGTTATTTTGCATTAGCATTTTTGTCAATTTGATGCAAGATGATGTCAAAGTGATGACACTAGCGTGACTAAAAGCAATAATGTGTTCAGTGTATTTGTTTACAATTTATGTTACCGAGCTTGTTTAGTGACCCAAAGGTTGTAGTGTACAAAAAGAAATTAGCAAGAGAAGTTAAATGTGTTCAAGACTCATAAAAGGCGTTTTAGACAAGAGAATACAACAATTAGTTTTGTAAATTTAATATAGATTATAACTCTATTTATTATCCAAAAACTAAGGGCTTATTTGGCATTATTTTTTGTTTTTAGTTTCCAGTTTTTTTTAAACAAAAAATCAAAAAGGAAACAAGAAAAAAGTATTTCCACTTTTCTGTTGTCAGTTTTCATAATTATCATGATTTTAATAATTTTGACTAATTTTTAATTCATTATGTGACATATATCATATGATTTTAAAAAACAAAAAACAAGAAACCACAGTAATGTCAAACCAACCTTAAATGATATCATATGCATTTTAAACTAAAATCAATTTATGCAAGGGCCAAGGGGTCAAGGGAAGCTATTATTTGAAAGCTAAGATACTTTGATTTGCGTGCAATATATATAGGCCGGTATGATAAAGAATTTTATATCGTTATTTTTAATTAATTTCCTTATTTAAAGATATAACAAAACTAATTTGTGAAACTCGTCCAATTAACGGACTTAACATATTATATTATGCACCAATTAGATGTGATTTGTACACAAATACCCTATTCATATTTTCAGAGACTCTACTGATAGATGGAAACTGAGCCACTTTTTGTGACTCCACTAAAGAGATTTTTGACAAAACCTCAACGAGGATATGCTGAAATTTTTAAGCAAAACTTGCCTTTCCCAACCCCTTTGGTAGGACCGTAGGAGAGTAACACAAGTCCTTATATGATTTTGATTTATCTTGACTTAGGGTCTGTTCTCTTCATATTATTTTCAATTCAGTTCAGTTTAGTTCTTAATTTCCTTCTCTCTTAAAATATTCAATTCAGTTCAGTAAATCAGAACATGCCCTTTATTTTATTTGAATTTATCTTATGTAATTTTATTTAAAATCACAACCAATCATAAGCTTCATATGCCCCCCCCCCCCCAAAAAAAAAGTCCCCTTACATGTTTGTTTGAATTTTGGTAACTGTTATACTACCTCCGATTCAATTTACTCGCAACAATTTCCTTTTTTGGGTGGTTCAATTTACTCGCAACAAACTTATTTCTTTCCTTTTTTAGTATTTTTTGGGTGATAATTGACCAATATACCCCTTACTTTTTTTTTTTAAAACAACCTTATTAAATTACAAATTTGATTTTATTATATTAAACCCCAACCTTAATTAATTAAACCCTCATCCCCTTTAATTTTCTCTCTCCTCCTCCAACCCCATTTACATGGTGGCTTCGTGGTGTTAAGAGCAGCGGGGGGTTGTAGAACGGTGGCGTCGTGGGTTTTATTCGTGGGTCGGGTTTCGTGGTTTCAGATCAGCGGATTTTGTGGGTTGGTTTCGTGGGTTAGCTGGGTTGGTGAATCGGCTGGGTTCGGGGTTGCAGATCGGCGACGGGGGGTTGCAGAACGGCGGCGTCGTGGGTTTAATTCGTGGGTCGGGTTTCGTGGTTTCAGATAGGCGGGTTTCATGGGTTCGTTTCGTGGGTTTGGTTTTGTGGGTCTGGTGGGTTGGTGGATCAGCAGTGCTGGGTGCGTGGGGTGGTGGTGGTGGGTCGGTGGGTTGCTGGGTTCGTGGGGTGCCTGGGTTTGTGGGGGTGCTGGGGTTCGTGGGTTGCTGGGTACTACCTGGGTTCGTGGGTTGCTGGTGGTGGTTTGGCGGGTTGCCGGGTGCGTGGGGTGGTGATGGTGCGTCGGTGGTTTGCTGGGTGTGTAGGGTGGTGGTGGTGGGTCGACGGGTCGCTGGGTTCGTGGGGTGGCTGGGGTTCGTGGGGTGTTGGGTACCGCCTGGGTTCGTGGGTTGCTGGTGGTGGTTTGGCGGGTTGCTGGGTGCGTGGGGGTGGTGGTGGTGCGTCGGTGGTTTGCTGGATGCGTGAGGTGGTGGTGGTGCGTCGACGGTTTGCTGGGTGCGTGAGGTGGTGGTGGTGCGTAGGCGGTTTGCTGGGTAATGCTTGATGGTGTTGTTGGTTGTGGGCTATTTAATTTAATTAAGTTGGGTTGGATTAATAGTTAAGCATATACCCTTATTTTTCCATAATCATGCTTTCAATCTTTTGCTTTGTTTCCGAAAACTTGTACTTTGTTACGACTAAATTGAACCGGAGGTAGTATTTCCAGCTAAGAAGAGTAAACTTGTGTAAATAGTTTAACACTCGAATATGCAAATTCAAGATAATAAATTGATGTATACTTAAACAAGAAAATTTGTTGCCTTGCTGAAGTGAATCCAATTTATTTTCAACCACGTAAAAGATTTATTATTATTCTTTGGCTTTGCTATAATAGCAAATATTAAGCTAGCAGTTGAACCACTTTGTAATCAAAATATCAAATCTAATCATCATATAACTAATATATAAAGCTAAACTTTTAGCCAGGTGACGAGATAGCGACATTTGACGTTCCAATTTTTCGCCAAGTGTCGCACCACGTAGGATAGAGTTATATAGAATTCAATTTGTAGGATAAAAAAAATTAATTTAGAATTCTATTTTCAATCAAATTTGGATAGAATTTTAGGATAAAATTGTTAATTTAGAGTTTTATTTTCGATAAAGTAACAATATTTCATATGTACAAATTAAATTATAATTTTATTAAAAAAAAATTATAACACTCATAAATTATTTTTTTAATTTGTATCATAGTATTTTTTTTTTTTGAGCAAAGAAATTAGCTCAAAGTGCACCACATCCATATTTATAATATATTCTAATCTATTAAAACAACATACTTTACAATCTAATATAATTTTATTACTGTGTGTAGACCTGTCAATTCGGTCAGGTCACGAGTCATTCCGGACAGGGTCTTTATTTCAGGTTACGGGTCAAGAAATGTTTTTCACCAATGTTATTATTATTAGTCATTACCTGCCTACTATATGTTTAAATCATCACAAAAACACATCAATTCCTAACTAATTTTGTATCAATGATATGTTTTAAAATTTGACATATAGATTAAAAATTTATCTTAAAATTCAATAAACAACCCGGGCATCGCACGGGCACAAAACTAGTATATATATATATAAATAAAGTAAGCATTTTTGGAGAGCATTGGGAGCGCCACATAAGAAAAGGTATATTTTCGACCAATCAAAAATTAGATTTCTATTTTATTTTAGAATTAAAAAAATCACTCGCCACCTAAACAAAAGTGACGAATGAAATTTTAAATTTTTGCCATGTAGGTAAAAACAACGAATAGTAATTTATTAGGATTTTATTTATTTAAGAACACTAAATTTTATCATTTTTATTTGTTCCAAAACTAAAAATTATCTTGGGAGCGCCACATAAGAAAAAGTATATTTTCGACCAATTAAAAATTAGATTTCTATTTTATTTTAGAATTAAAAAAAATTACTCGCCACCTAAACAAAAGTGACGAATGAAATTTTAAATTTTTGCCACGTAGGTATTTAAGAACACTAAATTTTATCATTTTTATTTGTTCAAAAACTAAAAATTATCTGTTGTAAAAAAAAAAAAAAAAAAAAAAAAAAACCCTAAAAATTATCTTTAGATATTAGGATTTATATTATTTAAAAAACAATAATCATCTATTAAAATAGCCCCAGTCCCTTGAATTGTAATTTACAAAACAATAATCATCTATTAGTTTGTCATTTAGGAAGCAATCCACTAACTTCAAAATGATAATTTACAAACAATAATCATCTATTCTCTTTGGTCCGAGCTTAAGGCAAGAGGCAATACAAGGCTTTGAACATAATTTCACTACATTAAAATAGCCCCGGTCCCTTGAATTGTAAATTTGAATTATACCCAAGTCAGAGCATAAAAGCTGATGTACTTGGTTGAGGTCTAATAATGGAGCATTATTCTTGAGACAACTATAGCTGGCTCATATTTGCACCTATAGCTTCAGCTTATATCAATTACTTTCCATAACCAAATTCCTTATGGCCACCTTAATATATAATCATACCTTAGCTCCTGAAAATTTTTCTACTCATCCAATTCCCGGTATAAGTTGAGCAATAAGATGATCCCAATCCTAACTCCAAACAGAAGTCACTCTTAAACTTGTTTCAAATTTACCAATTTAAGTGCTCATATCTCATAATAGTATCAATACAATTGCAAAACAATGCAAATTTGACAATTGTTATCTTAGTAATATGCCTGCTTCAAGATAACATTAAAACAAGAAATTTTCTAAAACAAATCCAACTCTATATTGTAATTATATCTCCAGTAAAATTAGATAGGAGAAACCACATGATATTAATTAATCAAAACAAGAAAACAACTCATATTCATTGCAGCTTATGATAGCAATATTCAGGTAAACTGACTTAACATTCAAGACAAGTAGCTAAGTCTTATTTGCAGTTTGCATTATCATTTCTGATAATGTTTACAATAGGATAACAACAATAACAAATGTATTTATCAACACAATTAAGCAACTAATTTTCAAAACATAAGTATCAACACAAACAGCTTATTCTTGACAATGCTTGTCTCAACCACATGAGCAACTAATTCTCACAATGTATGTACCAACACGAGCATCTAACGAATTCTCACAATGTATCTACCAACACGAGCAGCTAAGCTTCACAATGTATGTATGTACCAACACGATCGAGCAACTAATTCTCCCAATGTATGTCATTTATTCTCTTCACCGGAGGTCGGATATGTGATTATTGCATGAGGTGATAAAAGGCTTTGAACATAATCCACTGCTTTCACTTGGCCTGGAAAATAAAGTTCCCTCCATATTGGTGTAATGCAGCTGAAGTCAAGATATTGTAGCCCATCAAAATTGAGCATCATAACCTCTCTACGCTTGGTAAGTCCAAAAAAATACCAATATGTAGATTTCATATCACCGCTAAACAACCTGGTCCATGGTTTCCGCACACCATATTCTTTCATCATCCACAAATCAACTAATCTTCCATCTCTAGAATAAGCCCAAGCACACAAGCAATCATTCAAACAACACAGACTAAAAGCAGAACGAGTGAGTATTGCAGGATCCCCAAAATAGGCATACGGTAATTTCATAAAAGTCACCTTCTTACTAACCAAATCAAAGACAACAATGCATTTGATATTATTTCCTAATATAACAACACTCCAATGCAAAGCTTCATTCACCAGTGTTCCACTATGTTTATACCAAGCTTCTTGAACTGCAATAAACATTCTTTGTTCCTCAATGTATCGCCATGCTGTTCGCGGTACATGAAATGTAGACCATTTTGTGGTACTTAAGTTGTATAAAAAGACAACTATCCCAGGAAGAAGCAAGGTGTGAGGAAAATTAATAGCAGCAATGTAGAATTCCTTAAGAGTTGAAGAATAACCAAACCCAAAACTATAGTCATTTGCAGCATAATGAATACTCCAAATAAAGTTTGGAGGAGGGAAAATAGTAATACCAGGAGCACCAAGAACAGGATTAAAAACCCTAAAATCATATTTAAAATAAAGAAGAAATTCACCCTTTGGCGCATGAGCAGAAATCAACAAAACTAAGCCATTACAAGAACCAATCAAGGCAATGGGATTCACAGAGGAATACAGGCCAAAATGGGTGGTAGATAGATCTTCGTAATCAATAGCAGTTAATGAAGAATCATGGGCAATTGAAAGAACAGACCTCGAGGAGAGAGGATTTGGGCGAAACGCATGATCATTGATGAACTCGGGACTCGAGATTAGCAACTCCCATTCTTTACAGACCTGTTTGAATCGGAGAAGTGAATCGGCGGGAAGTCTTGGAAGGATTTCAGTCAATATCACGTGATCCGGAATTTCTCTGTTCTGGGTTTCACTCAAGAATTTCAATATCATGTGCTTCGGAATTTCTCTGTTCTGGGTTTCTCTGTTCTGGATTTCTCTGTTCTGGGTTTCAGAGTTCTGGGTTTCATTGTTCTGGGTTTCAGAGTTCTGGGTTTCATTGTTCTGGGTTTCAGAGTTCTGAGTTTCATTGTTCTGGGTTTCAGAGTTCTGGGTTTCATTGTTCTGGGTTTCAGAGTTCTGGGTTTCTCTGTTCTGGGTTTCAGAGTTCTGAGTTTCATTGTTCTGGGTTTCTTCGTCAGGGTCTTCGGTGGTGCTTTTCAGCTTCTTATGCGGCGGAGATTGCGGCGGAGAAGACATGGAGTTGGGGTTTTCCGGCGGCGAGTATGGCGGAGAGAGAAAATGGTGGTGATTTTGGCGGCAACACTACAGTTGAAGTCCAAGAAATGCTTTGTTTGATTTAAATGTGGAAAATTACAAAAAGCAATATACTTCGTAGTATTTATAACAGTTTCTTTTTTTTTTTTTTTTTTTTTTTTTTTTTGGGAAAAATCCTCTTTAGTTTTTTTATTACAGAAACAAAACTCCGTCAAGATTAGTCAAACATAAGTTTGGGCCAAAATAAAACGAGGAAGCCTAGAAATATTATTACAGAAAAGTAGAAAACAAAAGTACTGATAATTGATTTTTTCTATTCACTTCAAACAAAGAGATTTAGTCTTATTTTTGTAAGGTCTAATTGAATTTTTATTATCTTATTTGATCTGTTTTTTTTTTTTTTTTTTCTGAAAGATGATCTGATTTTATAATTTTACTAAACTTTAATTGTATTTTAATATTAATTTTTAATAATTAAAAATAAAATTATCAAAATGGATTTTGTTAGATACATGTCATTATCTCCAATGGTAAGCTACAAAGGCTTGTTGCTTACCTTGATACATCAAAATTTTGAGCTAGTATATTATTAAGCTACAAGGTGCTCCAATTATGAGCAATAGAATGTTGTAGCTTGAAAAAATAAGTAAATAAATTAAATAATTGTAATTATACACATGTCATAATATAAGTGGATGAAGTACTTTGAAAAATCAAGCAATGTAGCTTGTTTGAGCAACCTTGCTTGATGTAGCTACATCAATATTGTCACTCCAACAGTAAGCTACATGCATACAATTTAATTTTATTTTGCAAGCAGGTCTTTTTTGTAAAACCATTGGAGATTTAGGAACTTTTCAAAAAGGTAATTCTCATAATATTTTAATACACAATTAACAATATATAGCAACAAGTAGATAATAATTAAAAGTTATGATTTAATTTGACCTGAATGATTTTAGTCTAAGCTGATCTGATTTTAATTTTTTTAATGAATAAAGGAGTAAGTAGCTGAAACTAATTGAAGAGAACATTTCCTTACTCCGTACATTTTATGGGCCGTTTGGTTGGGGTATTAATCAAAGGGAAAAGGATTTAACTGTCCTTATTTCCTTTGTTAGGTGTTTATCTCATTCCCTTTACTCTCTCCATTCCCCAAATCCGTCCAAGCCAATTCCGACCCCCATAGGTATTTTCATTTTCATTTTCATTTCTTGCCCGTCACCACCATACCACCACCCTCATCGACAATTCCAACTGCCCTAATTGCCCCTCTAATCTTGAGGACTCCATCCATACCTTTAGGGATTGCCCTCTCTCGAAAGTCGTTTGGGACTTGACTCAGGTTATCGATATTGATCTATCTTTTGCAGGAAGATAATAATGGTGGGCGGCTTGATAGTAATTTAACCACCAATCTTATTTGGGGGGGGGGGGGACCTAACTTGGAGAATTTTGTTTCCTATCTTGTGTTTTGAAATATGAAAAGGTAGAAATAATCTCGTCTTCCAAAATGAACCCTTCCCTTCCCTCCAAACTATTGTATACCTTGCCTCCTCTCAAGCTTGGGATTTTGGCTAGCTAAAGGTGCTGATAGCTCTACTCTAATCTAGTTTATCCATGTCGACCCTATACACCCTCATGTATGCCATATGCTCCATGTTGATGCCTCATTTTATCAAAGTTGGTGAACCAGCCGCTATTGCAGGGATTATTAGGAATCATGATGGTACTTGGTGCACTGGGTTCTACCAACGAGTCTATGCAATTATGGCGGAATTGATGGCAATAAGGGAGGGCTTGAAATTTCTGAAGCATAAGCAAATACAACATACCATCATTTATTCTGATTGTGCTAATGTTGTTGAAATGCTATACACTAGTAGAAAATATCAATTTGGCACCGAGGAAAAGCCACCGTTTTTTCAAAATCGTTGGGGAAAAAATGGGCGGGATTTACACTAATAAAAATGTCACCAGTTCAAACCAAACCGATGGCAAATTAGTTGCTAGCTTCAGCAACGGAAAAAAACATTTTGAATTTAAAAAAGAGCTGCTATTTGGGTCGACCCGACTCGGCTTTCCATGTAATGCCCCTTGAATCTCCAATCGCAAGATTGCTGTTAGTAGGAGTCGAACCCGTGACCTCAATGTCAAATAGTGAGACTTTTACCAACTATACCAAATATTATTTGTTTACTTTTACGCACATAATTGATAATAAATGAAAGAAATATTAGCGACGGAATTTAAAATCCGTCTCTAGTTTAGAAACGGAATTTAAAACCCGTCTCTAATTTAGAGACGGATTTAAAAATCTGTTTCTAGTTAGAGACGGATTGAAAATCCGTTTCTAGTTTAGAGATGAATTTAACTTACATAATTCGTCTCTAATGTAATATTTTACAGAATTAGTTTAAAAAATTATCTAGAGACGGAATCAAAAATTCGTCGCTTATATTAGCAACGGAAAAAAAAATCCGTCTCTAACTTAGCAACAGAAAAAAAAAATCCTTCTCTAACTTAGCAACGGAAAAAAAAAATCCGTTGCTAACTTAGCAACGGAAAAAAAATCCGTCTCTAAATTTAGCAACGGAAAATAAATCTGTAGCTAGATACAGCAACAGGAAAAAAATCCGTTGCTAATTTAGCAACGGAAAAAAAATCCGTTTCTAATTTAGAGACGGATTTTCAATTCCGTTGCTAATTTAGCGATGGAATTTTTAATTCCTTCTCTAATTTAGAAAGAGATTTTTAAATTTCGTCTCTAAATTAATTAAGAGACGGATTTTTTGATTCCGTCTCTAATTTAGAAACGGATAGAATTCCGTTTCTGTATGGACATTTTTTGTAGTGAATAGAGAAACCTCAAGTCCTCAACTTCAGTACTTTACTACATTTTGTTTTGTCGAGTCCCTGATATCAGGCAATATTCGCATCGCCAATTTTATAATTGTGTTATAATTTGTCAAATTAATTATTAATGTTCTCATGTATTAATTTTTTTTTGCGTACTATATGCAAATGTGCACTAAAAAAATACAATTAAAAATTGGGGGGGGGGGGGGGGGGGAGGGGACGTAAAAGGACCCTGATTGGATCCTAGCTAGACCCACAGGGTCCTGGTAAGGGTCTAAAAATTAAATCCTAAGGGTTCGGGTACGGAAAAAAATCCAGGTACGAGTCCGAGTATTACTAGACGACCCTACCCACTACCTTCCCTACCTGCATACTTGACATGACTTCGTAGAGATATAACCAATGAGCTTTGATTGCGGGTGTAACAATCTTCCTAGTTGAATTGTAGCACCAAGAGGGGCAAACGCAAGCTCTCATCTTTTAGGGATTCCCGAGTACTTAAGTAAATTAGATCCATTCATCCCTAAAATAGATTTTTTACAAAACCTCAATGAGGATATACCAAAATCTTCTAGCAAAACTTGTCTTTCTCAACCCCTTTGGTAGGAGAGAAACACAAGTCTTTATATGATTTTGACTTATCTTGACTTATTTTATTTTAATTCAATTTATAATCTTATTTAAAATCACAATTATTGATAAGCTTCATATCAACCCCCCCCCCCCCCCCCCCAAAAAAAAAAAAGTCCCCTTAAATGTTTGTTTGTTTTGAAAAATGTTATATTTTCAGCTTAGAAGAGTAAACTTGTGTAAATAGTTAAACATACACTCGAATATGCAAATTCAAGATGTTATCAACTTAACAAGAAATTTGCTGTCTTGCTGAAGTGAATCCAATTTATTTTCAACCAAGTAAAAGATTTATTATTATTAGTATTTGGCTTTGCGAGAGTGAGGGTTAGAGCTCCCCTCCCGATTCCAAGAGATCTTGGGATCGATTCTCATCACCCGCCCTTATGGCTCTCTAATCACCCAAAAAAAAAAAGGGTATTTGGCTTTGCTATAATAGCAAATATTAAGCTAGCAGTTGAACCACTTTGTAATGAAAACATCAAATCTACAATAAAGAGAGATGAAAGCATGAAACACATGATGTTTTATCAAACGCAGAAAGCAACGTATTCATTGCAGTAAGCATAGTAGACACTTTTATGTTTTTATCAACTTAAGTTTATTCACTATCATTTACAGAGAATCTATTCATTGCCATAAGTTACAAATGTATAACAATCTATTCTCTTTGATCCGAGTTTAAGATAAGAGGCGATACAACTAGACATTTTGTATCATTTCACTAGCAAAAAGATGATCCCAATCCTATCTCCAACCAGAAGTCACTCTTAAACTTGTTTCAAATTTACCAATTTAAGTGCTCATATCTCATAATAGTATCAATACCATCATTAAGCAGCCAAAAATTGATGTAGAAACTAAGTAATTACATCAATTGAGAAAGAATGCACATTTGACAGTTGTTACCTTAGTAACATACCTGCTTCAAGATACCATTTGAATAAGAAATTTTGCTAAACATTAGCAAATTAGCAAGGCTAACATTAGCAAATTAGCAAGGCTAGTTGAACCATTTTGTTATCATATCTCTAGTAAAATAGATAGGAGAAACCACATAAATATTAATCAAACCAAGAAAACAACTCATATTCGTTGCAGCTCATCATGATAGCAATATTCATGTAGATTGTCTTATAATTTGAGACTAGCAACAATAACAAATGTATTTATCAACACAAGCAACTAATATTCACAACATAAGTATCAACACAAACAGCTTATTCTTGACAATGCTTGTCTCAACCACACTAGCAACCAATTTTCAGGCAGCAGTATGTACCAACACGAGCAACTAACTACACAATGTATCTACTAACACGAGCAACTAATTTTCAGAATGCATGTACCAACACAAGCAACTAGCTAATTTTCAGAATGTATGTACCAACACGAGCAACTAAGTTTCACATCGTATGTATGTACCAACACGAGCAACTAATTCTCCCAATGCATGTCATTCATTCTCTTCACTAGAGGTCGGACATTTGATTACTGCATCAGGTGATAAAAGGCTTTGAACATAATTCACTGCATTCAATTGGTTTTCAATATCAACAAGCACCCATTTTGGTGGAACGCGACTGAAGTCAAGATATATCAGCCAATCAAAATTGAAGATCATAACCTCTTTAGGCTTGGTAAGTCCAAAAAAATACCAATATGTAGTTTTCATATCAATACGAAACAACCTGTTCCATACTTCTCTCAAAATCCACAAATCTACTACTTTTCCAGCCCCAGAATATGCCCAAGTACACAAGCAATCATTCAAACAACCCAAACTAAAATCGGGATGAAAGAGTCTAGGTTCCCCAAAATTGGGATACGGCAATTGCTTAAGGCTCAACTCCTGACTAACCAAATCTAAGACAACAATGTATCTCTGATTCGTTCCTGATACAGTAACACCCCAATGCAAAGCTTCATTCACCAGCGTTCCACTACGATTATACCAACCATCTTCAAATACAATTGGCAGTCTATGTTTCTGAATGTTTCGCGGTATTTCCTTTACAACCCATTCTCCGGAATTACATAAGAGCACAAAGACAACTGCCAAAGGAAGATTCAAGAACATTGGAAAATTAATGGCAACAATGTAGTAATCCTCAGGAGTTGAAGAATAACCAAACCCAAAACTATAATCCTTTGAAGCAAGATGATTACTCCGAATAACAAATTCTTGAGGGTGGGTAATCACAATATCAAGCTTAAGAACAGGATTGTAAACACAGTAATCAAATCCAAATTTTAGAAGAAGAGTTGGAGATGGCAATTCACCATTAAGAGCATGAGAACGAATCAACAAAACTAAACCGTTACAAGAACCGATCAAGAAAATGGGATTTGTAGTGGAATATTGGCCAAAATTGATGGTTTGAACATTTTGAGAATCTCTATAATCGAAAGCAATTAATGTAGAATTAAGGGAAATGGAAAGAACAGACCTCGACGAGCGATAATTTGGGTGCCGAATATGCTTAATGATGAACTCGGAACTCGAGATTAACAAACGCCATTCTTTACAGACCCATTTGAATCGATGAAGTGAAGTGGCGGGAAGTCTTGGAAGGATTTTAGTCAATGTGATGTCCGAAGGAATATCGCTCATCTGGGTTTCTCTGTTCTGGGTTTCATTGTTCTGGGTTTCATTGTTCTGGGTTTCTCTGTTCTGGGTTTCTCTGTTCTGGGTTTCATTGTTCTGGGTTTCTCTGTTCTGGGTTTCTCTGTTCTGGGTTTCATTGTTCTGGGTTTCTCTGTTCTGGGTTTCTCTGTTCTGGGTTTCATTGTTCTGGGTTTCTCTGTTCTGGGTTTCTTTGTTCTGGGTTTCTCTGTTCTGGGTTTCATTGTTCTCGGTTTCATTGTTCCCGGTTTCTCTGTTCTGGGTTTCTCTGTTTTGGGTTTCAGTGTTCTGGGTTTCAGTGTTCTGGGTTTCACTCGATATGATGTGAATCGGAGTTTCTCTGTTCTGGGTTTCTTCGTCAGCGTCTTCGGTGGTGTTTTTCAGCTTCTTATGCGGTGGAGAAGACATGGAGTGGGTTTGATTTGCGGCGGCGATTATGGCGGAGAGAGAAAATGGTGATGGTTTTGGCGGCAACACTTCAGTAGTTGATTATTAGATGGTTTATTTGATTTCATAACAAAATTAAATGAAAACGAGATTATTTATAACTAACTTTTTTTTTTTTTTTTTTTTTTTAGGGAATATTATTTATAAATGTTTAATTTTGTGGCTTTGTTATTTTGGACATCTTTCCGTTAAAGATGCATTAATGATCTAATAAGTAGACGAGTGACAGTGTACTGACTACTAGTGTGTACTGTGTACTCCATAGACCATAGTAAGAATAAAATAAAATAAAATAATAGGGGTATAGTATAGTTGGGAGAAATTACAAGTTTATAAGTTTGATTTTTTAAAATCTGTAAATTAGGGTACTACATTCATTTGATATGAATTTCAATGAGGGTGAGGGATCGCTCAATTAGTTAGAGCTTTTCTATGAATTTCAATGATGTTAGGAACAAATTTCATACCATATACTCCGTAATAATTTTGAGCAATTTTGTCATTTCATCTTTTTATTTTTTTTAAAGAAAGAAAATTACTAATTTACAAAATCAATTTGATTAATGGGGCTCCCTCTATAATTTGACTTTTCTAGGGATATATTAAATTGTTACTAGTATAGAGAATCAAAATTAGTGCAAGTGAGCTTGATAGGAGAGGGGTTTAATAACATATGTGTGCAATTGAGTTTAGTGAAAGAGGAAATAATTAAATGTACTCTGTATCAAATAAAATTGTGTTGAAATTATTATGAGTGTTGCAATGATTACGAAATGAAGGGAGAAAATATTAGGAGACCTCACATGAACCGAATTCCTAATGCATAGTAATGAAAATAGGAAACTCAAAAACTTAACAAAAATATAAGCTAAATAAGATTGATTAAAAGAGGGCAAATTAAACTCTGAAATCAGCAAGAAGCAAGTGTAAAACGCAACGTTATAATAACGGGGTCATCCAAAAATGTAGCACCATGGTTAAGCAAAAAAATTGCAAGTTGCCCCAAAACAAATTAAAAAATTAAATTGGGTATTCAAAAACTTAATCTATCATTTAAGTATGCGTTTCAAATTTAGGCTTGTATATATTAACCTTTAAATTTTAGTCAACTTATACAAGGGGTCAAGGAGAGCTTTTAATTCAACCGTTTATATTAATTTGTGTACAATATATAGAGATGATTTAGAATTTCATATGGTAATTTTATTTCCTTACTATAGATATGAAATTACTCCATAACAAACTTGTAGCTCATTTAACGAACAAACTTAACATGTTATTTACACCAATTAGACGTGATAGTATAATAATCAATAATTTGTTGATAGTGAACCATTGAAATGAAGTCTAAAACTATTGGATTTGGACACTACCAATCTACCATACAAGATACAACAAAGATGGATAAAGCATAAATGTGCCTTCTTAAAGACAAATTAAATATACTCCATACTACGAAATTTAAGATAATTATCATGTTAAAAGTTCGATTGAATTTGCTCGTGTTTTATCTACTCCATATATGAAAAATATATAAATATATTCATACACATGGAGTATGTATTTTGAAGTGTAAATATTTCTTGGGAGCAATAAAAAAATTCTCCAACTGAAGTAAAATAAGATTATTATCAAATAATTAATCATATATGTATTTACGCTAAAATTGCATTGTGATTATTGATTAATGCATATAGTTGGAGATGGAGTAGCTAGGTCAAGTTATATGCTCATCAAGGAGCCTACCATATAGTACTTCCTGGCTCCCGAGTGTCCGCTCAGAGTCATAGGGACACATCCGGAGGCGCTTACGAGTAGAAGAGGGCCGGCTAGAGGCCTAGCACATCTCCTCAGTTCTCAGCATAAGGTAGACCATACAACCTCACCCAGTCACCCATTCCCCTCCCTTCATATTTTTAACATTAGAAAGATAAATTCAACACATTTAACACAAAATTTCCAACACCAAGTATCCAAAAGACCCACATTTTCCCAACTTCTAGTTCTAGCGTCATAAAAGTCAAATCCAACATCAAGAAGGTCAAAACAAAAGCAACAAAAGAAAAGTCCAAAATCGGACCAATAACAATAAATCTCTCGCCAAGTATTACTATTTACTACTAATAAACCCATTGTAAACACAACAAAGAAATTTAAAGCTTGAGACGTGTTTCAGGGACTAACATTTCAATACCTTGGTGCAAGGATTGAAAATGCAAGTCATACACTTTCAGACCTATAGTTGAGCATGATCAATAAAGAACATAACGCAGCACAATACAAGTTTTAACCAAATGTTTTTGTACCATCATTTCCAATAGTGACTTTCTAACAAGCTCCATAGTTGAGCATGAGGAAAACTTTGGAAGTGATGATGAAAGCATACTGTGGGAAAGCTTCCTGGTTAGAGGGTCGAACAAATATGTGCTATTTGGAAAAAAAAAGCTTGAAATCATGGAACAGCATGATTAGAGACTGAACAACTAATCATATGAGGATTTTTTTTTTTTTTTTTTGAGAGGCGTCTATTGAGAAGATAATAACATACAAATCAACCAATAGCAGTACACGATATAGTGTAACGAACCCATATGATCAGACCTATGATCGACCCCCATGCACTCTGCTTACTTATGCCAGAAGGACAAGAGGGGCCTTGGAGGGGATGGGTAGTGGAGCAACAGCAACTGCAGCATCAACAGAGCACCCACATATCTCAGCAGCAGAGCAGCCAAATTAGCGAGTACAGGACAAGGGGTGATTGTATAAATATAGAGAGGGCTTAGCTAATTTTTGTGAATGAATGATTGGAGACTAGTGACCTCAAGGTTAAGGGCTAATATTTGTAAAAAAAAAAAAACCTTTGGCAGTAATTAAAGCAGCTACCTTTCTTCCCTCAAATTCTCTTATTTGCAATTATTTTTCTGTACACAGGTTCTTTGAGTAGTAAAGTGTTACATATAGGAGTTAATACATACCAAAACACACATAATTAAGGTCACAAACCAAGCTTGCAACTGTGTACAAGATCAGCCAAAATAAAATCAATAGCTAAAGGGCGAAGAGTTGGATGAGTGCATTTCTAAAATCGTCCCCCTCTATTCATAGAGAATATATCTGAAAGTCAGAAAGTATGCCAGTGATGGCACCCAATGATACTCTTCAATTCAAAACATTCATTCATTCTAAAAATGTCAAACTGAATCCTGACAAGCACACTTCATAAACTGATACCAAACTGAGAATTCAGATGTAAAATTCTAACATATACTCAAATTATTATCTAAGTAATGCAGTAAATGACCTGTTACTACTTATCCATGCAATGTCACATACAGTCTGCTACATTTCATGCAGCCAAAAATTGATGTAATTACATCAATTGCAAAACAATGTAGATTTGACAGTTGTTATCTAAGTAATATATCGGCTTCAAGATAACATTAAAACAAGAAATTAGCAAGTGCTAGTTGAACCACTTTGTGATCATATCTCCAGTAAAATAGATAGGAGAAACACATGATATAAATTAAACCAAGAAATTCATTGCAGCTCATGATAGCAATATTCAGGTAAATTGTCTTATAATTTGAGACAAGTATGTAGCTAAGTCTTATTTGCAGATTTTTGCAGTATCATTTCTGATAAGGTTTATTACAAATAACAACAATAACAAATGTATTTATCAACACAAGCAACTAATTTCCACAGCATAAGTATCACCACAAACAGCTTATTTTTTGTCTCAATGACTCAATGCAAGCAACTAATTTTCACAATGTATCAACCAACACGAGTAACTAATTCTCACAGTGTATACACGAGCAACTAATTCTCCCAATGTATTTCATCCATTCGACCATCCTGTTCACCGGAAAGAAAAACTGCACGAGGTGATACAAGGCTTTGAACATAGCTCACCGCTGCCATTTGGTTTCCAAAATGAACAAACCTCCCTTCAAGTGGAACATGGCTCAAGTCAATAAGTAGTAGCCAATTAAAACGGAACATCATAAGCTCATTAGCCTTGATAAGTCCAAAAAAATCATATTCATATTTCATATCACCACAAAACAACCTGGTCCATGATTCCCGACCATATTCTGTCATCATCCACATATCAACCACAGTTCCACCATAATAATAAGCCCAAGCACACAAGCGATCATTAATACAACACAAACTAAAAGCAGGACGAAGGATATCATATTCCCCAAAATTGGCACACGGCAATCTCATATATCTGATCTCAGGCTGACTAACCAAATTAAAGGCAACAATGCGTTTAATAGTATTTCCTAACATAGTAGAACTAGCACCCCAATGTAAAGCTTCATTCACCAGTGTTCCACTATGTTTATACCAAGCATCTTCAAATAAAATTGGCAGATCACTATGTAATACATACTTTAAAGTCCATTTTTTCGTGGAAGATTTAAAGACAAGTAGATCTCCCATTCGGAAACTAATGGCAACAATGTAGTAAGTCTTAAGAGTTGAAGAATAACTGTTGAAGAATAAACCTCTCAAGTGTCACAACATGTAAGTGTCCCACATTGGTTGCAGAAGAGAGAGTTAAACACTTTATAAGGCTAAGGGGCTACTCCTCCTATTGCCGTATGGTTTTGGAATGGAACCTCCTTGGACTTGTGAAGTGGACTCTCTCTCTTAGTTTGCGGGTGCGGCCCAGACCCGCGTTTGACATGGTATCAGAGCCAGGCCCACGATATGGGACCTTAAATGGCTAAAGTTCACTGGGCCAAGAGCAGGTCCGTGTGAGGGGGAGTGAAGAAGCACTCTAGCCCGAAAAATCACATGAGACAAAGTTAAAAGGGACCTTACATGTGAGGGGGAGTGTGTTGAAGAATAAACCTCTCAAGTGTCAACATGTAAGTGTCCCACATTGGTTGCAGAAGAGAGAGTTAAACACTTTATAAGGCTAAGGGGCTACTCCTCCGCGGCCCAGACCCGCGTTTGACAATAACCAAACCCAAAACTATAATCCTTTGCAGCAAAATGGTCATTCCGAAGAACATATCCTCGAGGATGGGGAATCACAATATCAAGCTTAAGAGCAGGATTATAAACCCTATAATCAAATCCACAATTAAGAAATTGGCCAAAATTAGGAGCATGAGAACAAATCAACAAAACTAAACCGTTACAAGAACCAATCAAGAAAATGGGATTTGTAGTGGAATATCGACCAAAATTGATGATTTGAACATTTTGAGAATCTCCATAATCGAAAGCAGTTAATGAAGAATTAGGGGATGCCAAGAACAGACCTCGAGGAGAGATAATTTGGGTGGCGACTATGCTTAATGATGAACTCGGAACTCGAGATTAACAAACGCCATTCTTTACAGACCCATTTGAATCGGTGAAGTGAAGAAGCGGGAAGTCTTGGAAGGATATTAGTCAATATGATGTCCGACGGAATTTCTCTGTTCTGGGTTTCAATATTCTGGGTTTCTCTGTTCTGGGTTTCAATATTCTGGGTTTCTCTGTTCTGGGTTTCAATATTCTGGGTTTCTCTTTTCTGGGTTTTTTCGTCGGCGTTTTCCGCGGTGTTTTTCAGCATTGATGAAGACATGGAGTGGGCTTTGGGATTTGATTTAAGGCGGCGATCAAGGCGGAGAGAGAAAATGATGGTGGTTTGGCGGCAACACTAGAATGAGAGTGTAAGAGATGCTCTGTTTGATTTAAATGTGGAAAATTACAGGAAAGTGAGAAAACAAGTCAGACAACACTATTTATAGCTTCTTCTTTTTTTTTTTTTTTTTTTTTTTTTTTTTTTTTTTTTTGAAATATGGTATAGCCCGAATAGCTGTATAGGTACTTGAAACAAATTAAATTACAACAACTCTCTCGTTTTGGCCCAAACTTTTTTTTTTTTTTTTTTTTTTTTTTTTTTTTTTTTTTTTTAACAACACTATTTATAGCTTCTTCTTTTTTTCTTTCTGTAATTTTTATTTTTTTTTTATAAATTTTTTTTTTTTTTTTTTTTTTTTTTTTTTTTTTTTTGTGAAAGGGTCTTGTATTCTGTAATAATAAGACTTAAGAGGATCTTTCAAAAAAAAAAAAAAATCCTCTACCAACAATTAAATTGAATATGGATTATAACTTTGGTAAATTGAATATGGATTATAACTTTTTACATTTTTGAAACAATAACTTTTTACATTTAATTCAAGGAAAAATTGATAGGATTAATCCGAACTTTGTTCTATCTGTCCAAATTAATCCGAATTTCGTTTATTTTTTTTAATTAATCGCAACTTCACATTCAATCTGCTCTCACTGCCTCCTACCGGTCATCCAATATAATTTGATATAGCAAGTTACCATACACGTGTCAGCACGTGATTGATCCAAAAAATTAAAAAAAAAATAATAATAAGCCCAAACCCTAACCCCTACCCTGGAGGTGGCAGCCCCTACCAATACCGGCAAGCAGCGTCGTGCACTTAAAATATAGGAAAAATTGAAAACAATAATCCCACCTTTGCTTCATCTGCTCAAAACAGGCCAATCTTTGCGTATTCTGGGAACAATCCCACCTTTCATCCCTATTTTCTCAAAACAATCCCTTTTACCTACAACTTGTTTAACAGGTTAATTTTTTTTTTCATTTTTTTTTATTCTTTCCTCCCTAAAATAAAATAAAAATAAATAAAGTTAAAAACAAAAAAACCACCTTTTCCCTCCTCCACCTTCCCTCACCAGTTCCCCACCACGGCCACCAGCCCCCAATTCATCAAGACACCACTCTATCACCTTACCCACCTCTGTATCCCCGCCTCCCTGCCCACCACCTCCACTACCTCTAGCCATGTCACCACTAACCCACCACCAACGACGCCTCTCACACCACCGCTGACCCTCACCGCCACGAAAACCCTTCCAATAGCACCGCCTCTCTCATCACCCACGAAACCCCACCCCCTAAAACCCACCAGCACCACTGCATCACATACAATCTCCACACCACAATTGACTTCCACCTCAAAACACCAACCACAACTCGTGAAACCCCACCTGACGCCACATCCCTCTTTGATGCATACTCCACCAACCCCCACATTACCATTTCTAGTTGTTCCCCACATTACCATTTCTAGCTATTAATGGAGCATTCAAGCAAGTAAGGCAGGTAGCAGCTTTTACCCACAATTCTACCAAGAAAAATTCACTTACAAACTTAAATTAAACAATAAAAACCTCAATTTTTGCTAATACCCACAAAATTCACATCTATTTTTATTTCACAATCACCAAATATAAATCAAATGTTGGGTAATAAATTAACCATGAACAAAAGATTGAAAGCATGATTATGGAAAAATAAGGGTATATGCTTAACTATTAATCCAACCCAACTTAATTAAATTAAATAGCCCACCACCAACAACACCATCAAGCATCACCCAGCAAACCGCCTACGCACCACCACCACCTCACGCACCCAGCAAACCGTCGACGCACCACCACCACCTCACGCATCCAGCAAACCACCGACGCACCACCACCACCCCACGCACCCAGCAACCCGCCAAACCACCACCAGCAACCCACGAACCCAGGCGGTACCCAACACCCCACGAACCCCAGCCACCCCACGAACCCAGCGACCCGTCGACCCACCACCACCACCCTACACACCCAGCACACCCAGCTCATTAGCCTTGATAAGTCCAAAAAAATCATAAGCAGTTAATAAATTAACCATGAACAAAAGTAATTTTCAAAGGAAGAGGAAGATGAGGGTGGTCATTGAGGTGGCGGATTTGTTTAAGACCGGCGGGGTGGGGTTGAGTCGAGGACGATGATAGTCATTCAGGCAAGGGCGGCTCAGGGGTTGGGGAATGGTTGTCGTTCAGGGGCTGAGCTGGGGTTGGGTTGTATTTTTTTTTTTTAATTTATGTTTTTATTTTTAATTTTTAATAATTTAAAAATATTGGGCCAATTAGTAAGTGACACGTGGCATGTCACTTGCTAAAACCAGTTAACAATTTAGAAAACAGGTCAGGGGCTTGTTTTGAGAAAATATGGATAAAAGGTGGGATTGTTCCCAGAATACGCAAAGGTTGGCCTGTTTTGAGCAGATGGAGCAAAGGTGGGATTATTCTTTTCAATTTTTCCTAAAATATATGATTAATAATTAGAGGAGGGGGGTAAAGAACCCTAATTGAACCCTAGATAGACCCTGCTATACCCAATTAAAGGGTGCGGGTAAGGGTCTAAAAATTTATAACTATAGGGCCCGGGTAGAGTATATGTATGGAAAAAAAATCGGGGTACTATTCCGAGTATTACTAGACCATACTAGAGCTGGGCATGGACCGGGCTGGCCCATGGGCGACACGACCCAACATGAAAATGGCACATCATGACACAACACGATGACTGGGCTGTGGGCCGTGCCGTGAACACGATTTCGAAACTTCGACACGGGCACAGCACGAACCCGCAAGCGACATGATACTTTGGCCCGCGAGCAATACATGGCATGGCCAAGCACGACATGCGACACGCCAAAGCACGGCTTGTGCAAAACGACTGCTCATTCGCTGCTTCAAATAAATTAATAATAAAAATAACATAAATATAATAAGAAGAAAAAGAAGAAAAAAAACAATAATAATATAATAATAAAATAACATAAACATAAATTAATAAAATTATTTAAATTGTATCCATTTTAAAAGTTGTTCAAATAAAATATAGGAGCAATTGCTCGGAATAATCCGACCTTTGGCTCATCATCCGCTCAAAATTACCCCACCTTTTGATTATTTTTAAATAATCTGACCTTTAATGCCAATTCGCTATAAATGGTCCGAACCGGTCATTTTAACTTCTTGTTATAGCAAGTTACATGACACGTGTTGACATCTAATTGGTCAAAAAAATAAAAAATAAAATTTTTAAAGTTAAAAAAATAATTTCTAAATAATTAAAAAGCCACCACCACCAGCCCAACCACCCTCCACGGCCGCCCACTAGTCCACCAACTACCTACCGACCCCTTGCCTGCCAACCAACGCCAGAGCGTCGCGCCCTACACTGACCACTCTCCCCCTCCCCCTGAACCATCGACTCCCCTCCCCCTAACCCATAAACCGTCTCAAAAAACTCCTTCCCCATCCCGATCTCGACCTCCCTCCACCACCCTTGTACCTTTTCCGGCCCTCTCCTTCCCCTGTACCTTTTCTACCCCCCTCACCTTCCCCACGCCCTAATTCGACCCCAATCCCCTTCCCACAATTGCCGATTTCGTCTCCCTCCTCTTCCCACACCTTGAATTCTATAATAGTTAATTTGCGAAGGAACAAGGTAAGGAATGGTTGGCGAACAGTGCGGAGTAACTGTCTAGTGGCGGTGGGGTTGACGGCTCTTGGCCTGGTCGAGGCCGATGGTAGAGGCGGTGGGGAGGTTATTGGGGTTGCTATGGGTCTGGATATGGTTTAATTTTTCATTTTTAGTTGATTAAATTTAATTAATAATAATCAATATTCAAAATAGAATTAAAATTAAAACTTATTTTTTGACCAATCAGGTGATGACACGTGTATATTAAATTTAATAAAAAAAATTATTAACCTAACTGGTTACAGGTCACTTGGGATCATTTATAGAGGATTGGCATTAAAGGTCGGATTATTTAAAATTAATCAATAGGTGGAATTATTTTGAGTGTATGAGCCAAAAGTCGGATTATTCCAGGCAATTTTTCCAAAAATATATCGATTTTTTTAAATAAGAAGAAACCTGGGCAGCATGCCAGACACGTGGGCTGGGTATGCAAAATGGTGGCCCGACACGGCACAACATGGCACGAGCCACCACTAGGCACGGCAAGGCACGACTCGTGGTGGCCTGGCACGGCACAATGCCCACCGTTAGGCCCTACTCATTGTCATCCCTACTTGCATACTTTACATGACTTCATAGAGATATAACCAATGAGCTTTGATTGTAGGTCTAGTGCACTCGAACAATCATCCTAGGTGAATTGTAGCACCAAGAGGGGCGAAAATAACCTCTCGTGTTTTAGGGATTCTCGAGGACTTGAGTAATTGAGAACCATTCAGACTCCATTGATAGATGGAAATTGAGTCACTTCTTGTGATTTCCCCAAAGAGATTTCTAACAAAATCTCAATGAAGATATGTTGAAGTCTTCTAGCAAAACTTTCCGTTCCCAACCCCTTATGTTAAAGAGGCTTCTATAAGAGGTAAGATTTTAAATCGGTGACTAACAACAAGTACTCCTTTTATATTTAATTACTTGCTCTAATTTTATTTTATAGCCATATTTTAACATGTCAACAACTTATTTGTTAACTAGTTAATCAGGTAAAATGAGCAACATGTCAACAACTTATTTGTTAGCTAGATTATTTTACATTATTATTATTATTATTATTATATATACAAAAAAAATCACTACCTGCTGTTAAACCCAAACTCTCACCACCACCCTCTCACACCTATAAATTTCATCCACTAAAACCACCTTTACATCCACCCCTAGCAACCAAAAGTATCTTCAGCCAAGCCTATCCACCGAAACTATCCTTTTTGCTACTCCAGCAATCAATCACTATCAACCACCAAATCATGGGCGGCGCTGGCACGATGCAACCTGGGCGACTGCACAAGCCCTCAAAATATTGGGGCCTCAAAATCTTATAAAATGTAATTATGAAATCAATATTAGCTAAAGATTTTCTTGGCTTGCTGGTTAGGTTAAATGAGCTATGTAGGGGAAGTCAGGGGTTCGATTCCCATGACATAAAATCTTGTAAATTTAATTAACATTATTTTTTTAATACAACTTACTGAATTTTTTTTATGAAAATGTATTTTGCCAAAATTTTGAATTATTGAGATAATTGGCCTTACAAGTACTCGTAAAAATATTAGTTTTATTTCTTACAAGTACCCGTTAAAAAAAAAAAAACTTATCGTATCATGTTTATAAATTTAATTAACAATTTTTTTAATACAACTTATTGAATTTTTTTTATGATAATATATTTTTCCAAAATTTTGAATTATTGAGATAATTGGCATTACAAGGACTCGTAAAAATATTAGAGTTTTATTTCTTATAATTTATAATGTGATGATTAAAATTAATATTTACAAAGTATTCAAGTATCATTTAGCGGAAATTTGAATTACGAAAAAGGGGCTCAAGTTTAAAAATCGCACAGGACTCCGAAATTCTTTGCCTCGCCCCTGACAACAATATAATGACCATCAAGCACAATGTTCGATCCACTAAAAAACCACACTGACCAACGACCACAAAATGGGGATAGGAGAGAGAGTAAGCGAGGGTACTGCAATTGGGAGAGGAGGTGGGCTGATGAGGTGGTGGTGGTGTGGCAGTATGAGGGTAGAGGTGGTGTTGTGGTGGTGGTATGGCCGTGAAGAGTTGTTGGGTTCATGGTGGTTTGAAGGAAGAGAGAGATAGGGGTAGTGGTGGTTAGTTGTGGCTATGGAAGTGACCAAGGTTGTAGGTGAATGATGGGTGATAATAAATAAAAAGTTAATTGCCTAAAAAAAAAAAACGATTTACTGGTATCACAGGTTATAGGTAAGAGGGAGTATTTTGAGAAGGACCCCTAATAGTTAGGATTATTCTGATTTGAAACTTAGGCCCTGTTCTATTTAGATTCAGTTCAGTTCAGTTCCTAATTTCCTTCTCTCATAAACAATTTATTTCAACTATATTTAATTCAGTTCAGTTAAGCCCCAATTAGTTCAGTTCGATTAAGTTGTTTTCAGTACATCGAAACAGCCCTTAGTTGGGATTCAAATGAGGAGTCAATAGCTAGGATTATTCTTGTTAATTTTCTTATCCTTGTTTGAAATTTTTTAACATATTTTTCACTTTTTTCTCCCATCAATTGTCTCCTCATATCATATTTTTAATATTTTTCATATTTAAGTTATGTTGTTTTCGGCTTAATTTCAGTTCAATTCAATCCAGCTCGGTAAATCAACAGACCCTTACTCTCCTTTCTTCTTATACCCACCTTTGGTTTTCACATTTTTTTTACTCTTTAACCAACCCTTCTTTCATTATAAAATAATTTTCTAATATTTCTCCTAAAACTCCAAATATGAAAAAATGGAGCAAATAACAAAATACAGAGTGAGTAACACAAGTCCTTAAATGATTATGACTTGACTTTTTTTTTTTAATGGAATAGGGAGTGGTGATATCATTAAGGACACTTACAATCATCCCTTAAGAGATCTAAATTCTCAATACAAGAATTAAACACCCCTAAACTAATGACATTGCTTTTGAACTGCTCCTGAATAATTTTAGATGTTTTTGCATCGTTCTTGACGGGGATCCATTGATGTATAGTCGTAAAAGTGATAAAACTTGATTGACCATCAAGATCTGCAAATTTGCAAGATAAATCTTTTAAATCTGTACCACTATACCAACGACTCACTATTCCACAAATTTGCTAGACGAATCTTTTAAATTTGTATCCTTGCACACACAAAAAACAAACAATACTAAACCCTACATCGAGGGACTGGCTAAATCCTAAGGGACTGACTATAATCACCATGCTGGTAATCTTTATTGGCTAAAAACATTAAATTGAAGAATAATTTGGGGCTTACCATCGATAAAATTGATGGCAGCCCTAAGTTTTACTATGGTGGCTAGGTTTTTAGAGCTTTACTTTTTTTTTTTTTTTAATTTGATAAAAGGATTTTACTTATTTTATTTTAATTGAATTCATTTATTTATTATTTTATTTTTTTTTAAATCACAACTAATCATAATAAGCTTTATATGCCCAAAAAAATAATAAAATAAAAAAATCATCCCCTTAAATGTTTGTTTGTTTGATGGTTATATTTCCGGCTAAGACGACAAACTTGGTTGAAGACACTAAACACTAGAATATGCAAATTCAAGATAAAAACTTGATGAATACTTATATAGAAATTTGCTAAAGCGAATCCAATCTATTTCCAACCAAGTAAAAAGATTTATTATTATTCTTTGGTTTTGCTATATAAAATAGCAAATGTTAAGGTAGTTGAACCACTTTGTAATCAAATCTGCAATTATAAAGAGATAGATGAAAGTATTTACACATGATATTTCATCAAACGCAAAAATAACTCATACTCCGTAGTATTCATTGCAGTAAACAAGTAACTTTTTTTTTTGACAAATAAGTTTATTTACAGAGAAAATAACTAATGTATAACCATCTATTCTCATTGATCCGAGTTTAGGATAAGAGGTGATACAACTAGACATTTTGTATCATTTCGATCACTAGCAAAATCAGGGAAACTATCTTACAGTTTGTGAGACAAGTAGCTAAGTTAATGTCATTTTAGGAAGCAACTAACTTTCATAATGTCTATAGTACAAACAATCATCTTTTCTCTTTGGTCCGAGCTTAAGGCAAGAGCCGTGATACAAGGATTTGAACATAATTCACTACATTAAAATGGCCATTGGATTAAATATGCAGATATTTCGGAGGATCAAGGCCGAAGTCAGCTAGCATTAGCTCATCAGTAAAGGCATAGATAAAAGCCAATCCAGAATTAAAAGTAAATCAAACTCTTATGACTATATTATAATTTTCACCATATCAAAGTATCAAACTTTTGCAGCTCATCCAATGAACAGGATTAACTTAACATATTATGTGTACCAATTAGACGTGATCCAACAATAATCTAATAATATATTCAAAGTGTTTCAAGGACTAACATTTCAACAGCTTAACATATTATCTGCTATCATCTGTTTCAGAGACTAACATTTCATTAGCTTCTGACAACTACAGAAAAACGATCTACTAGTAATTAAATTGACAAGCGATCATTTACTGCTACAAGGAATAGACATAATTCACATAAATCAAGCCTTTTATTCATCAATACCTAGAACCAAGTTTGTAGTAGTACAAATTTGACACATACCCAAATCCAAATAGAAGGCAGCCACTAAAGTTATCTTTTTAAAATCAGAAACTGGTGATTCAGGATTGAAAAATGCAAGTCATACACTTAACAGACCTATAGTTGAGCATGAATCGATCAAGAACAAAACGCATCACAATACAAGTTTCACATATGAGCATACTGTGGGAAAGCTTCCTGGTTAGAGGGTCACGGGATATGGAGGAAGGCTAAGGGGTTGGAGGACATCATGTACTGTGTGTCATCTATGATTACTTGTCAACACTTCATGTGAGCAAAACAAAGTGACTAAGTATCATAGTTGCCTCTTATATATATAGATGGTGGTTCATGCCTTCATGGACAAGATCAGTCTACATTGAGAGGTATCTGTGTGCTGAAAGATTGTTGTGGACATGCAAATGACCTGATTATTATTAAAGAGTAACAGGATAAATAAGCTCAATATAACTAATTAACTAACCACAAAAAAGAGAAAAAAAAAATGGAAACAGCTTCTCATATTTAGACTGTGTACAAGATCAAAATCGCTCCCCCCCCCCCCCCCCCCCCCTTTTGTTCATAGAGAGTATGTCTGAAATTCAGAATGTTTGCCGGTGATGGCACCCACTGATACTCTTTTACTCAAAGGAATAAGACACATTAAACCATTCATTCATTCTAAAAATGTCAAATGGATTCAGAACAGATACCAAACTGAATTCAGAGCTAGGATTCTAACAACATACTCACATAGCTTAACTTAATGCAGTAAATGACCTATTACTACTTACCTGGTTTCTTTCCTGATGCGTACTGATCATATTCTTTATCCATGACACCTACAGTCTGCTACACTTCAAGCAGCCAAAAATTGACGTAGGAACTAAGTAGTTACATCAATTGAAAAACAATGCACATTTGACATTTGTTACCTTAGTAACATACCTGCTTCAAGATAACATTTAAACAAGAAATTCGCTAAAACAAATCCAACCCGATAATAATATTCTCTGATTTTGCTGTAATAGCAAATTAGTAAGTGCTAGTTGAACCATTTTGTGATCATGTCTACAGTAAAATAGATAGGAGAAACACATGATATAAATCAAACCAAGAAAACAACTCATATTCATTGCAGCTTATGATAGCAATATTCAGGCAAACTGACTTATCATTCAAGACAAGTAGCTAAGTCTTATCTGCAGATTTGCATTATCATTTCTGGTAAGGTTTACAATGGAATACAACAATAACAAATGTTTGTATCAACACAAGAAACTAATTTTCACAACAATAACAAATGTTTGTACCAACACAAACAGCTTATTTTTGACAATGCTTGTCTCAACCACACTAGCAACTAATTTTCAGGCAGCAGTATGTACCAACACGAGCAACTAACTACACAATGTATCTACCAACACGAGCAACTAAGTTTCACAATGTATGTACCAACACGAGCAACTAACTAATTCTCACAATGTATCTACCAACACGAGCAACTAACTAATTCTCACAATGTATCTACCAACACGAGCAACTAACTAATTCTCACAATGTATCTACCAACACGAGCAGCTAAGTTTCACAATGTATGTATGTACCAACACGATAGTTCTCCCAATGTATGTCATTCATTCTCTTCACCAGAGGTCGGATATTTGATTATTGCATCAGGTGATAAAAGGCTTTGAACATAATTCACCGCTTTCACTTGGTCTTGAAAATCAACTTTGCTCCATCTTGGTGTAATGCAGCTGAAGTCAACATACCGTAGCCCATCAAAATTGAAAATCATTATCTGTCTAGGTTTTCCAAAAAAATACCAATATGTAGAATTCATATCAGCACAAAACAACTTGGTCCATGATTTCCGCACACCATATTCTTTCATCATCCACATCTCAACTCTTCTTCCACCCTTAAAATAAGCCCAAGCACACAAGAAATCATTCAAACAACACAGACTAAAAGCAGAACGAATGAATATTGCAGATTCCCCAAAATTGGCAGACGGCAAATTCATAAATCCCAACTTCTGACTACCCAAATCAAAGCCAACAATGCATTGGTGATTACACCAAAGATCTTCAAGTACAATAATAGCACCCCAATGTAAAGCTTCATTCACAAGTGTTCCACTATGTTTATACCAAACATCTTCAAGTATAATTGCCATCCTTTGTTCCTCATAACTTGGCGCTGTTATTACCTTGTGCTTCTCAATCCATTTTTGGGTACTACAGTTGTATAGAAAGACAACTACAACAGGATGGTTCGAGGACACTAGAAGATTAATAGCAACAATGTAGAATTCATCATGAGTTGAAGAATAACCAAACCCAAAACTATAATCCTTTGCAGCAAAATCAGTACTCTGAAGAAATTTTGGAGGAGGGTAAATAGTATTACCAAGACCACCAAGAACAGGATTAAAAATCCTAAAATCAAATTCAAAATAAAGAAGTAAACTAGGAAATCGCAATTGACCCTTAGTTGCATCAGAAGAAATCAACAAAACTAAGCCATGAGAAGAACCAATCAAGAAAATGGGATTTACTGAGGAATACTGGCCAAAAGGGGTGAAATCAAGATCTTCGTAATCAATAGCAGTTAATGAAGAATCATTGGCAATTGAAAGAACAGACCTCGAGGAGAGAGGATTTTGGCGGAACGCATGATCATTGATGAAATCGGGACTCGAGATTAGCAACTCCCATTCTTTACAGACCTGCTTGAATCGGAGAAGTGAATCGACGGGAAGTCTTGGAAGGATTTCAGTCAATATCACGTGATCCGGAATTTCTCTGTTCTGGGTTTCACTCAAGAATTTCAATATCATGTGCTTCGGAATTTCTCTTTTCTGGGTTTCTCTGTTCTGATTTTCTCTGTTCTGAGTTTCAGAGTTCTGGGTTGCAGAGTTCTGGGTTTCTCTGTTCTGGGTTTCAGAGTTCTGGGTTTCATTGTTCTGGGTTTCACTGTTCTGGGTTTCACTCGATATGATGTGCATCGAAGTTTCTTCGCCGGCGTCTTCGGTGGAGCTTTTTAGCTTCTTATGCGGCGGAGATTGCGGCGGAGAAGACATGGAGTTGGGGTTTTGCGGCGGCGAGTATAGCGGAGAGAGGAAATGGTGGTGGTTTTGGCGGCAACACTACAGTGAGAGTGAAAAGAGATGCTTTGTTTGACTTAAATGTGGAAAATTACAGAAAACAAAACTACGGTATTTATAACTGTTTTTTTTTTTTTTTTCTTCTTGGAATTCCTCTTTAATTTTATTATTACAGAACTTGGTTATATAACTGTACAAGTTTGGGCCAAAATGAGGGAGCCCATAAACAATACAGAAAACAAAACTATGATTTTTTTTTTTCTTCTTTCCCTTTTACATTTTTAGTTTGGGGTGGCAGGAATTGCTCAATCAGAGATTACTCGAGTTACAGGGGTTCGTGATGATTAGTCAAATACAAAGTTAGTGCCAAAAATCGTGCCCAAACTCACTAATTAGAGCTAAAATAGCATACTTTTACATTATCAAATCAAATTTGGATTAGACTATATATATATATATATATATTTTTTTTTACTGAAAAAAAGATAATTTAGGTTGCTCGTAACAAATTAATAAGTCGAGTTGGATCGAAACAGGTCAGGTCCGAAAGTTGCCCAAACTCGGGCTGCGAGTTAGGCTACTTTTGATCAACTCTACTACTCTTTATACAATAAGAAATTAGCAAGATATTTTAAATGTGTTTGATATTCATATAAGACATTACAATTTAGTAATTTACAAATAAGAGAATACAGAGTTATTTAGTTTGATTAAATACACATGTATCAACAATTAGTTTTGTAAATTAAATATGGACTTTAACTTTTTACATATAATAATTCAAAGACTTAATTATTTAGTATTCATTACAAACTTATGCGGTTATCAACATTTAAATTTCAATCAATTTATGCTCCGCACATACAACTATACAGGGTTAATTTGAGCTTTTATTTGAACTAGGGAATCCTACGCGCGCAGTGCGCGATACAGCTAGCCATCGTAAGGGAGTTATAAATTCGAACCTCAAAATTTACGTACTTTGAGTTGCTGTTGAATTATACTTGTCTTAGGTCGATCAATAAGTAATTATATCTTAATTTATTTAATAGTGGAAACATGTTTTGTGTTATGATTATTTATTTTGAAAATGATCATACATATTATAACTCGCCAATGTACGTATTACTATATTAAAAGGCAATCAAAGATATTGCATCATTCTATAACTACAATAGGAGTGTTATGGAGAGGACAAAACCCTCATTGAACACCCTAGCACAAAGGCTATATGTGAATTAGTATATTTCCCTGCAATTAGATAGTCATTGGACCATATGATGGAGGAGATAGCATTTATGAGCTACGAGTATTTAACTGATGATGTATGGGTACATCTTAACTCTTTCCTATAATCATAAACTATAAGCTTTTCCTAGGATAAAAATCGAGACAATGACACAGTAACTAAAGCAAAATATATCTTCAAACAACCTCTTAATCAAAAGCATAAGACTATAGTACCTCATATGTAAGACATAACTGCTACATTCCGTAGAAGACTCATCAAATGAGCTGCTTTGTTTGACTCCTCTATAAACACAACTAGAAGAGATTATATCAAAAGTATTACTCTTATTTTTTATTTTTTATTTTTTTGGTTTATCATTTTAATGGTATCCAAGCAATTACACTTTACACTCCACCACTACGAAGGTACCATTATTGCATTCATCCGTCAACTCCACCAATCTTGAGTTGTCCCCAACTCTAACCGGATACGGGCGTCTCCGAATAATATGCTTATTCACCTCTTCGTATAACATAAACAAATAGTTTACACAAACTTTACATTTCCTTTAGTATAAAAAACCAATCAGCAGGATCATCATCCTTATAGAATTATCGCGGTGGTAGGTGACTAGGTGGTGACCGGGGGAATGAAAACTGACATGTTAGTAGTATTTTCCAGCAACCAGAAAGGAGTTCGTGAGAAAAGAGGAAATTGAGAAATGAGGATTTTTGGCCTTTTCGATGGAATGATAAGAAGGAAGCTAAGATAAATAAAAGAAATAGAGGACAAAAATACGAAAGATTAAATACTTAAATGCATCAAAATTTAATTTTAAATGGGGGTAATATGTCAATTAACTTTTTTAAGGGTATAATAGTCTTGACACTATTCATAAAGTATTTTCCCACTTTTTATAAGGTAGGGAAGCTAATATATTTAGGGCATGTTCTCTTACGTTGAAATTCAGTTCAGTTCAGTTCAGCTCAGTTCAGTTCAGCTCAGCTCAGCTCCTAATTTCCTTCTCTTTTAAAATATTCATTTCAGTTCAGTTCAGTCAATAAGAACATACCCTTATTTTGTGTGCCATATATGGGTATGATTTAGAATTTCATATCGTAATTTAATTAATTTTCTTATTTAAAGATATAAATATATTCCATAACAAACTTGTGCATTTAGCTCATCCAATTAACGGGCTTAAGAGAGTGAGGGGTAGCTCAAGTGGTTAGAGCTTACCTTCCGAATTCAGGAGATCCTAAGATTGATTCTCACCCTCGCTCTTGTGGCTCTCTAAACAACAAAAAAAAAAAAAAAAAAAAAAAAAATTAAGGGCTTAAAGCCTTAAACTATTAAACATACTTTTATTAAATTTTGCACCAATTAGATATGATCTGTACAAATACCCTATTCAAGCTTTCAAAGTGTAACATTCTTTCCAACAAAAAACTTTAAAAAAAAAACTCGTAAATAAAAACACAAAAACTACGCTTTCTATCTTCATCTTCTTCCCCACCACCTGTGACATCTCCTGCAAACTCAATACATCCCTTTCTCTCTCCTCTCAACTCAAAGATTGCTTTTTTTTTTTTTTTGAAAATTTTTTAATACATTAATTATTTAATTATTTCAAATTAATTTAACCCATCTTCCCAAAAAAGGAAAAAAAAACCCTGATTCAATCTCCATTAAAGCTCCAGAAAGAGCTTCAACCCAAATCCCCAGATCCCAAAAAAAAAAAAAAAAAAAAACATGTCAATAAAAAAAGACATGATTTTTATAGGATCATTGATAATACTATGGTATTCATCAAATATTGGGGTATTACTATTAAACAAATTACTTCTCTCAAATTATAAATTCGGATTTCCAATATTCCTAACAATGTGCCACATGTCAGCTTGTGCTTTTCTGAGTTACATCTCCATTGTTATATTGAAAATAGTTCCATTACAAAGAGTAAAATCAAGATCACAATTTGTTAAAATTGTGACTTTGAGTATTGTTTTTTGTGGGTCAGTTGTTGGTGGTAATGCATCTTTGAGATTTCTTCCTGTTTCCTTCAATCAAGCTGTTGGTGCTACGACGCCGTTTTTCACTGCTTTGTTTGCTTATTTGATCACTTTCAAGAGAGAAGCTTGGGTTACTTATGCTTGCCTTGTTCCTGTTGTTACTGGTGTTATTATTGCTAGTGGGGTATATTTCTTCAACTTGGTATTTTTGAATTATTATATTTTATTCGTTGTTGATGATCACGTGAGATAAAATCTTTGACAATGTTATTGTTGTTGGATTGTTTGTGGAATTTTAAATTTATATGATTGTTGATAGTTATGTTTTCCTCATTAGTTTGAAATCTTTGAATCTTTTATTTGTATGTTTTGATCTGATTTGGAACTTTAAGTATGAGATTTAAGATCTGGAATGTGTTGTTATAATGATAGTGAGCTAAATATTGTAAAATAGTAAATGTTTGATTTAAATTATGTCACCTTTGAATTTGGTGGATCTTTCAAAGTAGAGCATTGCTTGGTGTAATCAATTAATTACTAAGAGAAGTTATATTATGATAATGAAGATAGTTTTGGAAATATTGTTCATTATTCAATTTGTTGGGAATGTTGGTAAATAGTAATATTGTCAAATCTTGATTTAGTGCAGGAATTGATGGCATATTTGCATTGCTTGTTTGTTGATTTGATTTGTTAAATAATTAACCCCACTTATTGTACTTAATTGATTGTACTAATCTATTGGCCTGTTTGGTTATATTGATATCAGAACAAGTAAACATATTTGAATGTGGTCCTTTCGGATCATCAAGGACCGCATTCAAATTTTGAGAACATCACTAAAGCAAGCAACCACCTTTTACTTTGTCCATCTTTGTTTAGAAAATAATTCGTGTTTTTGATGATTTTGAACTTGAAAGTAAGAAACTTGATGGAATTCTTGCGGATTTTGACAGGGGGAGCCAAGTTTTCATTTGTTTGGATTTATTATGTGTATAAGTGCCACTGCAGCGAGGGCGTTCAAATCTGTTCTCCAGGGCATCCTACTCTCTGATGAAGGGTGAGTTTCTGCTACTTTATGAAACAATGTGCAATAGACACTGCAAAATTTTGGGCATTTTCAGGTAAAGAGTCATTTAGATATAAGCAGGGAAACAAAGAATCACAACAGAAATAAAGGAAGTTGTGAGTTTTTGTGGTAGTACGTTCAAAATCACAAATCTACACGACTACACATGAAAGCTTTTCTGTCCTTATATCCAATTTTCCGTTCCATCAAGTGACACGACATAACCAGGGTGCATCAAAACTTCAGAAGTGACCCGTACTTGACCAAGATGCTGATGGCAAATGATATGCAATTACTCATCTATCTTGCATCAAATTCAACATTTTAGTAGAAAATAGTACAGGAAGCATCACGGCATGGTGTTTAAAATCATGATTAGAAACATTCTCTGGGGTATATCACATTTAAGGCTGAAAGTTCAAAAGAGTGTAATACATGGCACATCATGGATCAACAATAGAATGCTTATTTCAGACATCATTCATTGATTCTAAAGTCTTATCTTAAAAACGTTGAGACTAGATATAGGACAAAAGAACAGACACTTTTCTGATAGAGTATGATACATTTGATGTCCTTCCCTATTGACTCATACTTGAGCAATTTGCAAAGTGCAAACTGGGGTAAAAGTTTGAATTCTGTTCAGATGCATTCCTGGTGGACTTTCAATCTAATCTCGTGTTACTTATTTCAGGGAAAAGATGGACTCGATGAACTTGTTGCTGTATATGGCCCCAATTGCAGTTGTCGCCTTAGTTCCTGCTGTGTTTATAATGGAGCCCACTGTACTAGAAGTCTTTGCTTCTGTGGGAGATCAGCATAAGTTCATGTTGATAATTCTTATACTGAACTCAACCATGGCTTATGCTGCCAATTTGTCCAACTTCTTGGTGACCAAGTACACAAGTGCCCTAACTCTCCAGGTTTGATATCCTTATACCTCTAATGCTTTAAATGTGTTTAATTAATTGTATGTGTTGTGAGTCGATGGCTAATCTGTTTGCTATCGTTATTCTCTCAAAGCAACAATACTAGGATTCGGAATATCTACTTTATCTAGGAAAGTAATTCTGGTTATTTACGGATTGTTTTATCCATTACAAGAACTTAATTAGTTAGGGAAGACTTTGTATGCCTTGTGTAGTGTTATTTTTTTTATTTTTTTTTTTCGCAAGTATGACATCTCATTTTCTTGTATAGCATATTTAGGTAAAGTTTACACTCCATACGTTTTATTTTCTCTTGTTCTGTTTCCTAGGGATCCCTGTGATATTGATGTTTCTCCCAGCTATTAGTATCTTTACTCAGTATATGTTAATTTTTCCTTCAGGTATTAGGCAATGCAAAGGGTGCAGTGGCTGTCGTTATCTCAATACTTATTTTCCAGAATCCAGTTACCGTGATAGGTATTGGTGGTTATACAATGACTGTTCTTGGAGTAATTGCTTATGGAGAGACAAAGAGAAGATTCAAGTAATACATTCTTTATTTAATTTTTTTTCATCTTAAATAGGAAGATTGATTAGCTAGGTAATTACACGTAACTATATTGTATTAAAGTAGCATGTCTTGAGTAGAGTGGAGCAGTATTTGTTCACAGAGAGGTCAAAACAGAGGTTATAAATTTATAATTCTATTTTTTGTATTCTGCTCACCAGGAAATTCAGCTTAAGAAAATTATCGGAAAGAATATAGTGTTGTCGTTCTTGCTATTTAACAGTATGATCAGATGAATTTTATGACTGCTGTGAAATTGGTAGTATGAAAATCTGAACGCGGCTCAAATGCTCAATTAGGTTTTTCATGCAGTAAATTTTGAGTAATACAAATACTGTAGTAGATTGCAAATTTACAACTACAAACAAAAATGAATAGAATTGAAAGTTTGCATATTCTTGGAGCATAAAATCAATACCTTGCTGAAATAAGCTGATATAACACCAGAAAAACAAGACAATTTTTTCTTCTCTACCAGCATGCAATCTCAGATAGTCAGATATTCAGGTAATATGGCAAGAAAACATGGATGAAATATATCTAATAATTTACCTCACATTTTGTAAAAACCAACAACATTTTCTCTTACAGTGCTCCGAACAGAATAACTGAAACTTGAAAAGATTAGAGGTCTCAGGGGTCTCAGTGTCTCACAATGGCACCTTGTCTCAGTTCCCTTCGACGGCTTCTCCATATGAACCAATATTGGCATGAGCACCAACTTTTGACGAAAAATAAAATCATGCATGGCTTAATCTCTTGAAGATAAGCATGGCCCGAAGATGTATCATCAGAAGTTGCTTCAACTTCACATTTTTTTCATACCAGAGGCTTTTGAGTTGATATTTTGAAAAACTAACATCCTTTGAATATCCAAAAAATCGTCAAGTATTTTTCATTGGAGTTACCACTTCTATTAAATTATTATTGGATGATACTTCAACCAAGCGAATAGTGTTTTTAAAAGTAAGTACATAAACAATTGCAAACAGTTCAATTGCAAGGTAAACTTTCAATTGACACAGAGCCATTAGATGAAAAATTATCGTCGTTTTCAAAATATTTTAAGTTAACGCGTTCTAACCAAACCATACGTTTATGTAAGCAACTTAACAGAAGAGTAAATTCCGTATGGGTGGAGGTACCTAAAATGAAACCACTTCCATGAATCATTTTGGTAAAATTCAGCCTAATCTCAAATTCCTAACATTAAGTTAATCCAAAATACCTAACTTGGGATATTGGTGCAAACAAAATGAGTTGCAAGCCGCTGGTACGAGGAAAAAATGTGGAACTGAAGCAACACCTGAGGATACTTCTTCAACCAGTTAGTTCTCTGGTTCATGCCTTTTTTGTGAAATTGAGTTATGCACCGTTTTTGTCTGATCAAAGTTGGTGCAGCCCGTGTATTATTAGACCTGTTCTGGACCGCTAGGTAGGGCTTCATAACCATTATGGTGTTGCGGAGCAGCATTTCTCTCAACAGGAATGCACTTTAGAATGACAGCTAAAGGCATGCTAACTGCTCCGATTAAAATGCTGATTAACCAAAGCTGCCAGTTCAAGGGCACAGTGCTTGCAAAAGTTCCCAGAAACTCAACTATGATTGCTTGAAATGCAACAGTGGAAACCATAACAACCATGAAAATCCAGCTGCTGAATATTCCACGGAAGACATTTATTTTCTCTATATCACGACTATTGATTTCGTTGAACACCTGATAAAGAATGGAGCAGAAAACACATAAGAATATAAAGCAGCGAAAACAATGACTTAAAAGCTCAATGGTAAGTGCTGTTTGTTGCTGGATTTTCAATTTCAATCTGAGGGAGAAAGGGAGCAATGGAAGAAAGGAAAAGAGAGAGGCAGAGGAAAAGCAAGAGGAAACCTGGCAGAACACAAAAGAGTTAAATATGACTGTATTCAGGATAACTTGAGAATCTGGGCCGCCAAGTCTAAGTAGCCGCTCTCCATCAAAGCTCAGAACAGCAAGGACAGCGAACTGATATACACTCTGGCCAAGGATATTTCTCCACATAGTCTTGGTAATAAAACTAACATTTCTTCCAATAGGAGGTCTTTTCATGAGCTCATCAGTAGGTGGTTCTGTAGCCAGGGCCAGCGCGCCAAGTGTATCCATAATCATGTTGACCCACAGCAACTGCACAGCCGTCAATGGAGCAGAACCTAGAAGTCCCATAATATATCCGTAAAATGTACAAAGATATTATGCAATGTAAGAAAGTTCAATAAATCCGGAACTAACCAGTGATGCATGCAGCTACAAAATTTAGCATTAGGGCAACTATGTTGACTGTCAACTGGAATTGCACAAATTTTTGGATGTTTATGTAGACAGCTCTCCCCCATTTGACTACATTTACAATGGTGCTGAAATTGTCATCTAAAATAATGACATCGGCGCTTTCCTTTGCAACCTGTAGACAATAACTTTTGGAGTCAGAAGGTAGAATTGCAGCTAGCATTCTACATGAAACTCTTCAGATCACAAAATTTCAGACTTAAGGTGGTAAATGATGAATCTCAATAAACAATTTCTACAAAGCTTTAATTCTAGTCTTTTCGATAACAGGTAATATCTATCTAATCTATCTATCCATATGGAAGTTCTTTGTAAAGAAATTTGGATTTTAGAAACTAAAGGTGTTGCAAAGTCTTTATTGTCAAGACAATATAATACTGAAATAATATACAAAGGTATCAACAACAGTCCCCAGAATTTGGCAAGGACCAAGGGAAGTGCCAGGAAAGAAAGAAACTGTTCAGTAGTTACACTGCAACAGTCATTTTCACAGGCATTAAAATTATTTCCAATCCACCATGTGGAATCATCAATCATGAGTAAAAGAACTGAATGAACCCTGCATCCATTCTCTAAAATAAAAGGTGCATCATAATTGACTTAGACAATGAAATTATTAACAAACCTCTGTTCCTGCAATTCCCATAGCAAGTCCTATATCAGACTCATGCAAGGCAGGTGCATCATTGGTCCCGTCACCAGTCACAGAAACCACCTCCCGGAGTATTCTGAGGTTACTCACCAATTTGTGTTTGTCTAATGGCAGAGACCTTGCCATTACCTGATATTATTGATAAAAAAATTCGTGCAAACTTCAGTACTTTCCAACTATAAATGCCTGCAACTAAAGAGAGTTTCTGCAAGAATTGGAAAACAAACCTGGATTCTTTGTGAGATCTCTTTCATCTCTTCATGAGTCTTACTACGGAACTCAGATCCTTCTACGGCAAGGCCACCTTCTGTTAGTATACCACATTCTCTTGCTATGGCCTTGGCTGTATTGATATTGTCACCAGTGACCATACGCACAGTGATTCCAGCAGCTAAACAAGTCTGAACAGCTTCTGTTACCCCAGGACGAACTGGATCCTTGATTCCAACAACGGCTACTAAAGTATATCCATCTTCAGGAATGCTGTTTTCATCATATCCAACATCCATGTCTCTGAAAGCCAAGCACAGAGTCCTCAAAGCTTGATCAGCAAAACCATTTATGACATTAGTTATATTCTTGAAGTGCTCTTCAGAAATGTCTACAGAATTGCCATTGCAATCAATCATTTTGTGGCACAAGCCTAAAACTATTTCTGATGCCCCCTTGCAGAAGGCTCGAGTTCCACCTTCCGGCAAAGCCACAAGGACAGACATCTTCTTTCTAACAGAATTAAAAGGCTCTACATTCTTTATCTGGTACTTTTGGCGAAACTCCTCAAAATTCCCCCCTAGAAGCATTCCGAATCCAAGCAATGCTGAATCAGTTGCCTGCCCTTGAATGGAAGTCTTTCCATCATGGTCCTTTACTATTTCTGCACCAGTATTTAAGAAAATAACTTGTAAAAGAGTGGTCAAGGTACTCTCAGATACATCTGATTTCAAATCTTTTCCTTTCAATTCTCGTTCTTTCCCAGCTAACCAAATCTTTTCAACTACCATATGATTTGTCGTGAGTGTCCCAGTCTTATCAGTGCAGATAGATGTGGCAGAACCCATTGTTTCACATGCAGTAAGATGCCTAACCAGTGCCTTGTCATTCATCAATTTCTTCATTGCAAAGGCAAGGCTGAGAGTCACTGCTAATGGAAGCCCTTCAGGAACAGCAACGACAATAATTGTTACTGCAATAGCAAAGTAGTCTAGGAGCTTCAATGCATCTTCTGAAGACCAGTGTGAGATCTCATCATGAACAACTTTTTCAATAATAAATCTAGAAGTCAATACTAAAAATGTCAGTACTGCAAATAATAATCCAATTTTTCCAATTATAGTAGCAACTCCATTTAGTTTCACCTGCAAAGGCGTCTCATCTTGACCCCCCTCACTTAGAGTCTCCATCAACTTACCCCATTCAGTCTTCATACCAACAGCAGTCACCAGCATTGTAGCTGATCCATCTTGTACTTTCGTTCCACATAAAAGAAACGGCTTTTCATTAGTTATGTTAATTGGCTCACTCTCACCCGTTAAGCTTGACTCATCAATCAACAAGTTGTAGCCAGAAATAAAAATTCCATCAGCAGGAACTATATCTCCAGTAGACAGATTTACTATGTCTCCAACAACCAAATCAAAGATCAGTACCTTCTGCCTACGTCCATCTCTTGTAACCTGAACATATATCTTCTTCTTCTCTTTGTCCAGATCTATGAATTGCAATGACTGTTTGTAGTCACTGACAGCAGTCACAATAACAACCAAAAATATACTGAGTAGAATTCCCACCCCATCATACATTCCTTTAGGAAGCCCTTCAGTACTAATTCCTACCCCTACTGAAACCACCGCGCAAACCATCAGAATTATTAATGTCAAGTCATGTAATGCCTCCCATACAAATGTCCAAAATCCTCTAGGAGGTTTTTCAGTGTATTTGTTTTGTCCATAGATTTTTTGCCTACAAGGTATGTCACTTGATGAGATTCCGTCTTTGAGTGATGAGGATACTTTCATGGCTAGTCCTTCTACGCCCCCATGGGTATTAAAGCCCTTTGTATCATGACCACGAACAATTGATGCCAATTCATCGGAATTAATTCCAAAGCCCTCCTCTTGGGTTTCCTTTGATAGCGTATATTCAGCTCTACCAGCTGCAAAAATGATTTTACATATTAAACACTGAATAATTGGAGAAATAGATAGCAAATAATATCATAGAATATTTTGAAGATCCATACCATCACTAAAACGAATTGCTGCTTTATGTACCATGAATGCAACACGTAATTCCTGTCAAAATAAAAAACTAAGTACACAGGTCTAGATAAAACTAACTCACGGAATATAGGATGATGCAGCCAAAGACAAATCAAACCATGCAGCATATATATCTCCTTATTCCCAGAAACAATTTATCAAGATTACCATTACCTGCAAGTTCATACAATAATATTTGTCATATGCTATAGTTCGAGTAGCCTAAGTGTCAAGAGTACACAAGACATCAATGGGTATGGCTAACAGTCCAAACTACAAGCAACTGCCTCAAGATCCCCTTGTGAAGTGTCAACTATACAAGACATTGATGTGTATAGTGCAATGCTGGAACTACAAGTGATGCTGAGGAATAATATCCCTAATGTTAGCTGGACTTTTCAGCCAAAATTCCCATTTTCTCTTAGAGTTACATTCGCTCTTGAGGTGTGAAGTTCTATAGTGTCATAGCTAGTCATAACGTAGGCCAAGGATAAACAGGATTCTTTTGTTCCATCTGATCAAAGGAGAAAAAAGAACGAGTTTACAGATTCAATTCTTAACTACTCTTCTCCTCTCCACATCATAAAATGTAGGTCTTAGTATTTTAGTAGTTATTTTTCAAGTAACAGAGAACAATCCACAGTTCTTATAAAAAGGTTTCTGATATAGGTTTCGTTTCAAGCAACCTCTCCTAGTCTTGACTGTTTTGTAGACTAAGGGGCTAAGAAGCATCATATGGGCTTCTTATAACCCTTCCAAAGGAAAGAAATATATTGGATCATTTTTATTGTTCTTCTTATTGCAGGACATTATCCACAACCTCTAACCAGGAAATTGAAAGACATGATCAAAACCAATCGCGATACTTTCAGCTGATGTCAATACACAGACCTCATACTAGACAGCATATAGTGCAAGTTACAAGATTCATAAATGAAGTCAAAGGTGAATATGTGCAATTGAATTTACCAACAAGAATGAAACATAAACCTACTCTATTGAGCATCTAGCACCTCGCACAGACAAGGAAAGACGGTGCATGGACTAGAAAAAGGAGTCATATATGATGTTGAATTACAGCGACATGGATTTAATTCAGTTGAACACCCAAATTTTGGGACAACATCTGCATATAAAGTGCTAAATTCATTGATCATGTTGGAACTTTACGTCTACAAAAATCTAGATGAAACCATTTATCTTGATTCAGCCTTGTAACACATTCCTCAAATCCTTACAAGTCACAAAGGTTAAAATAATTGTCATTGAAACGCTCATATATCTATATATATTATATGGATTTACGCCCCCATTATGTGCATAAACACAATGTTTACTATGTTGTGACTTGTGAGCTTTAATGTGCTAAGTACTTATGGAGTAATAGCTACAAATTATAAGCTCCGCTAGTCAATACATCCAGTTCAATCAGTTAGTCAAATTAGTCAACACAACAAACTCATAGAAACTAGCTACGCGCTAATGACCAAACAAAACCTTAGTGTGCTAAATCCTTATTATGGAATAGCAAGTTACGTATTCAAAGTTTTCATAAGCCATAAGGCAACTTTTTAACTCTTAGTAGGCCACATTTCAATCTTTACTTTATCCATAACACGGCCATATAATTCATAGTGCATTAGGTAACAGGTACCTAAATTGTTAGGTGTTTCGAGTTTTCTTATGTAAGGTATTTGGTATTAATCCTAGCAAGGACTTATTCTCGTGAATTCGTGATACATGATAGTGGTACCAAATTGCACGTACAAAGATTTTAACTGGAGCATGTAGCACATCAAAAAGATAAAGGATAACTAGATAACCCATAACATCACTTTCGCAAAAGATAGCCAAAAATAACCTATAACAATACAAGATGCCCATATCTTCATTTTGATCAGCCAAAACTAACCTACATTTTTTAATGAAAGTTCAAGGAAATTTCCTGTGATATGTACTTATTGATAATTTTGTATAGATGTTGAAAATGAGTTAAAAATTTGCGGCTACAAATCTCCTTTGCCCATTTACAGTGGCTGAGAAGTAAGTCAAGGTTCATTATTTATAATGCTATTAATAGGTGCACCCACTTGCTACCAACACTAGAGTACAGAATTTTGATATTTGAGACAAATGAATAAAAATATAAGTGGGTCTTCTACAAAGTAGAGATATGTGATTATCAGTTATCACACTAACCTTAACAAGTGGAATCTTATTAGATACTTCGTATTACAAAGGGTATGTTCTGATTTATCGAACTGAACTAAATTGAGCTAAAGTGAACTGATTTGAAATAAGGAACTGATTTGAAACTGAACTGAACAGAATATTTTATAAGAGAAAAAAATTAGGAACTGAACTGATTAGAGCTAACCTAAACCGAACTAAACTGAAAATAAGCCGAAAATTACAACCCCTAAAGCACATTACTGTATTAGATGATTCAACTACAATCTGACAGCAAGTATACTGGATACGGCAGAATAAGTACTGACTATTTGGAAATTGGCGACATTGTGTAATGTGTACCGCTAAGTTTAGTTGTTTCTCCGGTGATTTGATACGAGGTATTAGATACTCTTCCACTATTTTTATTTTTTCCCTAATGTGAATTAAGTAATTAACCAACCGACATAATGTCGTGTACACTATGCAAACTACTCTGTAGTCTGTACGACCTAACTTAGTACAGTGAACATGAATCAATGAAATTTAATTGTTGCTAAGATATTAGAGGGTGTTTGTTTGGTGAGATAATTATTAGATAGTAATCCTTCCGTCCTCCGTTTTTATATGCTTGCTCTATTTCTTAATGTGCGGAGTTGAGAAATTGAAGAAAATAATAAAATAGGAAGGAAGTGGGGTAGATTATTGTAAAAACTTTTCAAATAAGAAAATAAAGCAAATATTTAAATACGACTGAAAAAGAAAAGTGGAGCGAGTAGAGTAGTAATTAAGTTAGTTATTTGTTTCAATTTTATTTCCCATCTAGTGTCTATACCAGATTAACAGGAGATTAACATTAATTATTTTTTTTTCTTATCTCACTCCCTTCTTCTTCTTATCCCTGACCTTAATCCTTTCTTTATTCCAGTTATTATTTCTATAACTCTATCTCTATCCTTATTTCATACCAAATGTTCGTTAAGATTTTTATTTTTTGTACTCGAGGATACAAAGGTACGAGCCTATAGAAGAGATCCTGTCTAGTAAGGGCGTATGTCCGTTAAGATTTTATTAAAGCATTTTATACTTATTCCATCAAATGTAGCATTAAAATTATATGATAAAATCACTAGCCAATTAATTAATACTCCCTCCGTCCCTGAAATAACGATCAATTTGGCCTAATTTTAGTCCCAAAAAGAATAACTTATTTGTTTTTCCCAACATCTATTAAAATCACAAAATTATCAATATATCCTCAAATATTTTTATCATTAGCTCCTTCTACCTATTTTATCCTTGTACTTTTTCAGATCTTTATACTATCTCTCTTGGTATTAAAGAGAATTATGATTCACTTGTGTTTTTCCATACATTTGTACTTGTAAATTAAGTTTCTTAATACCCGCGAAATCATCCCAAATGGATCGTTCTTTCGATGACGAAAGGAGTATCATAAGTGTTTATATGGTATGTATTGAATTGGAATGCACATAGCATATGTACGCCGTTAAAAAGTCCATGGTCTTGTTTGACAATCAAATATTAGCATAGACTATTTCTCTTAGCTTGACTATTATTTTTTGGGTAATGCTATATGTAGCTAGGGCTATATATAAGCATTAAATACACTTTTGAAAACTATATAAAATTAGGATTTCATGACAAAAATTCTTTAACTTTTTTATGATTTTCAAGTGTAAATTTAATGCTTGTATGTAACCCTAAGAACTACGTATAGCATTTTCCTTATTTTTTTCATTAGTTGTGTACCATACTGCCATCATGTTTCATAAAAAATAAAACTAAAGCCTCACCCATCTATTTTACTTCGTACATAAATGACATTTGAGGACATAAATATAATCTATGAAAGATTACCTTTATATCTCAAACTTTAAAAAAGTCAACATAACAAAAAAAAAAAGTTACTCCCATTTTATCAACCTATTTTGACTAAAATAACATGAACAGCCGTTAATAAAGTCTTTTATTATCAAACATTTTTTAGCAATTTGAAAGAGATTAATTGTAAGGAAATACAAAAGGTCAACTAACTCTTGACAGTTAAACAGATATTTTCAGCAACATTAATAGTACATTATTACGCCATTAAAAAATAAAAATAAAAAAAACGAACCTGAAGAGTTTTAGCAGCTTGAGAGCGTTGTTTAAGATTAGCAACATATCGAAAACGACGACGACGATTACGAATGAGCAATCCGACGGCTTTTCGCCACCGAATACGAGCGTCTTCGGGCGCATCCGGCGGCAAATTAAAGTCCTTAAGCAAGCTTTCCATTAATAGTCGATCAAATTCGGTTTCGGAATTTGTTTGTTTTTTCTATGAAATCTTATTATATGAAACGAATTAACAAATAGAATAGCGGGAAGTAGTACTAGTAGTACAACAGCCTACCCCGAAAGAAAGGTTGTGTTTTGGAGACTAGAGAAATAAATAATGGGAAAAAAAATGGGCCGTACTTTTTATACGGAGTAAAGGTCCATTTAGTGGACTCCACGTTTATTTGATTTTATAAAATTATAAAGAGGAGTTTTTTTGAAAGTCTTTTTTTTTAAGGAAAATGCTATACATAGCCCTTAAGGCTACATATAAGCATTAAATTTGCACTTGAAAATCGTAAAAAGTTAAGAAATCATAAAAATATAAACACTAATTACACTGATTTACGCGTGTTTTTGTCATGAATTCCTAATTTTATACAATTTTCAAGTGTGTATTTAATGCTTATATATAGCCCTTAGGGCTACATATAGCATTACCCTTTTTTTAAAGGAAAATTTGCCAAGAATAATACCACTTTTCAGTGGTCTTCCAAAAATGGAATAACCTTTGGATTATTTCAAAATGGAACGACCTTTGGTACACATCCGCCAAAAATGGAACAAAAAACCTGTAACTTGTTTTACAGGTTACATTTGACACATGGTGATTGGTTAAAGCATTTTTATTTTATTTTAACATTCTTCTTTAATTATAATGATTAAAAAAACAAATCTTAAATTTAATTTTTTTTTTTTTTTTAAAAAAAAAAAAAAAACCAACTAAAGAAAACCCATCCCCCCTTGGCTTGCCGGCAGCCACCACACCATCACCCGGTCTCCCCCTTTCTAAACCCATCGGCGTGCCCAGAGATACCTACCAGCGTTGGCGGCACCGTCCTAACCCTGACACGACCACCTATCCCCTCCCCGTGAAGGCTTGAACCACCACCTAAAAATTCGAAAACCCCAAAATCACCACTCGATTTTGGGGTTTTAATATTTTTGGGTGGTGGTTCAAGGGGGAATGGAGTGGAGTCAGTTGGCAGAAGGGCGAAATGGTTTCGTCGGCACAAAGGAAGGGGATTGGGCGCCAACCGATAAGGAGAGGAGGGTTTACGAGCGGAGGAGGGGGTTTTCGGGAGGGGGTAAGGTGGTTCAGGGGAAGGGTATAGGCTGCGTGGTCGGGATTTTGGTTAGGAGGGTTTCCGCCGACGCCATATAGGAGTTCAGGCCGTCAGCCCGGGGTGGGGAGGAGGAGACCGGATGGTGGTTGAGTGGCTGCCGGCAAAGGGAGGAAAGTGTTTTTTTTTTAGTCTTTTTTTTTTTTAATTTTAACTCTTTTAAGTAATTTCTTTATTTGGTTTTAAAATAATTTATTTTTTTAGTTTTAAGGTTTTATTTAAAATAAAACAAAATTAAAAAAAAAAAGACCAATGACATTGTGACACATGTCATTGGTAACCTATCAAACCGGTTACCAACCGGTCACGTTCCATTTTTGGCAAATGTGTATCAAAGGTTGTTCCATTTTGAAATAATCTAAAGGTCGTTCCATTAATAGAAGACCGGTGAAAGGTGGTATTATTCTTGGCAAATTTTCCTTTTTTAAATGACTTTGATAATTTTGTGTATTTTTTGGAGTTTGCCAAGAAAATCTTACATGGACCTGTTCCACAATAATATTATTATGGATCCAAGATTTATACATTCAATATAGTGACTCTAATTTTAATATAGTAACCTTATTTTTTTAACATAGTAACCTTTTTTAAAACTTATGTGACCATTAATGTTATTATGAATTTAAAGTACGACATTATGTTGAATAGTGACCTTATTATTATTTATATTGACCTTATATTAAAAATTTCATTAAAAAAATTAACCTCTTATAGTTTTTATAATGTCACACTAACTTTTATTTCAACATAATAATAATCTTTATTTTTAATATAGTATCCTTTTTTTAATTGATAAAACAATCATATTATCTCTAATGTTGGTGGTCCACAATAAATTAGTGTGAACTGTGAACCGGGTCCATTTAAGAATTTGTATCTTCCCTTTGATATTCTTAATTGTTATGCCTCAAAAAAAATTCTTAATTGTTTTATCTAACTTTATATTTAGGAAAATTTTTAAATTAGTACCCAAAAATGTAACCATTTTCGAACTTACCACCCGTTTAATTTTTTATTTTAAATTACCACCCCTTAAATTAAATAAATGCTTAGATTACCACCCATTTCAAAAATCCGGTAGATTTTCCGGTTGTGGGCCCTAGCTAACGTTTATTTTGACCCTTTTGACTGATTTTTTTTCCCGATTTTTCTCTTTAAAAACGCTCTCCTAACTTCATTTCACATTTTTCTCTTTGAAATTTGGTAGAATTTGGTGAAGGAAATGTGAATTAAAGTATAGAAAGCGTTTTTAAAGAGAAAAATCGAGAAAAAAAATCAGTCAAAAGGGTCAAAATAAGTGTTAGGTGGGGCCTACAGACAAAAAATCCACAGGATTTTTGAAATGAGTGGTAATCTGAGCATTTATTTAATTTAAGGGGTGGTAATTTAAAATAAATAATTAAACACTAGTTCGAAAATGGTTATATTTTTGGGTGGTAATTTAAAATTTAACCTTATATTTATATGCAAAATACTCTTTTTGATTCAAAATACTGTATTCTTAATTAGAGTATCTAGAAGTATAAAATTATAAAAGTTAGTATTTGAAAAGTTAGTATCTAGAAGTATAAAATTATAATTTGGCGAATGTGTTTAATCTTTATGTATAAAGCACCAACGAAGGTAGAAGTGGTGTAGGTAAATAATGCAAAAGATGAAATATTGTTGAATGAGGTATTTTACTGTTAACATGGTTTAGTATCTTTCAAATTTGGCTGATGCACAAGCTAAACTTCCATCATTCTTTTTAAATTACAAATTTTAACTTTCATGCTTGCTTATGAGTTATGATGAGTACTACTCTAAAGTTCTAATTCAAATTTCAGTCTCTTAATTCAAACCCTATTATATGAACTTTAAACTATAAAATCCAAGTAATGTTTTGTTGATAATCTATTGAAAGATTGCAAATTAACTAACCTAAAAAAATGTATAAAAAAATATTCCATAATTGTCAACTGTGAGTTAACAATTCTCTTAAAATAGTAAGAGTAACCTCTTTTTTTTTCGGCACACCCTAACTGTATAGTATTATTATTGTAATTCAGAAAATGTATAATCGTGTATGTGTATGTGTATGTGTATAGCTTCTGTATTATATAAATCTCATAAGACCGCCTTGTGCCAGCTCGGGTGTGGAAGGTCTACAATGTGCCAATTCAAAAAATAATGTGAACAACTACCATAAGTATTTGCAGGACAATTTCCTCCTGAATGAAAACAACGTGCTCAGAATTGAACATGTCTCTCGGTAAGTCAAGAGTTTTCGACTTTTCGTTGAAGTTTCATAAGCATAACATAACAGCTAATTCATGCTATCTAACAACAATGCTATGACTAGACCACAATGTCTAACCAGGTCGCCAAAAATAACCCTGCCGTGTTTATATACATGAAATTCATGCTTACATCTGAGACAAGAGCAAAGTCCGAAGATCATTCTCTCTGCACATCACGTTGAATCACCTTGAGATACCATTCCTTGAAGTTTCTGCAGCCAGTTGACGTATTGATTTTCCTCCTTTTTGTGCATGTGTACTAAAAGGAAGTTCATCAAGCTCTCTCCAATACCCTTCGTCTGTAAATAGTCTCTGAATGCATCTTGAAGATCAGAGTCTAATTCACTGAAGAAATAAAACCATAAATGAATATCAGAATATCAGTTGAATAAGGAAATATTCTCATGGATCTAGAAGATGAGGGTCCAAGTCACTGTAAAAGTAATGAAAAAGAAGAATATTTACTAGATCAAATAATACAGTTTTATGATGATCCGGTCAACAAAATCCTACCCTAGAATATCAAAATTAGAAACAGTTGCATCTATTTGCTTACATCCCTATCTAGGCCCTATAATAGCATGTGTCCATGTTCATCCTCAGAGGCATGGAGTTCAAAGTCTAGGAGAGCTGAAAGTTGATTTTAAAGAAGGAAATGAACAAAGATTGGAGCTGCAATATTCAACAATTCAGATTAATACAGTAAGAAGGCTCTAGTGCTGCAATATTAAAGAACACGAAATTTAAACTAGGGAAGGAAAAAGGAATATAACTAGCAGATACAAAGTATAATATGGAGTAGAAGACTGCTGCACATTGAAAACCAAGCATGATGAATTGATGACCATTACATTAGGTCATTGAAAATCAAGCATGATGAATTGAAGGTCAAAAAGTGATGAATCCAAAATGGCAAAGAAGTAGGGCGGATACAAGGATATAAGAAACGTTGTTAGCAGATTATTACTCCCTTTGTTATATATTTTACTTAATTGGGATTGACATGGAGATTGGATAGCAGTTAGATGTTGAATAAAGAATGAATTAAGATAAACGGAAAATAAGAGAGAATGTGGATAGATAAAATGATTGATGGGATACAAATATAAAGTTTTTTCTTGGACACTTAAGTTTCGACATAGGGAATTAGGGACTAAGGACTAACAATTAACATACAATCCTATATTTTCATATAAACTAACTAAAAGAGCTTGTTAATCACAATGACAACATATATTTACCTAAAGGAGGGGGCCTTGTAATTTTTAGGACCTGTAGAGCTTGTTGATCTTAGATAATCTGCAGAATGGATATTAAATTCTGGGCCATAATGACCTGTATTGGTAACTTCACACTTGAAGTGGAGAAGTGAACTTAAGCCAGGCTTTTTTATGCACACTTTCATAAGAACACCCCTTGGGTATGTACCATCTCTTGCATAATCTGGTGGACCAAGTAAAGCCGAAACAGCAACATCTTCGCCAGTATCACATTTCTTTCGCAATACTACATCATTAGAATTTGGAGTATCCCATTCCACTGTGAAATCTCCTGGGGAACCAGCTTGATAATTCTGTGCCAGGAATAATTCTGGTCAGGCATCAAAGCAGCATGGTATCAAGTTATCAACTAAAGCAATAGGAGTCTAGGAAAAAAGAAAAAAAGAAAGAAAGAAAGAAAGACAGGAAAGAGCAAGCTCTTCAAGCCGAGCTTTGGTCTCTGGAACTTCCAGAAATTAATTGACTTTTTGATGAATTGCTGAAAGATAGCCCCATGTGAGTTGCATATAAATATAATCTGTGTGTACTAGAATAAGCATGTCAAATAGAAGCCAGGGAAAATTCTTAATGATAACATGTACTCCAGAGAAGCAAAAGACTAGTTCATTCAGCAAAAACGAACTCTGTATATATAGCTTACTATAAGCAACCCAATACGGAAACCATTTACTTCACTTCTTCTCCACAGGTTTGCAATCCAAGGCACAAACCATATAAGGATTACTAAACAATATATTTATACAAGATATAATACCCTTCTCCCACTCTTCTTTCTCTCTTCTAGTAAGAGACATTTTATATTCAAATTTCCTGGTAAATTTCAACTATAACAATAAATCACATCTGGACTTCCCCTTTCAAACCAATGGTGGTAGGCTGGGGTTTTCATTGCACAACCAAGATTATGTGCACAAACAAAGACTTAACACGCAGTACTTACCTCTTAGCACAAACATTAACTAGGAGTCTAGGACTTAGGTTGGCAAGGCCACAATGCATTGCTACTGAAACAAAGATGCAGATCGATTAGGCCCACAGCTAAGCATAATTTCTTGAAGCATTTAGATTATTTAGAATCCCCCCTCGCTTTTTGTCTCAAAAACTGAAGTCTGAAATTGCTTTGCTCATATCAAGTTATCTACACGATCCCTTTTCCTCAACAGGTATAACACCGAAAGATGACTATGTCCAAAAAATAAAAGGTTGGAACTAACTGATATTTACTCTATTGTACCGTGAATAATATTTGGCTATTTGCTTTTGTAGATATTATCTATCAAAAAAATTCAAGAATTCTATGCATAAGCAACTTGTAGTAAGCTTCTCACAATAAACTCTGCAAGTAGCAAAACACACAGCTGGGAAGTACATTTTAAAACCCCATTAAAGTTCTTCCCTTAAATGGTACTAAAGCCATGTGTTGGAGTACACGACTCAAGTCAGCAGCCAGCTCATCAGTTTGTTACAGCACAGTCAGCAGAAGAACAGCTCAGCAAATAAGTTTGTTAGAGTTTGTTAGATTTCTGTAACAAACTCTTGTATAAATACGAATCTTGTACTGTATTAAACTCATTCATTCAATAATAAAAACTTCTTTCTTCTTCTCCAAGTTTATTTTTCCTCTCTATTTTTCTGGAGAAATTCTCCAAGCCAAAGTTCAGTTGATGAACTTCAACATGGTATCAGAGCAGAACATTGCTCATTTTTGATCCAAATTCCGCATTATCTTCTTCAAATTTCCTTGTTCTTCTTCTTTCTAAATTTGTTTTCAGATTTTTCTCTTGATTTTTTTTTGCCACAAACAAAATTATCATTTCCAGGGATGTTGTTTTCTATGAAAAACATTTCCCTTTTCATTTTTCCTCTACACCTTACAAAACATATACAAACAAATTTTTTCTTCCTGTCAACACTCATATTTCACATACAAATATTGATATTCCTGAAATCTTTTCTGATTCAGGAAATAATTCTATATCTAATTCTTCCTCAAATACACCAGCCTCACCTCTTCCTGCTAATATTCAAATTTCTACCCCAATTCTTCCTAATTCTTCTGATTCTCAAACACAGGACATCCTTCCTAGACAGTCTTCTAGAGTCAGCAGACCACCTTCTCATCTATCAGATTATAAGTGCAATGCTGTTACTAATCATTGGTGTAACCTGGTTAGTTTTGATTCTCTTCCAGCTAAGCAGAAGCTGGAAATTTATGCTTATGAGTCACTTATTGAACCCACAAGCTATAAAGAAGCTGCAGGGGATCCCTCTTGGGTAGATGCAATGGACAAAGAAATTTCTGCCCTTACTAAAAACAATACATGGGATATTGTAATGCTTCCTAAAGGAAAAAAAGCAATTGGCTGCAAATGGATTTTCAGAATTAAGAAAAATGCAGATGGCAGTATAGAAAGATACAAGGCAAGGCTTGTTGCCAAGGGTTTCACACAAAAATATGGGGTTGACTATGAAGAAACTTTCTCTCCTGTTGTGAAAATGTCAACTATCAGATGTTTAATTTCTCTTGCTGCTCAAAATGGTTGGGATTTATTTCAACTTGACATTAACAATGTATTTCAGCTCCTAAAGGGTATGTTTGCAGACTTAAAAAGTCTTTATATGGCTTAAAGCAGGCTTCAAGGCAATGGTTTGCCAGATTGGTTGAAGAGTTAAAGTTTCAAGGGTTTTCTCAGTCTAAGAATGACTATTCTTTGTTCTTAAAGAAAGATGGAGTTGATACAACAATTATTGCAGTGTATGTTGATGATATTATCATCACAGGCTCCAATAATCAGTTAATTTCTGATATCAAAGCTCATCTGCACACCATTTTCAGTATTAAAGACCTAGGACAGTTGAGCTACTTTCTAGGCATTGAAGTTAGTAAGTGTGCTGAAGGTTATGTTTTATCTCAGAGGAAGTTTACTAAAGAGCTATTACAAGACTGTGAGTTAGACATTTCTAAGCCTGCCAATTCTCCTTTTCCCTCTCATATGAAGCTTTCTTCAGATATGGGTGAACTTTATGATAATGCTGCACTCTACAGATGCTATGTTGGGAAGCTAAATTTTCTCACTAATACAAGACCTGATCTTGCCTTTGCTGTTCAAACCTTAAGCCAATTTATGCATTGTCCTAGAGTTCCACATGTTCAGGCCCTGCAACATACTCTGAGATATGTTGCAAGCTCAGTGGGTCGAGGTATTTTACTCAGGGCTGTTGATCAGCTTACTTTACAGGCTTTCTGTGATTCTGATTGGGCTGCCTGCCCCTCAACAAGAAAATCTGTCACTGGTTATGTCTTACTTCTTGGACAGTCTCCTATCTCTTGGAAATCTAAGAAGCAAAGCACTACCTCAAAGAGTTCAGCTGAGGCTGAATACAGAGCTATGTCTCATGCTGCTAGTGAAGTTGATTGGTTAGTAAGGATTCTTGCTGAACTTGGATTACAGAATTTGAAACCTGTGAAGCTTTATTGTGATAGTCAATCTGCTATTCACATAGCCAAGAACCCAATTTTTCATGAGAGAACAAAACACATTGAGGTCGATTGTCATTTTACCAGGGATAAGGTTCTTGCAAGACTGATTGAACTTACTTATGTTCCTACTGCTTTGCAACTTGCTGATGTTTTTACCAAACAGCTCTCTGTTTCTCAGCAGCAGTTGCTTCTATCCAAACTTGGCATGGTTAACTCTCCCCTGCCAAGTTTGAGGGGGGGTGTTGGAGTACACGACTCAAGTCAGCAGCCAGCTCATCAGTTTGTTACAGCACAGTCAGCAGAAGAACAGCTCAGCAAATAAGTTTGTTAGAGTTTGTTAGATTTCTGTAACAAACTCTTGTATAAATACGAATCTTGTACTGTATTAAACTCATTCATTCAATAATAAAAACTTCTTTCTTCTTCTCCAAGTTTATTTTTCCTCTCTATTTTTCTGGAGAAATTCTCCAAGCCAAAGTTCAGTTGATGAACTTCAACACCATGAGTCTAGCAATTAACCGGCTGTATCATAGAGGACAACAACAAACGGCTTCCATCTTGGCATGATTTCTCATTTTTGTAATTAAACCTTGTATAATCTTGTAAGTCCAACATTTCATAACGAATACTTCCCTGTCCTCAATAAGAGACCATGTCTCTATATTCAGTTGAATCAAAACAAGATAGGTTACTCTCTAATTTCAGTAATTTAATTCACAAACTTCACAAATTACACCGATTGATACCTTAACTACTAATTACTTAGTACTTTTATTGTAGTTCTGGTATTATATCACAATTTCTTATACATCAACCAGTAATCAAATACTCACATGTAGCTTATTATTCAAACACGAAGAGAGTGTATGGAATATGATATAGGATTAACTCGCACTCGTAATTCATCCTTAAAAATAATGTCAGTGGGTATGATCTATTTATCCCTATAAGCAGAATTTCTCAATCGAAGTTTAGGGGCTACATAAGCAGCTTCGCACCGTGTTTTTGCCAACCAAACAACTTTCGGATTTTCAATGTTTTAGACTCTTCAACAACTTAACAAAGCACTGGCTTTTATCCTAAGCTAATGGTCATTGCCTTGCTACAAAGAATACGGAAAAAATGAAAAATACTCGAAATAAATAAAAGGGGTAAATACAAGTTAATCTCTGACACTCACAAAATTTGTTTATCACATGGCAATTTTGTAAATAAACCAACAACTTTTTCTATAAAAGTGGGTCCTACATTGATGATGACTGGATAAAGGTGTTTATTTACCAAAATGCCACGTGATAAACAAATTTTGTATCCCAGAGATTAACTGGGGCTTCCTCAAATAAAAGGGTTTCAAAATTTCGAAACTTTAACACAATTCCAATCACAAATTGGCAGAAAACCCATAAATTACTAAAAAAAAAAAATAATCAGAATTCAAGCATGGTGTACATCAATAAGTAAGAACCCTAAAATTAGTTAATTTGAGTTCACAAATTTCCAATGAAAAAGGCACATTACAGAAATTGCATAATCTAAAAAGAAAAATAAAGAAAAATTGAGGAAAGAGAGAGGAAGAAATACTTGAAAGCAGGGAGAAGAGAGTTCGTGAGTGATTTCAGACTGCAAGATTTTGAGTAAATCGAAGGCTTTGACTTTGGCGGCTTCCCGATTCTTGAGTACTGTTTGCATTGCTCTTACGTTCCGCATTCTCGACTACTGCTATGAGGCCTATGACTACCAGTACTACTCCAGATTCTTCCACAACTCAGTTCAAGGAGTCGAGGTTCAAGGGCATTTGTTTTGCTTATTTAAATTATTTTTTAACTTGATAATTAAATAAATATATAGACGAATAAATAATAATTCAACTGGCACCCAAAACAATCTTACCTTTTTTCTCAAAAAAAAATAATCTTACCTTTCAATTATTCTTAAATAATCCAATCTTTAGAAATATTATCTTTTAATGAACCAAGGTGACCTATAACTGGTTATTTTATTTTTCTAATTTTATTCATTTATTTATATTGACATTTGTATTTCCATTTATAAAATTGTTGTAAAGAAAAAAATATGTTGATGATAGATAGTGTTGTGATTTTCATTTCAGTTCAGTTCACTTCAGCTCCAATAAGTTCAGTTCAGTCAATCAGAACAGACCCTTAGTTAATCAGTTGGTGTTAAAATTGAAATTTTGTCTAATGACTCAATGTATATATGCAAAATTAAAAGACCTTTATAGGAGAAACGAAGAGCTTCAAAGGAGAAAATGAACATGACAATGGGCTTTAATGGATGGGGAGGACACCCTCACCCTATGGTGTTAACCATGATCTTTCCTTTTTTTTTTCTTACATTATTTGTTTAATTAAGTTGCAAAAGTCGCAGGAAATATGGTGGTGAAAGTGGTGATTCGAAAAGAGAAAGCTCGAGTAGCTTCAATGGTGTACCAATAGTTTAAATGAAAATTGTTAGAAGATGACGGAGGTGGGTCGTGGTTGGGATTGTTAAAAGAAAATTGAGGGGGTTGTGGGTGGTGATTTGCGGAAGATCAAAGATAAAGGACAATGAATAAAGAGATGAAAAAATGGTACAACAAACATATAAAAATATTGACAATTCATTTTATCAACTTTTTTTTTCCATGTGAGAGAGAGGTTTTCTTACGTTGAAAACCCTTAAGGTGTGTTGCAACTTTCAAGTATAATTTTAAAAACAAAGAGGGTATATATATTTAATGGGGGGGGGGGAGTTCAAGTGTGATTCATCTTAATATAAATTTTATAATTTTCACACATATAATTCAATTCAATATATTAATGACTAGATATGTACATCTGATATTTGTTCATAAACTTGTATAATTCAATAGATTTTCTCATTAAGCTTTGACTGGTAGATTTGGTACCAATAGACATCTGGGACTCTTATGGAGAAAATGAAATTTATATATCGCAATTATTAACCACTGCGAGTCTGCGACCTACTCCTAATCCACAAGTCACTCCCTAATGCCATGTGATGGCACCTCAATGAATCTTATTGTTAAACCAGGTCTATTTAATTATCTAGTGTTAAAAATGGTGCAATTTAAGTAATTTTTTTTCCCCTCAATTAAGTGCTTTAGTTTTCTTTTAAATCCATTGCATTCACTCACTTTCACCAACACCACTATTTTCGACACCATATTAACCGTCTCTAACTTTCAACAACACCATTTTTTTACTCCATCTTCCACCAACGACACTAACTACAACGCTAAATATTATACAAAATGTAACACCCCCAAATTACTCTCTAATATTTAACAATGCTAAACCAACTTTAGGGAGTAACATGGAAGTATTACCGCCACGTGATTACGTAAGGCTTAACAGACTTTTGCAGCGGAAAACAGTACTTATCTTTTATTATTAATAATAGTAATAATAATAATAGTTTGATACACTTTCAAAGTAGCTACACCACTAATACTATGTTTACTAAATTAAACTAGGTGGTCACCGCCCATCATTCCCAATGCCGCATATAGTTCACGTTGTCTGATCGCCATCACCTATCTACTTATCAAAATGATAAGTAGGGCCAAGCCAAAACAAAACAAATACGTATTAGCCAAAATGCTAAGTACATACAAATGCTAGACATGTACAATTAATTTAATTAATTAAACATGCTTTCGAAGAGATTTAACTTTAATAAATCATAATTCATCCAAACCAATCCTGAATAGAAATTCATGTATGAAAACTTGTCAAAAGAACCAATTTCCGAAATAACCAACTTTCCAAAGATAATTCCGAATAGGATGGATCAGTCTATATTTTCATAAATCGTTTTTCCCATCTAAGTGTGCACACCCCCCAATCTAGTAACTCCTTTACATAGTGCTATCAAGGGGAAAGACTAGGTCATACAAAGTCCATAGTCTTCAACTTACTCCGCATAGTGGGAGTTAAAAATCAAAAGATCAAAGGAGTAAATCATGTTAAATAAACTTTCCAATATCCCATACTCGGGATAATTTAAACAATAAAACTTCCCTTTTAAAACATCTTGAATATCAGTACAAGTTTATAATCAACCATATGAAATATTTAAACATTCGAGATCAAACACTTAAAATATGTTTCACCGAAATATATTTTACAAACATTTAAACATGGTCCGAAATCATTAAACATGTAAATCACGTTGCATATAAAAGTCACTTTAAAAGATCTAGCCACGTGTACATACTTTGATCCTTACACACAAGTACGGGACTCCTAATTTTGAGCCCGAAATTCCTCCTATAACAAACCAATAATCCTAATCTAATACTTTTCAACCCACAGACACAAGGACTTAAACTATCGACTTTGACTAGTTGTGCATGAACAATTTATTATCTAACCCTTTTATAAAATAAACACTTGTATTCATGAAATTATCTTTAATAATAATAATAATAATAATAATAATAATAATAATAAGGTAGTAGTCTAGTACTTAGGTAGTAGTAGTAGCAAAAATATCAACAGTAACAACTACAATACTAACAACAACAACAATAATAATAATAATAATAATAAGAAGAAGAAGAAGAAGAAGAAGTAGTAGTATTAGTAGTACTTAGTAATAGTATTAAAATGAGAAATATATGGCTTACTTACGGTGAGCAACATAAGGAAGGAGATGGCAACAAGGTGGTGGTCGAATGGCGGCGGTATGGTGGCAGCGAGGAGGTGCTTGTGAGGAGCTTAAGACCACAAATGAAAGCTAAAAGGAGGTGAGTATGGGGGAGGAAGGAGAAAGGAGAAGTAAAGTAATAAGAGAAGTAGGAGATGTGATGAAAATAGCTCATGTTCCATGGCTATTTATTGCCCCAACTCAGGCACTATTCCAATCGATTTCATAAATGCAGCCAACCTAATAAATGTTGTTGGCCTAATAAATGCAACTGGCCCAATAAATGCTGCTGACCCAATAAATACAGTCGGCCTAATAAATGTTGTGAATATGAGTAGTATTAATATAAGGGTTGATTTTGATTACGGAAGGAGGAATAATTTGGTACTTGTTAGTTTGACTAGGAAGCAAAATACTGGAGGTTGAAATTCCGACAACTTTGAGTTGACTCATATAATTATAAAGCGTAATAAAATTATATCTTTGTAAAATCATATATGGACTTAAATAGATATTTTTTTTTGTATAATAAAATATTTCAAAAAATCCATAATTAATAATTAGTAAACGGCTAAAAAATACGGGGTATTACACGAAAATCCTATGAAAAAGTGAGATTAAGGGCACAGTCAACCCCAAAAGGTTGGGGTTATGGCAACCATGTCCTCCATTGAGACTGTGATATAGTTATAATCTCTTTGCTGTATTGTTTCCATTAACATTCTCTATGGGTTGCTTCTGAAATTTTCCCATTAACATTGTCTATGGTTAGCTTCTGAATTTTTCCCATTAACGTTGTTGTTCATGAAAATAACAGTGTTAACTTTTTTCATAGTTGAAATTACGAAATTATTCATACCTAAATACGTCAATCGGCATTTATACCCTCAAATAAACATTTCTTTTGATGTTCCACTAATTTACTCTTTGGACAAATCCAAATTCGGCTTATGTTATTTCAATTATTTTCCAATTATTATTTTAGAGAATCGAAAAACGTGATCCTCCACCTCCTCCCTACCGAGTGTAGCTTAATTCGAATTTAACATCATAAGCGCTTCTTTTACGGAGTACCAAATTTGAAAACCCCGAATTACATAAACCTCGAACAAACTACTACTCCCCTTCCTCCTACTAGGGCTCTATCTCTGCTCACACTACTACTTCCTTGTACTCTACTGCTCAAACCCAAGTTCGAGGAGAGAGAAATCAATGGCGAACGAAGCAGACATGAGCGGTTGGACCGACCTTCTTCATTCCTCCACTAAGCTTCTCGAACAAGCTGCTCCTTCCGCACAGTTTCCTCCTCTTCAGGTTTTTTCTCTCTCTTCAATTTCATTGTTGTTGTTTCAAGTATTTCGGCATTTTTGAATTAGGTTAAATTGATGATTGAAATGTAAAGTTTAATTTATGTTTGGATTGATTTTAGAGGAATTTGGATCAATTGGAAGCCTTGTCGAAGAAGCTTAAGGCTAAAACCCTAAGAAATGAAGCTCCTTCTCAGTCTATTGCTGCCACCAGGTTTCCCCCTTTTTTTACATTTCTTATTTATTTTATGTTTTTTGTGATTGAACTGCATTTTGCTTCTTGTTTTTCATTTGCATTTTGATTTTTAATTTGTAGATATCTATATATTATGTTAATTATAATTAATTCAACCATATGCTATGATATAATGTCCACAAATTTCTGTAATTGGGTTAGTGGTTTGGGGAAAGCGGGTTGTGGGGATAGAGGAAAGGCAATTGGTTTGGTTTGAGGTGATTAATTGACAGCAAAACACGGGGGTTTATTCCATGAGCAAAGCGATTAATTCTAGGAAAGATAGTATCTGTCTTCGAATTCCACCTTTCTCTACTGAATTTAGATGTTGGGTTAGATAGCTGCTATCATTGGCTGGTTAGAACTTAGAAGGGTATATAATTTATTGGGATTTCCCTGGGACTTATTTACTCATACGTGCCAAAAATTTCCCTCTTTGTTGTATGCTTGATTTGGAGAGAGGGAGGGGTAATGATAGAATAAGGGTTAAAAAGGGGGATGAGAAGATAGTTTTGGTGCCATTTTTGGGAATACTAGGAGGGATAAGGAGTCTAAGGAGGGTCAATTTTGCAGTTAATAAAATGATTATATTATAATTCTGTAATGAAGATAGCAGGTCTATGAACAAGCAATCTGATCTTTAGCTCTACCAGATATTAGATTTCATATGAGTTGCAAAACAAAATTGATCTTGAGTAAAAGTTTTTGTTTTTAAATTTTTTATTTTTTGGGAGAACCGGGAGGGGGGAGCTTTTGTAAATTAGTTAACAAACTCCTCCAAGGTAATAATGCTGTGGGGAAAGAGTGCTCAGAATCTCAGAACATCACTTTTTAGCACGATGTTAGTATACCCCAGCCTCTGTGCTACTATCAGCCCAAAGTTTGCTGCTAGCACTTCAGCCATATCGGCACTCCACTGTCCACACTGCACTATACTTCTTGACACCAACAGCTAGCAACTTCCCTATCTCTGATCTGATGAACACTCCAAGGCCTACACGCCCTTCATTGAATATTGCTGCATCAACCTTTATTTAATGCTTCCTCCTCTGTTGAACTCCTAAACTGAGAAAATGATATCATGGTTTTTCTTAATTACCCCCTTTTTACACTTTCCTTGTATGCTTAATTGCTTATCGGCTATTGCCGTGGGCTTAATTTGCTGCCTGTCGATAGGTTGTTAGCTCGTGAGGGGATCAATGCAGAGCAACTTGCTAGGGATTTAAAGTCTTTTGAACTGAAGGTAAATGCTATTGAATTGTTTTCGGTGTATGGGAACTAATCTTTGCTGTTCACCCCCTTTTTAGTTGATGTATATAATGCTCTTTACACTATTATGAAACTGTTGCTGTACTTGTCTAAAGAATGTGGAAGTTTCACTTTGTCCTCTTGCAATACCCCCCCCCCCCTCTTCTCTTTTTTAAAATTCTTTCTTGTTGTGTAGAATGATTTTGACTCAGTTTACTTTCTTTATCTTGAAGACCACCTATGAGGATGTTTTCCCAGCTGAAGCAACTAGTGTCGAAGAGTATCTCCAACAGGTACTTTCCTTTCCTGTTTTGTGGTTTACAATGAAAGTTTGAACATTTTCTAAAGAAAACTCCAGGATTAGGTTTATGTTCTGTTATACTCTTTATTTATTGTTTGGTTGTTACTTGTTAGCATTTCAATATAAACATGAATTTTTGTCTACAGTCATTTTGTGTTAATAAATTTACGTTTATAGGTTTATGTCTAACCTTTGTGCATTGCTGTATACTTCTTAGCATGATTTGTTGGCTGTATCATTTAGTTCCTTAAATTCTCCTTGCAGGTACATGAGATGGCAATGGTCTCATCCATCCAGGAAGCTCAGAAGGATAATCTGAGAAATTTTGATGACTATATGATGAAAGTTTTGGAGGTTAGTGTGCCAAGCAGGTTGATCTGGTTTTGCTCAAGTGCTCATACATTTTGCCCTACTCTCTTGTATTACGTCCTGCTATTAGCATTGGTTATTGTGATGTTTTTCTAGTGAAAATTATTATTGTTAGTATGATAATATCATTTGCATGCTAATTTTTGTTTGAATTAAAGTATATGATTACTCAATATTATTAAAAAAAAAAAAAAAGAACTTACTGTCTTTGTTGTTATTTCTGCCCACGATCACCTGGCCCACACAACTATGGTTATAATTTCTCCTTTCTGAAGTTTGATGCTGCATATGTGTTGCATCTTTTTTGTGATGTGTAGATCTTTTTGTTCGTAATATATTTGATAGTCATTCATTTAGGAGTATGACTGTACGAGAGTTACAATTCTGATCTTGAGGGAGTTGATTTAATGGCTAGATTGGTGACAAGTCTTCAGTTTTTGAGGAACAAGATTCACTTTGGTGGTTAAGAAAATCACTTTTTCATCTTCAGATGTATATACTTTTCACATAGTTATGTGTAGGACCCTTTTGTTTTAATTTTTCCTTGCTCTTTCTATCTGTTGCAATTCCTTTACATCCTTAAAGATGGAATATCTTTGCAGTGAGATAGTGGTACAGAGGCAGGTGCAAAGATTATTCTTTTTTTTTTTTTTTTTTTTCCTTTTTCATTGCGTAGTCATTGCTTTAGAAAACTTGTGCAAAGAGTATTCTATTACCATGCGCTATCTTCCACAATGGAGTAGGATAGAGAATGTATTATATGAGCAGAGTGGGATTTGATTTCTATTGACATTTGTTCTATTCATTTTCAATGTAGGAATCATCATTTGGATTAATAATTGGTTAAACCATTGTCCTGTTTTTAATTGTTATGAGTTTTGTAACCCCTGCCTTCTTTACACTGTCAAGCATAACCTAGCCCTGTTTTGAAAGACTCCTAATTCATCAATGTCATAGCCTAATCTGGCTTGTATTTTGACCCTTTATTGCAATCAGTGAAGGATTTGATCTTTAGTAGTTGTCCATTTCAAGGTGTTCTCTCAAGTGAGAAGGATTGTTTGAGATTATTACGTAAAAGGAGTGCAAATGACTCATGCACAAACCTCGTGGGTTAGTGTTATAACTCTTATTGTTTAGATTTAGAGTGTCTCTTAACCTGGGTTTGCAAGTCTTTTGATTTCTTAAAAGTCAGAAACCATTCTCATATACATTATGACTTTCTTGACTTCAGAATTTTTGTTTATATGATTATTCTTCCTATGCTTCCTGTTTATTTATTTATTTATATTTATTTTCTTATTTTATTTTAATAAAGAGTGATTGTTCTGCAGAGGAAGAAGTTATTAATTACTGGAATTCTAACAGTAAACTTTGCATGTTTGATTTTCTGCAGTACGATTGGCAAAAGGAAAAAAGGGATTATCTTCAAGTTTTGAGCCGTATTTCAACATTGCCTCGTTCTAATACTGGTGAAGCAACTAATGCAATTACTCGTTCTGGTCAAATAGTATCAATGTCTTCTACACCTCAAGCCTTGAGTGGATCCTCCAGTATGGAGATCGTCCCTCAAACTAATAGGCCCACTGAGGAGAAGAAGGCTTCAGTTTATGCTGAGGTTGTGAGGAGCCTCAATAGTGCAAGGGAGCGTGCTTTGTCATTTAAAGTAAGGCTGTGGATTTATAAATTGTTCATAGTTTGCTGTTTCCTTGCTGTGGATTTATAAATTTGTTCATAGTTTGCTGTTTCCTTTATAATTTTACCTGTGTGCATGTGTGCGTGCTGCGGGTGTGTATGTAATTTTTTTTTTTATTACATTATGAATTTTCCTGTTTAGCTCTTGTGATGATGGCATAATGCATGATTGCCCAGCTACTGTTGTGAAGGCAGGATTTTTGTTGGGATGTCAAACTCAAGAAATGTATTGGATATTATTATTTGCTTTCCTCATAAAGCTCCATGCTATAAGCAAAATATTTTTTTGAGAAGAGAAAAAAAAAAATAATAAAAGAAATAAAAACCAACCTCTATCCCTAGAAAATGATATTGGACTGAGCATGAATATTATATGTCTAATCAGCATTAATGAGAGATATGCAAATTAGTGAAGTTAGAAAGTCGAACAGCTTCAAATTTCATTGTGGTGACATGATCAAAGCGAATCACAAACAATTTAGAATCGACTTGCTCAAAGTTTGATTTGAGATTGTTAAATATGGATCATTGCAAATCAACTGACTTCATATGACAAGACTACTCGAACTAGATACAAAAAGTTAAAAACTGCACGTTAGTGTTGAAAATTTTCAACTCAAATAATGAGTCAGTGTTACTCGATTGAAATAGGGTGGTTTGATGTCTTAAACTTAAGGTATTTTTTACCTGTTTACTAGTTCATACTAATTTATTAAAATTCTGGATTTGTTTTGATGTTGTTCATTATCAAGAAGGTTTTTAGTGTGTTGGTTTCAATTTTCAAATGCCTCTTACTGAAAGATTTCTTCTCATCCTTGTCTTTTCCAAGTTTGTGCTTTATAATCAGTATTTTTCTGACTAGTCTTTTCTTGTTATTTTTTCTTTTCTTTTTCTGAAGCCTGCTTCAGCATTTAAGATTGCTTTTGAAAGTTTGGCTCTTGAGGCATCTGGGGGAAAGTCTGTTGGCATGCAGAAGATATGGCACCTTGTGCAGGTTGGTTGTGAGATTATATGATTCATCTTGATGACTAAACAAGATATTGGTATTTATAATTTTTCCTTGATTTAATGTTAATGTATTGGTTCTTTGTAGACATTGGTGGGTGAGGATATAAATAGTCAGCAGAATATTTCAAGGAAAATGATGTTGGTGAATGGTGCCAGGCGGCATTTGGAGTGGGGACATTCGAAGCATGTCATTGAAACAATACAAAATCATCCTGTACAGGTTAGTAACCACCAGTTTTTTTTTTCTGAGCAAGTGTTTCTCAAAACTAGTGCTTGTGCAATCTGGTCTGTTGTTGGTACTTTTTGGCGTGTAGTAGTTTCTGCCAATAGATCTCATACTTTGTCAATACAATAATTGTCCAGCCTTAAACGATAATGCATATGTATGCTTGCATCTTATACCTGACAATCTGACATGGTTTTTGTTGCATAAACATATTCGGCTCTTGTAATCAGGCTGCACTTGGGGGCTCTGTCGGTAATCTACAAAGAATTCATGCATTTCTTCGGGTTAGTTGGAGTTATTATTTATCAGTTAATTGAATCATGAATTACACTTTGTGTATATTAGGACTTTATAATCATCAATGTCATGCTTTTTACAGATCCGTTTACGAGATCACGGGGTTCTAGACTTTGATGCAGCTGATGCCAGGAGGCAACCTCCTTTGGATACAACTTGGCAACAGGTCCTATAGTATCTGTTATATTACTATTTTCTTTTCTATCCTATCTAGTATACCCTTCCTGTTTTGTTTTTCTGCAAACAGTTGCTATACATTGGTGAAATGACAAGGAGGTCAGAACATTGTCTCAGAATTGATATCCCTACATTTTCCTAGTTTATCTTTCACGATCATCATATTATTTGAAACCTGATAGTAATGAGTTAGTTCTTGTTAAATCAGGATTGAGTTCTGAAATTGTTTCTGAACTTGGTTGTTTCACATTTAATTTACCTGTTTCATCTGTGTGAAGCTATAAAGGACCTGAATAATTTACCAGCTTTTATTTGTCTAAAGTACTGAATCTTTTCGTACTATTGTTTCAGATATATTTCTGTTTAAGAAGTGGATATTACGATGAAGCAAAGAGTGTAGCTCAGTCGTCTCGTGGCTCTCTTCAATTTGCTCCTCAGGTATTAGTTGTTCATTCCCTGCATCTTTAAGGTATAAGATGATATTTCATAACTTTCTACTGTGGTAGCTTTCAGAATGGATATCTACTGGAGGTGTGGTATCTGCAAATACTGCTGCTGCAGCTTCTGAAGAATGCGAGAAAATGTTTAGAATGGGTGATCGCGGGGCTCGAGCGGTGTATGACAGAAAGAAACTATTACTTTATGCTATGATTTCTGGATCTCGCAGGCAGATTGACCGCCTTCTTAGAGAGCTACCAAATCTATTCAACACCATAGAGGACTTTCTATGGTTCCAGTTGTGTGCCATACGAGAGAATTCACATGGAGCCTCATCCTCTGCACTGAATGAGGGGTCTGTGCCTTACACCTTAGAGGATTTACAAACATACCTTAACAAGTTTGAGCCATCATACTACACTAAGAGTGGGAAGGACCCTCTCATGTACCCATATGTTTTGCTATTGAGCATTCAGTTGTTACCAGCTGTCATCTACTTGTCAAAAGAAATGGGTGAAGGGTTTAACATTGATGCAGTCCACATAGCAATTACATTTGCAGATCACGGGGTTTTTTCAGAAAGTGCTGCTGCAGGACAGAAGCTAGGATTGATGGATGCGTTTGCTGAAGTATCTAGCATGATTAGGCAGTATGGGTCTGCATACTTAAGAATTGGAAATCTTTCTATGGCACTCGAATATTATGCACAAGCAGCTGCTGCAGTTGGGGGTGGTCAATTGTCATGGGTAGGAAGAGGTAGTTTAGATCAGCAAAGGCAGAGAAGCTTAATGTTGAATCAGCTCCTTACAGAGTTGTTGTTACGTGATAATGGAATCTATCTCCTACTTGGACCTAGGGGTGCTGGAGAAGAAGCCGAACTGAGACGGTTTTTTACTGATGCTGGTTCAAGACAACAATTTCTGCTTGAAGCAGCTCGACAGTGTCAGGAAGCTGGTTTGTTTGACAAAGTAATAATCTAGCGCTGTGATTCCTTGGTGCTTGCTAGCTAATTAATACTGCTCTCTGGATATATTAGCCACATGTTACTTTATTATTCTGAAAAATGGATACCTTCCTAATGTTAAAATGCTATGGTTTCTTATTTTAAAAAATAAAAAAGAAAAAGAAAACTGCTATAGTTTCTCATTATGTCCATGCTTAGATTGGTTGACAGGGACTAGCCCAGGAGGGTAAATATGATGCAAATTTTATAGGTCTTTTAGTGAAGTCATGTTAGATGCTTATTATTATGAGCTAATACTATTTTGCCGCTTTTTGGGATGAAAAGGATATTTTATTGTACCTTGTGTTTCCTTGCTTATGATCATGTATTCGATCATCGTCAATTTTCTTAATGTTCTTTTCATATTGAATCAGTCTGTAGAAATTCAGAAGAGAGTTGGTGCATTTGGAATGGCTTTAGATACAATTAATAAGTGCTTATCTGAAGCAATATGCTCACTATCACGTGGCAAACTCGATGGTGATAGTCGGACGGCCGCGCTCATCCATTCTGGCAATGAGATATTAGAGATGTGCAAATATTATCCTGAGATCAGGTATGTATCACGATCGCATATACTTAATATTCCATTCAGCTGCATTCTTATTTCAGTGTAGCTTCTCTAAGCTGATGCTCCAGAAAGGGAAATGTTATGGCAAATGCTGGATAAACTTGTGCAGGAATATAATATTAGATTTTTATCTTTGAATCTCATATTTACTGTTTTATTTGTGGTTCTGTTGCTTAGTTGTTATCTTGGGAGCTTGCTGATTTCTGCCTTTTACACATATTAATCAATACTGTGCACTTTATTCTTTTTAAATAGAATGCCAGCAGAATTAGGCAATTAGCCTGGGTGAAAAAGACTTTAAAGTTACCTGGGAGCAACTTGTCATTTATATATGAAAAAAAAAAATCTAATTCTGCTGTTTTTAGCTTATAGGTGAATTTGTTGCTGGTCCTCCCTCTTTAACTAAATGCAATCATTTTACTGTTAAATAGGAATTACATGATCAGTTTACTTACAAAAAAAATTGGTATGAGTGTTATTTTACTAAATTATCATTTGGCCTGAGTCTTGATAGTCTCTTCATCAACTTGCTGTTTCCTCCTTTCTTGTTATTGTCTACACTGTTTGCACTTGTAGATTTTGTAAGAGCCATAATGGTTAATATTGTGCTAACATGTAGCTGGGATGCATTCATAATTTCTTTCCTGGAGGCTAACTTGAAATTTCCGTGCAGCGTAAAAGATAGAGAGCATGTTATAGAACAAGAAACTGTCTTGAGACAGCTTGAGGCGACATTGTCAATTCACGAGCATGCACGACAGGGCCGCCATTTGGATGCATTACGAGAGATTGCGAAACTTCCATTCCTTCCACTGGATCCACGTGCACCAGGGTTAAGCATGGATTCATTCCAGAATTTATCCCCTTATGTCCAGGCTTGTGTCCCTGACCTTCTAAGAGTTGCCTTAAGCTGTCTGGACAATGTGACAGATACTGATGGATCTCTTCGTGCTTTAAGAACAAAGGTAATTACAGGCAGCCTGGTTTCTTCCCTGAGCATAAACATTCAGCTATTGGTTGTGTCATCACATGCAAATGTCACATTCAGTTATTATCAAACTTCATGCTTTAGCTTGTTTAGTTGCAAATTAGCTAATTCTGATCATATGGATGTGCGGTAATAGAGAAGTGGGTGATTGGCTTTCTTGATGGACAAAATGCTCTAATATTCCTGAATTTTCTGATTATCTTGATTGGTCTTATACAGATCATCACACTCCTCTTTACTAGTTTCGTGTCTGTCTTTGTGCTTTTTTTTTTTTTTTTTTTTTTTTTTAATTTATTTTTAATTTTCATAAATAATTTTGACACACGCTAGTGAGAAGTAGTAAGTGCTCATTCATTGAAAGTTTGATGAACTTGCTTGTCTGATGTGAGTTTTTACTTTCACAGGTTGCAAATTTTCTTGCTAACAACCTGCATCGAAATTGGCCTCGTGATTTATTTGAGAAGGTTGCAAGAAGCCTTTGAAAATCAACCACAAGGGAAAGATGGCAGCTTGGACAGCGCTGCCAAGCTTACTGTCAAGTGCTGGTGTCAAGGGCTTATCTTTCCTCTTGCACATTTTGTACATTTATGAAACTAGAACTTCCTATTTCTCTCTTTTTACCGATATATAGAATATTTCTTGCAGCTAGATCAAATTAGGCTGTGTGTTTTTGGTATGATTTACCATGTTGGTCCTGCCTTTAATTACTTTTCATGTAGACAGAAGTATTAGTGACAACTAGAAGAATTTTCAGCTGTGTTCTCCAATAGTATAATTTGTCATATGGCTAAAATTATCATTCCAGAGTCCGGAGCAAACTCTTATTTCTATTTTACATATTCTTGCCACTTTGCTCTTGCACTTCAAGAATGCCATTTCAGGCTAATTTGAATGGTTTTAACCCTGCTATGTGAATGTGTATGTGTGGATGCACCGTTTCATAGACCGTCTAAAGTGTATCCGAGTTTGGATTTCTGTCATTGAATGATATTATAACCTTTGTTCATGTCATGAGTACTCGGTCATGACAGGTTTAAATTTCTGTTAAAATTAGGTTATTTATAGCATTATTAGATGGAAATCTGGAATTAATCATGAATTTTTAAGTATTGATGTTCAACCTTCACTGACACATTCTAAAAGAAGAAAAAAAGAGGAACAGGGGAGGGGAAGTTGAACTGCTGCAAAAGAATTGTCGTCCACAATTTTCAATTGATGAATTTATCATTTTTGCTATGGATGAAAACGAAGGTCAATATTGATGAATTTATTACTTTTGCTGTATTAGCGTGGGCTGCTTGGGCCTTTAGAAACTCTGTTGTGTTCGATAATCCTTGGAGTAATTGTGTGGAGTGGGGGTATGGGATTTGTGAGATTGGTGGAGGACTATAAGAAGTACAGGGAGTCTACTAGTGGAGGTGGGTTTAGACAGGGGCAGCCTCGAGGAGTAGCTGGCGATTGGGGTGAACTCTGATGCGACAATGTTGGCTAATAATAAGGTGGGACTTGGTGCTGTTTTGAGGTATGATGAAGGGAAGCTGTGTGCTGTAGCTATTCGCAGAGAAGCTGGGATTGATTCGGTAAAGACAGTAGAAGCAATGGCTGCAAGGTCAACATCTCTTTGGATACCGATGTGTGGAGCTTGAATGTGACTCGGTTGCTGTGGTTAAATTGTTTAACACATCCGTGAAGGGAGGTCTCCCCTTGATTTAGTTATTGACGACATCCAGAATGAAGGCAAAAGCTTTGAGTCTTTTTCTTGTGCCCATATTAGAAGAAATGGGAATGCAGTAACTCATCTTAGTGCTAAGCTTGAACCATGTAATGAAATTGAACAAGTCTTTTTGGGGCGGAGATTGATACTCTGTAATTTGTGAGTGTTGAATAAAATGCTGCTGTTTGTTTCTTCTCTTAAAAAAAAATAAACAAAAAAATAAACAAAAAAAAAAAAAAATAATTGCTAGAAATTTATGCTGAGTTATACATCAATTAATTTAATCCAAGGCCCTCTATTTTTACCCCGAGGGACTATCTTTTTAACTTGTATTTAATTAGTTTGGCCAACTTTTGGGATTCAGTACCCAAACGGTGAAAAATTATAAAAATTAGAGTACCAAAACGGTGAAAAAAGTGAGAAATTGGGACCTAATTGTGTGGTTAACTCCTTAACTAACTAAATAAAATAAATTAATTTAAAAATAAACAAAACCCACCACCACCAGCCACCTTCCCCGCCCTCTGCCCCCGCCCCTCCCCTCCCCTCCCACCGTGCCTGAACCCCCCATCTCTTGCACCGATGCCGGCACTCCCTCTACCCACTGCGCCACCCCTAAACCACCATTAACTCCATCTTGTAACCCCCCTTCCCCAAAAAACCCCCTAAAAAAACTCTTCTCCCGCCGCAAAAGCCCTCAACTACCCCTCCCCACCTTTGAAACCCTAGCCCAATAAATTTCTATTGAATTGTGTTAACTCCTTAATAGCATAACTTTTTACTTTTTAATAATTTCAGTTTTCAGTTGAGAGAAATTAATAATTCTATTCAGTAACCCTATAAATCACAAGGGTTTGTGGTCATCTTATGATCTTGTTATTAGGGGGGTCCCACTAAGTAATTTTATTTGAAACCAAAAGAGAGATCATTTCCATGAATTTCATTCTTGGAGTTCATATCCATAGGTAACATATGAGCAGGGGCGAAGAAGCCAGGATTTTAAAGCTATAGGGCCGACTAACACTTTAATTGTAAGAAAAAAAAATCATTGAATCAACTTACCAAAAAAGGAAATGTGTTAATTAAAAGAAAAAACTTTCTAAAAAAGAATATGTGTCAATTAATAAAAAAACGGAGGTAAGTATATATTTGTTAGAAAATTTTCTATGAGATATCCTACATTCCTTCATATCACAATTATCAAAATAACAATATACATATCAATTTTGATGATGATATACAAACACTTCCTATGTTCTCCTTGCATATATGCCTAGTTTTATTAAGACAAGCTTCATAATATATTTCATTAACCATCAATATATCTAGTTAAGTACAACTAAATGTATAACAAGTATATTATTTATTCTAAAATTTTATAGGGGCCATACAAGCTCGGGCACCACCCCCTACAAATTACTGGGTACAATAGGGATCCCAAAAACACCATCCTGACATGCACTATGATTCTCTCGATCCCAGGCACCATAAAAAAACATAACAATATCACAGGTCGCTTGAAGACTACCTCGAAAACTTGACCCACGGAAGGGCAAGAGAACCCAGGGGGAATACCATCAGAACAATCTGATAATTCACTGGCCTTTCTACTTCTGTCACACCAATCAGAGGCAAGCTCCAAAACAGACCTAGGAGAATAGACTACCGATCGAAACCTCACTTTATTCCGGGTTAGCCAGATAGCCCAACAGATCCCGAAGAAGCGATCTAACGCAGACCAATTCTTGGCTTTAGCATAATTGGAAATAAAACCCGAGAACCAGTCATGAAAAGGAAGAAGAACGTCAGGCATGGGAGGCGAATCCCAAGGAATAGAATCCCACATACGACGGGAGAAAGAACAATCCCGAAATAAGTGTTCCACCAACTCAAAGGAAACATGACACAACACACAAACCGAATCAATGGGAATGCCCTTATGCACCAATAACTCCGCCGTAGGAAGAGCATTATGTAATACTTTCCAAGCTAGCATTTTCCATTTTGGAAGCACAGGTAAACCCCAAAACCTTTTCCACCATGAAGGCAAAATTGAAGTGCAAGGCGGGGGAAGAAACTAAGAAAGTAAATTGGTGTAGGCAAATTTGGTAGAGAAGGATCCATCTCGGGTATATTTTCAGTAAACAAAGTTGTCAATCTTCTGTAACGAACGTTCCAAACCAAGAATTGCCGAAGCTACAGAATTAGGGAAAAGTTGCCTAACCAGAGACGCATCCCAAGCACCAGTAACAAATCAGAAACCACCGAAGGACAGTCCTGTTTAGGAATACAGTCGTCCTTAAAAACAATTCGAACATTAGGCACCTAGTAGTTCTGTAGAATGCTAACATTACTTACATTTGATGTGTCTTTTGTTGTGGATTTGTATGGGCAACTAAAGTCCTCTAGTGGCTCATTTGTTGACAATATAGTGAGAAAGAGGAAGCAAAATAGTGAGAGAAAGAGAGAAACTGTGAGCAGTCTTAAAAATTACATCGGATTGAATCTCAAATTTGTGTTTTTTTTTAAAAAAAAAAAATCTAATTTACCTCAAACTTTGGTAGCTTGTGTGGGGCATTAAATTTTCAACTTCAACGGTTTTATTTTCCATATATTGCTACGTCTTGTGAGTCGTGAGATATTAGGCATAACTTAGTTTTTCTGATGATATTTTCTGTTTCTTCCTCCACATATTAGCTCTTTATGATTGTTGTTAGGTAAATTAAGCACGTGATAATATCTAAAAGTACGTGATAATTTTCTGTTTCATCCTAAAAGCACGTGATAATTTCTTAATTTATATAGTAACAAATTGTTTGTTTAACACTCTTATATCATAATTACAGCAATTGTGTGGATACTGCACACTGGACTCCCTAATCATCGAATTAAGTTTACTCTTATTTTAGATTTATTTTATTTTTTATTTTTTTGTTGCAAACTCTTAGTTTAGATTATGCTTGTTCAAAATTCCACATCCCTAATTGTAGATGAGATATGCAGATGAGATATGAAAGAGTATAACACTATATACGGAGTAAATTAAGATATTATCACGTGCTTTAAGATGAAAACTATTTAGAATTAATATTGGAAAAAAAAAAATTATATAGTTCAGCTATAGTTTTGGGATTATAATTAATTACCAAATTGCCACTTTGATTTGCAAATGCAAGAAACTAGAATCTCCTCCAAAAAAAAAAAAAGGTGCAAACTTGAATATTTCCTTCGTCACTTTCACTAAACAGACTAATACAGCAACTCTACCAAACGCCATTTCAACAAGTAAGTATTTCTCCCATCTATTTTTTCCGATATTTGATATTTAGATTTCCCTTATTTAATTTAACCTTTTCTGATTTGGTGAACTGGGTTTTTGTCATTTATTTCAATTAATTTGCATTAAATTTGCTTAATATCTTTAATGATCCCAGAATATTGAAACATTTGGATTTCTGGGTTTGAATCGTTTTGTTTAATCTTTGTTTATCGTCAAGCAATTAGTTGCTACTTGCTAGACTAGAATTTATTGTTGTATGCTTTCTGAAAAAGTCGTGGCACTAAAATTATGGCCTTGCAAATTTGAAATTAAATTTCCCCTAAATTTTGGATTGGGGTTAATTTAGTTCTAATTATAGTGGAATTGTAAGATATCTGTAATTAATTATCATTGAGGGTACTAAATCTTGGGGATTTGGTGTTTGGAAATTACACTTTCCCTTATGGGTTAGGCCAAAAGAATAAAAGATCAAAATTTCTCACATAAATATTTACTTTTAGCTTGATCATGATCTTATTGTCAAAAACCTAATATTCCTAGCCCCTTATCCCAGATTAATACCATTTCCAACTTTTAGTTGAGTTGGGTGTGGAAACTTGAACCTAGATGATATAGATGTTCAATGTACTTGTAGTTGTAGGACTTGTAGCCTTGTAGGCGAGGGCCAATATGAGATTTTCGAAATTGGGAGTCAATGACAATTTTCATGTTGAAAGGTCAAAGGAAGGTCTTGTTTAGAATGGAGTGCATAAATTAGAGAGTGATGGCGTCCAAGATAACCCAATTGAATCATTGGTTGATGTAGTGGTGGTTAGAGGTGGAAGGAGGGATGTGGAATCATTATCCTCATTTCAGGGTTGATACAAGGGGAGGGAAAGACCGAAAGAGGGGGGGCGGGGGAGGAGGGGGTTGGTGGTGAACTATTACCTTCATTTGGAAGGTAATAATTTCCCAACACTTTCTCCTCCCTCAACCTGCATCTCTACTTTGTTTCCTTCTCTTTATTATATTTCCTTTTAACCTTATTCATTGCTTCCATCTTCTAATTGCCCTAAGAGACAAAGGAAAAATGGATATCTTTCAACTTTCTTATGTTAATCCTATCAGTGTAAAACAAAGTCAGCTACTTGGATAATGGGTGGCAATTTTTAATGCATATTTGAACTTTCTTAAGAGGTGATATGCGGATCACGATCCAGGAAGGGAAGATATACCTATCCTTAAGATAAAAGTAATTTACAACAACTCTCCTTTTAAATTAGCATCCATATCCAACTCTAAAGTTGTAGACCAACTTCCGTCTTTTTATTGATTACCCTCCCTCTCATTATTACTCCGTGTCCAATATGAATCAATATCAATCCGCTTTTACAAATTATTGATTTCCTGAATTCCCTTTGGCTTTGTGCTATGGTCTCTGGGCTGATTCACAGATACAATGAAAACGTTACTACCTTAAATGGTAGTCTCAAAGAGGTTCTCAGGATAAAAGGCTCAATTGAGATTAGACTCACCATTGGAGGGAATCCAAATCATGTTCCATGTTTGAGGTTTTCACAACTTTGATTGACATAGTCTCCATATAAATTGAGCTTTAAGAGGACATAGGAAATGGAGGGATGTTTAGTCCCTCCATCTCCCCCCCAAGTGGTTGGGGGTTCGATCTACATCTTCCCTTTCCTGTGATAGTGTGGGGGACCCCGTATCTTACCGTATAAAAAATAAATAAATAAAAGATTAAAAATAAAATAAAATAAAGTGAGCCTTGAACAATGATATTCTATTCTAATACAGTAATACTCTATTATTTTGTTATTATTCTGCTATTTTTACGGGGGTTCATAATTTGAAGATCAATTTCCAAATATATAGACTTATGTAGTGGCATATTGCCTATTTTGCTGAGACTCAACCATTGAGGTTGTTCAGATGATGATGTTAAGGATATGGAATTATGTAGAGTGTCACGGAGGATTGAAGACTGATAAAAAATAAAATAAAACAAAATAGAGAGTGAAAAGAGTGGAGATAGTTTCTGTTACTCGACACCGTTTTTTTTTTTTTAATTTCATTTTTGGGTTGGCCTTTGAGTTTAGCTGAGCTTCTGCAGTCCCTATCTTCAAACTTTGTCCATGCTTAGAGTTGCTTTCACTTTTGTGATCATACACGTAATAATTTTGTGATCATGCTTAGAGTTGCACTTTGCCATAATATGCTAATTATGACATAAAATCATGTGATAAATAGCCTCAGAAAATCTATGCTTCAGTTAGTGTTTTTATGATGTTCACAATTTCTCCGAATAGTTCCAACACAATAAAGTCTCAACTTAAGCCCTTTTCCTATCATCAAAGGTTGACATGGGGGAACTGATCAATTTACTTGTGCCAATTGGTCATTGCAGATTGCTCTATTATTAACGAAGGAAGATAATGGACTTGTCAACATCCCAAAAACTCACTCTGGGCTATGCTGCCCTAGTTGGAGTAGGCGGGGTTATGGGTTATATGAAGAGAGGTAGCCTTATGTCCCTTGGTTCTGGTGGAGCATCATCTGCTTTACTGTACTATGTTTACACAGAACTCCCAAATAATCCAGCTTTTGCCTCATCACTTGGGCTTGGGGTCTCTACAATGTTGCTTGGATCAATGGGTTATCGTTTTCAGAAAACGAGGAAGGTATTTCCTGCTGGAGTTGTTGCTCTTCTTTCACTTGGAATGACTGGTGGTTACCTACATGGAATCATTCGAAGTCAAAACTAGATGGTGATAGGGCACCTGGAAGCATCATGGTATTGTCTAGGCTGAAACTTTAGTGAACAATTTGTTGTCTGGTACTGTTGTTGTCTGATAATGTTTGTTGGAGTTGAGAAAGGTGAGGTATTAGTATGAATTATGAATTGTTGTTTAAGTTCATGTTTGTCTGAACATGAATAACAATTTTATACTCCGTTAATCACAGTGAAGCCATTTTATAGCACAAACTAGTCAATTTCATGGTTGGCACTTGGCAGTACTCTTAACTTCAATACATGGCCAACATGGGAGACTGGAAGATCTTAGCAGGAAGCATCTGCCCTAGTAGAATTGTACTTTACTAAAAATGATAGCTTAATAGCTAAATGTTAATTTGTGTGAGACAGGAAAAACAGCCCTTTGCGATCTGTAAATTGATAGATCTATATATACCAATATCTGTGTCAAGTTTTGCTAAGCTATCGATCAGCCTAGCAAGATTCCTGAGAGCTTGAACAAGCACGAATAGACTAACTGCGTGGACTGGCATGGGTTAGCTCACTTGTATAGTTAAGCTGTTAAATCGTTTTTATCTTCTTTACTGTTTTTAATTACTTTGAAGTTATTTTTCTGCATGATTTGACTTTCCGGTTTTAACTAACTACAGGAGAAACGACAGGAGAACCAACATTGATACTTGCTTCAACATATTTTCCTTCGAGCCAGACCCCATTGATATTCTATATCAACGAAATTTCGTTGATATAGTGGCATTTCCGTAATTATTAGACTTACTTTTAGTAAAATATAGTATTTGTACTACTAAGGCTGACTAGGATACCGTTTTATCTCCTTTTATGAGCCCGTTTTGAAAAAAACCCCTTTTAGAGAGAGAAACCACAATACAGAGAGAAGTTACATTAGAACAACATCAATGGCGCAATTCCAGGTCGATCTTGCTCCAAATCGATTCATCTGAGCTGAATTTATGCACGTGGTTCCTTGAATTTTAGGTATGGTGTTCAAGGCTACCCAAACAGTAGTACACAAACTGGAATTTTGCAACTCCCGATCCGAAAGAAATGAAGAGTCAAAACCACCAATTGTCATGGCTCCATGCTTGAATGCTTGAAATTACCTAGTAACTTGCTGTCCCCTATCTCATTCACCCTCTTTCACCTTTCCGGCGACAAATTTCCGACGGCTTCGCCGTGGAATTAAACGAAAACCCTAGAAAAATAAGAGAAATTGGGGCATGGTTAACCCTTAGAGGCAAGGTTTGCTTCCTTCTCCATTGAAGTTGTTCATGCTTTTCGATTTCGCCATTTTCATGTACTATGTGAGCTTGCTTTTTTGTTTCTCTCTCATGACAAAGATGAAGACAATCTAAGGTTTGGAAGAAGGTAAAGACCCCACATCTATCAAAAACCGTAAGCATATAACGGGTTTCAAGGGGTTTTCTTTTCTGTTCCAATTTTGGCCTTCATTTAATGAGTGAAATGACAACGCCGCCCCTATATCAACGCTCCTCGTTGATATAGGATATCAATTTGGGTTTCCTCATTTTCCTTCATCTTGTATTTACATGACTAGGTTTCTCCAAATTTAAAATCGAAAAATAGTTAATACACGCCCCATGCAGAGTGAAGATCCCATGAAAGTCTCCACAAACTCATGATTTAAACATGCTGACTTGGTAAATTCTTAATTCTATACCATAAAAAGTCAGGTCTTGCTCAGCCTGTGGCGCGTCAATGCAGTTGCTTTAAACATAAACTAGTTTTGTGCCCGTGCGATGCCCGGATTGTTTATTAAATTTTAAAATTAATTTTTGATTTATATGTCAAATTTTAAAACATATCATTGATACAAATTAGTTAGGAAATTATGTGTTTTAATTTTGTGACAATTTAAACTATATAGTAGGCATGTAATGACTACAAATAATAATAATATTGGTGAAAACATTTCTTGACCTGTAACTTGAAATGATGACTCTATTCGAAATGACTCGTGATCCGAGCCGATTGATAGGTAGGTTTTCACACAGTAATAAAATTATATTAGATTTTGAAGTATTGTTATTTTAATTGATTAGAATATATTATAAATAATAGATGTGGTACATTTTGAACTAATTCCTTTGCTTCAAAAAAAAATATTATGATACAAAAAATAAAATTATATGATAATTTATGAGAGTTATAATGTAATTATTTTTTGAATAAAATTATAATTTAATTTGTAAATATTGGTACTTTATTGAAAATAAAACTCTAAATTAACAATTTTATCCTAAAATTATATCCAAATTTGATTGAAAATAGAATTCTTAACGAACTTTTTTATCCTACAAATTGAATTCTGTTTAACTCTATCCTACGTGGCGCGACACTTGGAGAAAAATTAGAATGCCAAGTGTCGTTGTCTCGTCGCCTGGCTAAAAGTTTAGCTTTATATATTAGTTATATGATTATATAAATCTGTTAAGTAGAGCTTTGTATTCCATGTCATAGTATTGATAAAATGGTGGCTACTCAGCTAATGTAGTATTGTACTAATTACGTAGGTAGGTCATTCAGATCAATGAGCTACAAATTGCCAGGCGTATGAGACTCCTCCGTAACTGTAGGTACCAGAAAGAATTGTTCATGCACAATTTACAAACTCCGAATCATGAAATTGATGGCAATGAGGAAACTGAAGTGCATATAGCACAAGACAGACGCCTGGAATACGCTGAACAGCAGTAGTAATCGAGTATCTAGTTATTTGCATTATTAAGAACGGGAAACAAAATTGATTAAGAAACCAAAGTTGTACAATAAGAATGATGCCATAACTTAGATTGCTTGATAGCCTGTACAGAAGTATTCTATGTATTACATAAATTACATTTCTATATGTGCAGTCTTATTAATTCTGATTGCCCGTGAACAATTTCTACCCATATGTTTTAAGGGAATGGTTTGCTCTTTTTTGGGCCAAAATAATGCTCAGGACACTGCTACACCCTGAAATCTGAATTACAACCATTAATATCATCACTACATAAAATTAACTACCTGCATCAAACATAGCATATCATTTACCTCACATTTCTTTGCAAAAATCAGCAGTCACTGCTTAATTTTGCGAAGCTCCCAGCTGCCCTCCCCATCAAGCAGTCGCAATTCCAATGCATGGAACGGAATCAAAGCAGGGCGCTGAAAGAAGAAAAAAAAAAAAAATTAGTACCAAAGTTTAAATGATTGGCAACTCACTCGTACATTCACTAAAGGATGCACACAGTTAATTCACAGTTTAAGAGATTATTAGAAATTGGTTGTTTATAAGTTTCCGAAATCAAGGATACATAAAATTGATGCCATATCTTATTGGTGATAAGAGGGACTTGCGTCTCTCACACATAAAACTGATGCAAATGCTCCCATTATCATGGCACTCTCATTCATTCCCCCATCACAATCAGGCCATATCCCTTCGATAATAAGAGGGGCTTGTGTTTTTCTCTCAAATATAACTGATGTAAATGCTACCCTCTTATAAATAGAATTCGAAGAATAAAAGTAGATAACAATGTATTATGAACTTCACAAAAATACATAGTACTCTCCTAATTTAAATCAAAGAAGCTATTTGTAATCAGCCTTTCAGCAGATAACTCAAGGCAGTTGCTGATCTGTATTTGACAACAAAGTATTTGACAGGCAGAGCAAAGTATTTGACAAATTTATTAATACTTGGAACTGAAACTTGCCCTAGCAACAACAAAGTATTTGACAAAATTTATTTCTCCTTAAAACCTGGTGCACAGTGTTTTATTAATACTTGGAACTGCAGTACTGATACAATAGAATGATAGATACTGGTAAAGTAGAAAAAAAACTTTAAATGTACATTAATACCAAGAAGGTATGGGAAGAAAAACCATATACCTGTGATGAAGTGACAACTGTAATGCCTTGATTAGCAGCAAGTGTATACAGGTGCTCCTCCACATCAACGCTAGTGGCACTGTCAGTCATAGGGTGAATTAGCCCACCAACAGTGTGGATGATAGATACAATGAGGTTTGAAAATAAATTTTCTAGTTCAAAGATGGGGATAGGGCAACATTTCATGGAAAACAAAAGGAGTTAATGCAGGATTACGTACTTGGTGCACTCATCAAGGATAGCAAATTTAGGCTTATGGAAGAATAAGCGTGCCTTCAGCCATTCACCGAACAAAAAAATGACAGATTAGACCAGTAGAATACAATATCCACAAGAGATAAAAAAACATAAAGCACTAATATTCTGACTTTCTGAGCAGTGTGCAAGAAAAACTCACCATCCCTAACCTCTGCTGCTCTCCAAGAGAGAGAACATCTTCCCAATTTAGAGTGGCACCCAGACCGCCTTCCCTTTCCAATAGATAAGTCAGCTTAACATTTTCTAGTATGACTTGTAACTGCTTATCCAATACATCTGAGGAGGTGCAAGTGTGATGACCTGAAATCAACATAAGAACGTTGCATGAAGCATTCTAAAGCATGTTGCAGCATGTCAATCATCGAATGTGAGAATCATACACTACTAATTTGATTTATTAGAAGTTGTATAAGGTGCCTAATTCCAAGCGTTCAAACAGTTTCTGTTTTTCAAGTTTACAAAAAATGAACAAATGATTACATTTTGAGTCAACATTTTTGAGGTTGAAGTGGACTAACAGCATAACTTTCCAATCTAGATCCTAAGGTACAGACAAGTCAAGGGATCACTTGAGGGGGAGGGTTGCTTTCTAGCTCCACATCCCACCCACTCCCCACCAATGTATAAAAAAACTCAAGGAGCACCAAGGCATTACGGAATTCCCTGCGCCTAAAGTGTGCCTCAGTGCACCTTATTGAAGTGAGGCGCATATATAAAAAATAAAAAATAAAAAGTCTTATGAACAATGCGATGCACCTCGGGGGTGCGCCTGCGCCCCATCAAAATCGCTTTTCCTAGACTACAAAAGCTCCTAGACCCCTAATGCCCAGCGCCTAGGCGCGCTTTTCAAACACTGCTCCGTAACCCCAGCAAAAATAAAGGTGGGCCCACATTTAGATGTGAATAGTAGCATTCACTAACCTAGCCTGATAACCTGGCCAGTGGATACACAGGGATTCTTTTATTAATTTGCATGCTAAAAACCCCGGAAAAAAAAAAAAAAAGCATGGATAGCTTGCTACAGTCACAGAGGCCCTGCCCTTACAAGTCACAACTAGAGATACGGTAATGGGGAGCCAGCACTGATTCAGAGCAATAAATTTCCACACATATCATTAAAATTGGGACTTCTATGGAACCTGAACAAGCAAAACAGCATATTCTCCTTTCCTAATGGTCAGATACGTCACAACTATGTTGGAATCCGTAATACTTCTAATTTTATCGAAGAAATGATGCATCATAAGAGATGCCGAAGAAAAGGGGGAAAAAAAAACTTGAGCAAATTGTAGATGTGTGCCTAAAGCATAGGATTTTATTAGAATCTATAGATCTAAACATTAGAATGGTAAAGAGTCTATCAAGGGATTAAGATTATAAGCAATCTGAAGAACGAAATATCCAAGGCAAACAAAAAATACAGAATCAACAAACAGTCACATCCAGTATCAAGGTTGATTTGAAACGAAAAGTTGAAAAGCAGTCAAACAAGTGCATACCTTCATCCCTCTGCAGTCCTCTTATCTCTGCTTCCTCACGTGAAAGAGGATATATGACCTGATCCCTCAGGGTTCCTAGGCATGTATAAGGTCGTTGTGGAATAACAAATATTCCACAATCAGATTCAATTCCCTTTTCATAAAGTTGGCTTGGTTTTACAAGTCTTCCACTAACAATGGGCCAGATACCACGAAGGACTCTGAACACTGAACTTTTACCACTCCCATTCGGACCTAAAAAAGGGCTAATAGTCAGACATCAACAAGTGAGCGTTAAAATGAAAGAACATAGGTTGATAAACTTACCAGTAACAAGAAGACTTTTTCCAGGTACAATGTCACACGTCAGCCGCCTCGCCAATAATTTCTGGGACGGTGTGATTATGTCAACATCAGTAAATGAAATGGTTTCTTCAGAGAGAGCAAAATTTCCCTCAGATGCCAATGAAGTTTGAGTCAAGTGTTCTGCATGGGCATATTAACTGATCAGATAATCTTCCTAAACAAAACAATTCCATAAGGAGGCTTTTTCTTCTTTCCGAGGGAATCATAATTGACAACAGAGCAGCTATATATTCAAGGCAAAATAATTAATCTGTTTTTGAGACACAGAACAAAGAGAGCAGAAGAGAAGAAATGCAGTTAAGACTCTAATGCAAAACTTGAGTTCAATTCAATTCAACTATTGAATGCATATAAAATAAATCAAACCTCAAGGGACTTGATGGGATACCTTGACAACAAACACGACAAAGAGTCCTAAAATTCTAAGCAATTATGTCAAAACATACTCTCTTCCACTACTATTTCTTTTGACCATCTAGATAATGACAATTCACATAATTCTACAGTATATCAGACATAAAAGCGCATATATTGCTTTAGTGCCTCTTAGAGAGATGAGAAAATTGGAATCTCATTTCTGAGGACTGTACATGAATTCATCTTAATTGCTACAGAGCTTCTAAATGAGAAAAGTTCACAATTAAGGCATGTTTCATGTGCGTTATAAGAACTGAATTGCAGCACAGGATAATTATATACTACCTCCGTTACATTTTATTTGCAACGATTTGACATAAAGTAGAGAGGAAAAATGTCTAATCGTTGCACATAATATATAACGGAGGTAGTATAAATGATGTCATTTTCACAAATTCAAAATGTATAGATTTTCCGATGCTCTATGGTATATAATTGGGGAGAGGAAAAAACAAAACCATGTCTTCTATTTACCAGATTGAGCAGCATCTAAGAATTCATTCATCTCAATGATTCGATTGATACCACCAGAAAGCTCAACGAATTTCTTATGCAGCTCAAGTATGTCACCAAAAGCTAAAAAGCTTTGAGAGACAACAGATGCCAAGAAGCGTAAAGCATGCGCAAGATCACCTGAAGGAAAATTTATCATAAAGTCAGGGTTGCAAGACACTTTAAGTTACTTACAGCTTGTCAAACTCTGACAATTATAAAGAATTTTTTTAACATCACTACTGGTAGAGCATTAGGTTAATTTATTAAAATGATTTTTATCATGCAAAATTGCCAATAATAACACAATTAGACACATATTAAAGGACACTAAGTGGCACGTGTGTGCGTGTTGTTATTTTGTTCTCACCTTGTGTGGAAGTCAATGAGCGATCTCCCTTATGTTCCAAGGCATATAACAAGCTCAGTCCCCATGTGACATTATGCGGGAGCTGCTTGGTGACAAAATCATCAAGTATGCCATATAGCCATCTTTTCTTCATCAAAATTAACGAGTGGTTCAAAAGTTTTTCAAATTTTGAATCTACCATCTGCAAACATAAGCAGGATTTACAAAAACCAGTATCAGAATTCCTCAACTACTAACACAACAAGAATCAACATAACAAAGGCACAGCATAGCTCTTATCAAAACCGTATCATAATTGAAAATTTGGCAGAGTGAACAAAACAGCACACAAGTTAGATTAATACCTAAATCACAACTGAATCTTAACAAATACTCTGTTTAATTACTGCCCATTGGGGGGGGGGGGAGAGGGGGTGTTGCATCACAGATAAATAGATCTAATTCTTAATGCTAGTCGCGCCATTTATGTGGGTTGATTTGAATTAAAATATAAATTCAAGTCAGAATTGAACATCATGTTTTGGGTACAATTCAATTTTGGTTTGGGTTAAGCAAATTGAGAACATAAAACTTGACTAGTTAGTTTCCAGTGTCTACATTTGTCAACATGAAGGCAGGCAATGAGTCAATGACAAAAAGATAGTGTGCCAGAATTCATACACTACTCAAAAGTGACTTACACTAGGACTTTGAACAAAATAATGGCTGAATTTTATTTCTCTCTTCCCTACCTCTTGCACAAAAGAGTTAGATGCGTGCACAAAACATGTGCAAGTAGAAAAATGATTAAATTCCTTAGAAAGGTCACTTAGCAAAATCAATAAGTTAAAAGATAAGGCATAGATTAAAATACTGTTCAAGAGATAGATAATGACCATTTAGTGCCACTTTCCTACAACCAACAAAAGGAAAAGTTCACTAACCTGTAAACTTTAAAAATGTAAGAAAAAGGTAGAATCAGGGCTTGAGAATAATAGAAAAACTAATAGCCAATTATTTTACCATAACTATTAGGCCTATTATCATTTCTGAAGTCAGATTAAAAGATATAGTTCTACCCTTTTAAGTACCCAGCCAATAGAGAGGAGCGTCTACCTTTTACCTTTGGGATGAGCAAGAGAAAACTAAAATTGAAGTAACTCACCGTCTTTTCTCGAGCACCCCCTCCGAAAAACGCAACAGATTCTGCATGTGTGCGCAACCTCTCATGCATAAACCTAAACAGATAGAAAAGTAATACACAACAAAGTTCACAACATAATGCCAGATAGACAGACAATAGTGAATATATATATATATATATACATATATATATATATATATATATATATATATATATATATATATATAGTCTTAAATATAAAAAAACCTGAAAGTTCCTTCAAGTTGTTGCTCTTGACTTGCAAGGTCACCAAAATCCGGAGTAACACTCCTCAGAAATCCAAGTCCAAGCAACATATACGCATATAAGAAAGCAACACCTCTACGTCCAGTTAACAGCTTCATTCTCCAAGTGAACCTTAAAGAAATTATGAAATCGAGTAAGGACCATACACAGAAAGTGAACACATAGCATCTAGAATTTAAATCATAAGCCCCCAGTTGCATCTCTTGCCAGTTGTATCAGTGCTTACCACAGTATGTCTACAGTGGGCTTCACCATTCCAGTGACAAGCCCTGATAAATCGGAGGTTAACTTTTCTAGATCATGAGTTAATCTTTGATCAGCGTCTATGCTTTTGCTTGACATGTTAAAAACCTGAAAATTTAGAGTTTTTAATAACTACTACATAACGTAACAAGTGTTTTTGCGAAAAAAAATAAATAAATGCTCAGAACACGGTCAAAGCAGCTAACAAGTTGGTAATAGTCTAATCTGCCCCGGAAAATTGTTGGTCTAACTCGTACCTTATAGAAAGCATTTTTCCTTAAGTAATTCTTGAGTAAATGTTGAGTCAAACGAATCCTCCATCCAAGTGCCAATCTAGCTGTCAAGTGCCTGAATTAAGACAAAATGTCCAGATCAGAAACGTCTCTTATGCTAAAATCTTCAAGCTTCAATAATATCAAATAACACAACAGCATCAGTGACTGACTTTCATCTTGATGTTCAGAACATGAGCAATAATTGCCAATTTACATTACCATCTGCAGCTAAAAGAAATTTAACAGCTGCTTTGGTTTATGAGCACAAATTCAATGGGTAATTGTCAAGCAGCTGAGCCTTTTGCTATGATGATTCATGTTAGCCAACCCCAAATCATTTTGGTACAAAGGCTTTGTTGTTGTAGTTGTACTAATGCAGAGCATCCCACAAAAAAAAATATATGCTTTTAATCCTGTACTTTTTCTTTCACTAAGAGCATGCTTCAATTGAGAGTTATGTATTACTAGAAGTAATAAAAGTCAACTTAAGAAAATGAATGTGAATAAAAGGAAAAATGAGAGAGTGATGGTGTGAGTATAAGAAAATTATGTAGTGATGGTGTAATGAGAGGTAAAGAAAAGGGAGCTATTACCCTCATTGTTGTAGTTATACTGGGGGAGGGTGGATAAAAATTGCCCTCATAATGAGGGTAATGATTCCTCAGTCTCTCTCATTTTCTCATGTCTCAACTACCTTATTCCATTTGTAAGCACCTTATCTCCTACAACAATACCTTAATCACTTACGTTTTTTCTAGTTTGACATTTACCCCCTTAACTTATTATCCCCAATCCAAGCATGCCGTAAGGGTGTGTTTGATATACTTCCTAGAATTATGCCCTTACATGATAGGATCATGGAAATTTCTAGGTAAGACTCCTAAATTGAGTTTTACGCAAATCTACTTCATTCCTTAGTATCATATGAATCATCAATGAAATTAGATAGTAATAGGGTCATCCTTGTAAGAAACTATATCAACTGTTTGATTTAATAAGGGTAGTTAGATCTGATTCAATTTGTCAAAACATAAAATCCTCAAGCAACTTACAGATACTTGTCATGAAATTTCCTAAATCCAAGAATGCTAATGATGCAACCTAAAATAAGCACGGAATTTGAAACCTGAATTGTGCTAAAGTGGTACCAGTTTTTGTGATACCAGGGAATATAACCTTATAGATGGAGCAATGAAAGAAGAAGCACCACTTTGTAGCACGCTGACCCCAATCAAACGGACAAAGGCTGCCTTGTCCTGCTCCAAAACAAATTTTACAGTTGTCCCTGGGGAAAACATGCAATTTAGTAACAATTTGGCTAAAAATAATTGTATAGGATAAATAAAAAAAATTATACAAGCCAGTTACCATTCAAAGAGGCAATACGATCAGAGACCCATGTTCTTGAGACAACCAAGAATGCAACTGCGAGTAGCTGCGCTCCCTGCTTATCAAGAACAGTAGGTACCTGCAAAAGCAAAGGCATTGACAAATATTAAACTCTACACCTTAGCACATTTCTGTGGTTCAATGGCTGTACCTTTCTGCACAGTGACCAAGTGTTCAATTTGCTATTTTACATATATAATCAAGAAGAATGCTATCACATGACTTTGTCCTTGAAATCAAGCAACAACTAAAAGAGACTAGCATGAATCTATTTTCTGCAGGAAAGGCATATTAACGAGTTAATAAGGAGCGTGGAAAACTGAAACTGCTATGGCTGTATAAACTAAACATTAGTGTTTTATGTTATAATGTTAGATCAACTATAGCATACTTACAAGCACCTGATATCTGAGAAAAAATTGTTTTCAAGAACATAGTTCACCCTTAAAACAACTATAGCATACAATATGACAAAGAAAATTAGCAGATAAGACCATATAACAAAGAATGGTCAAAGGACAATATATAGCACAAGCAATAGACCAACATGGAAACAACAGTTCTTACAAGCTGCCTTATAAGCACAAAATGAACAAAGTACACCATTACTTTCTAAAGTTCTAGTTGATGCTTTCAATTAAATAATTGCCGTAAGTAGCCAAGTAATGAACAAAACCGTTGCTCATAAAACATCTTCGCTTATGGCCCTTTTCTCTTCACCTTACTCAATTAATATTCGGTAATAATAATTATGTTTATTATAAATAATTTCAGTACAATAAAAATAAGTTCACTTTGATAAATATAATTTCAATTTAGTAAAATAATTTTGAATTAGTAAAAATCAGTAACTCTAAAGAGCAAATATAAAAACCAAGTTTAAATCAATTAAAAATAATTTCAGTTTAGAAAATAATTTCAGTTCAACAAAATTAATTAAATTTCAGTATAGCAAAAATCAGGTGAAGAGAACAAGGCTGAGATGTAATTCCCTCCATTTCCAAAATCTGGTGAAGCTTATCAATGTTCAAAGCTTTGCCTTATTCCATATTAAGCTTATTAATCTTCAGGCTTTACATTTTACCATATGGCAATTTTTAAGTTCAGACACCATTATAGCACCCTTGTGATATTAACAGCAGTATTAAACAGGCATTATCTGTAAGGCTTTCCTCCCCACAGCCCCCATACACTGAGTGCAAGTTCACTCACCAAGTTAACTAGATCTTTAATCATGGAGAAAAAGAAAACAATGCACATCAACATTATCAATCATATTTGATGACAACCAGAAAAGTCCAAGCTGGTAAAATGTGGCACAAATTGCAGCAACAAAAGTCATTGTATGTAAGGATTCTTTAGCCATAACTTACCAATATCCTAAACATGTTTGCAATTCTCAATGGCAACATTGTTGGAGATATTTGGAGTTGTGGTACATGGGGCAAAGATGGAGTTCGATCCAAAGTACGTGATGATTTCAATACCTCTGAGATGTATGATTCAGAGTTTGATCTAGCAATTGATGCTCTCTGGAAGGACATGAAATTTTCAGTGCCAAGCTTTTCAGAATTGTGTTAAGGAGAAACATTTTGTACATATACATGGAAAAAGATTTATAAATTTAACCTTCTTATTAGTCGCAAAAGCTCGTTGCACAGTCATTGCATCATTCTGGCGGTTAGACTCTAAAGGGTTACTAGTATCCATACCATTCTCATCATCTGCCAAATTTTCATCCCTGTAAATTAAAAAATACAATTTAGTAAAGCAAATTTTGGTTTCATTAGCTCATATCAATAATTTACAAATGCTTCACAATTTCAGAATGCAAGTCAAATTCTTACCTTTTGTAGTGAACGCTCCATCCCCCTTCACCATCCAAGGACAGCACTACATCATGAAATGCAACTAATGCAGGGCGATGGGATATTGTGATACACGAAGTTCCCATAGCCCGGACCTTGGCACAAAAACGCTCTTCCATATCAATTGTCACAGCACTGGTGCACTCATCAAGAATCGCAAACTTGGGCTTATGATAGAACAATCTTGCCATTCCTAGTCGCTGTTGTTCCCCCAAAGAAAGCTCCTCACCCCAATTGACCTCTGTGTCCAGAGGATAGCGATCAAGGAGATATTCAAGGTCAACCTAGAAATAGGAACAAAGAAAATCCACAAAAAATAGAGTTGTGTGGTCAATGTCAGTCATTTAATAGAGAGAAAGCAGCTGCTCTATACAACTTCCAGATATATACCATAATGCAAATAAAAAATATAAACTATGATGCAAATAGAAAAGTAACCTACGTTTTTCAACAGATCAATCATTCCACTACGTGTAAGCGGCTCAACCTCTTGATCAGCAGTAAGAGGATAAATCAACTGATCCCGAAGAGTACCAACAGCTGTATATGGTCGCTGTGGCACATAAAATATCTCTTTATTAAGGTCAGATCCAACTCCAGGCTTCGCAATATGTCCGGACACTAAAGGCCACAGTCCACCTAGAACTCGGAAAAGGGAGCTTTTGCCGCTGCCATTTGGGCCTTCAAAGAAAAACAAAAGGCAAAACCTCAAATCACATACAGAAGTACACCATAGATCTCCACTATCTTTACAAGAATGTAAATCCACTACATATGTATGCAAAAATCATGGAATGGCTACACAGATTTTACTTAACATCCTTCCCTTTTCCTGGTAAAACAATTCAATACTCCCTCTGTTATCTTTTAATTTACTCACTTTCTTTTTTTGGATTTTTTCTTATTTACTCACCAGTCACATCTTAATATTTTTGGAAATAGGACCCACCACTTGTACTCTCACAACTAATATTTTTTTTTATTGTCACTTTCACACTTTATTTTTTTTCCTCTCCTAACTTTAAATATAATTCTTGGCTTAGGAGAGTAATCTGCGTACATGTAGGCAGATTACTCTAATAAAGGTCTTGGGGAGATCTCAATTTTACATTCTCGCATATACATACCACATCACCCCATGACCTTAAGTAGATCAACTAAATGTAGGCTACTCTCCTAAGCCTCTTCATTTTTACTTTAACCCCGCCTTATCTTTACATGTGTGTCCAACAGTAGTTGGCATACAAGGGTGTGGTAGCAAACATTCTAGGTTAGAGTACCAGGGGTTGTCTATGATTTCAAGCTAACTATTAGCTATGAAAAACTCAAATAGATGGGTGTCGGTTCAAAGACAAGCTCATAAACGCCATAAGTTATAGAAGTGCAGCAATCCACAGCACAAAATGGGAACTGCACAAGGTTCTGCACAGTTACACTACAGCCTAAGGAGAAGAAAAGTGAAGCATAGATTGACACATTGCTTGCCCAGAGTTCAATCATAGTTTCACAATACAAGGAACTAAACATGAGAAATAAGCTAGAGCAACATGCAAATACAATCACTTCTGAAATGGAAATTCAGTCCCAAATAAAAAACCAACGAAAAATTTCAAGCTTCTAAGTTCCTACCATACCTGTAATCAAAAGGTTAGATCCTGGTTCAACTTTTAGCGTCAAGTTTTCCACCAGCTTATTGTTAGATGGGGTAACAACCTGCATTTAACACAGTTATGTAACAGCCAAAACTCAAAACACAAGTAAATCTGTATTGGAACTAATAGCAAGAAAGCGAGCACCTCCACGTCTGAAAATTCGATGTACTTGGCTTCACTAAAACAATTTCTATTTCCATTTCTCTGTGAAGAGGAGCTATCACGAAGACCAAGCTCTCGAGATACAGCAATTAACTCATGAATTCGGTCCGCATAACCACTGCGATTTAGCCAATAAATGAATGAACGAAAAATAAATTGCAGATATATTGTCTTCCCTTTGAAATTAGCAAGGAATAATCCACGTCTTTGATCACAATCAAGAGCATACAATTAATCCAGCAACATGATAGAGGAAGCTTACAGCTAAATAAGTGTTTTCTCAACAAGCCATTCTAAGTCTACGCATAAGCTATGCAGGAGCATGGACTTGCACTGTGGAAGCATACATTGGTTCGGTAAGCAGAGAAATTGATACATAATGGCCAATATGTCATGCATTAGATGGTTCAAAATCGTGCATGTGTTAAGAGGTTATATTGCTCATGGAAAACATGCAACATGCAAGTATTGTTTTACCTACCCAAACTTCTGCAGCAAGAAGTTTGGGTAAATCACAGTGATTACCTTTGGTGCTAACTTTGAGCTTGCTACTCTTACGGTTACCACAGGGTGTTCATTCATTGAATGATGTAATGTTTTTTATTGAAACTCTACCTTTTCCTTTATCCTTACAAGCTTTGTCCTCTAATGTTATGCTCGCTTTTTGCATAGTATGTACTATAGATAAAGATATATCTCAAAACAATAACAAAATACGCAATTCCCATGCAAGCTAGAGATCCGTTGCACAACCAACGGGATGGAAGATGAATGGCACATATAGGTTACTGGACAAGTAAATGACTGAGAAAACTACATCTAATATTGTAAATAGAGGACTCCCAACGGAATGACCATTACAAACAAAAGAACATATAGGAGGAAACGTAATATAAAAAAAGAGCACAGTAAAAGATAACAGAAGAGTTGCAAAATTTTATTTAAAGAAACCAAGTCCAAAAGTACCTGAGACGATTGAGTCGCCTTGAGCTGATTGACAGAGTACCCAATGATTGAAAAAGTGAAATGATAACACTAGTATGATATCTAAGATTGCTTAGCATTTCAGCTCGTCCTAACGTGGAAGAATCAGGCCTCAAATTGCCAGAAAAAAAGGGTTCAATTATTAAAACAACAGCTACAGTGGCACCAAGATACTTCAGCAAGAAATCCTGGATCATACCAAACCACCAATGATCATGAAGAACAACACCCATATGCTTTACTAGTGTCTTAAACTTTTGCTGAATATGAAATTCCTCTCTAGCTTCTCCCCCATAGAATGCTATGCTTTCTGAATGGGTTCTCAATCGAGAATGGAGCTGTCTATATTCCCCCTCCAGTTGTTGTTCTTTAGACATTAGCTTACCAAATGCAGGAGAAAAGTTTCTAATCATGGTCCCTGCTCCCAGTACATAAGCCTGAAACACATCAAAGGGACCTAATCAGAAATGAATTTCTCCAGACAGCGGAGTTTAGTTAAAAACTCCAGAAAATTCAATTTAAATGTACAACTATGACCAGATTGGATATACCAAGATCCAGAAGATATATTTTGGACTGGCATAAGAACAGAGGCGCCATGTATAGAGTAGCCCATCTGTAACTGCAATAAGATCCTCCTGTACAAGATCACTTAATTCGGAACAGAACTTTGGAACATCACTAGCAATCCTTTGTTCTGGATTAGTTACCCGACCATCAACATGGGATATTTTGTAGTACGCCATATTCTGAAAAGGATAGATGTCTGTGAGTTTAATATCCACATGATTTTCATGTACTACGTATAAAGAACAGTTTGTTCAAGCAGTGTAACTTTCTAGCTTCAAGAAAAACAAGGATCAAAGATTGAGCAGGGGGGAAATCCTCAACAGTAGTATAAAGTCCAGCTATAACACAAATAGCATTGCAAGTAATGAAGCCCGACACAGAGCACAACAAAAAGTACAAGCAAGTCTAGCTCAAGCCTGTGGCTACGATCCAAAAACCAATTCTTCTCAGATGCACGTGAAGACAGTTCCAAAACAACCCAAAGGCTCTGAATGATAGAAGAAGAATCAATACACCAACAAAAGAAAAAGCGAAGGAAAAAAAAAATACGAGTTTGCACAAAATAAAAGAGGAGAGAGGAGAAGACAGAGGAAACAATAACTGATTTTAGCAATGTAGTAATTCCTTTTCATATTATAGCTAGAACTTGAACCAGCTATGCATTGCCAAGCAAGCACTCCAAAAATATTCAGAGCCTTGGGTTTACAATTGTACCCATCAGATTATGTTGAGGTAAAGGAGCTCGTTCAGTAAAAGAATCCAGCCGCAGAAAACTTTCTACTTGAATAATTATAGTCCTGTGGCCTGTGCAGTGCACTTAGGGCAGACTCCGGGAATTCAGAGGCCCTTGTAATTTTTTAAAGGACAACTATCTAATGTGAAATCACATCAGCATCGAGATAGGAATATTTTTTATTCGAAATTACAACATCCTCCATATTACCACCATCGTTATTTTCAATAGAAACTTGTGTTTACTTTACAATGAAATTATAGAGAGCATTCTTTTTTATTCAATTTTTGTTTTCCCAACCAAAATCTGAAAATCATATTTCTTGATTTTAAGAGGCATAACTGATAAACTCACAAAATTATTTGAAAACCCACAGCAGCAATTTATAATAGATACATATTAAAATTAAAATAGATAATAACATGGAAATTTAATTGAAAAATCATCCCAGAGAAATTCAAGTACTCTCCTTTTGTAAAGAACTAAAACAAATTTGTAGGATGTGAAAGATTGTAATTTAGTTATCTTGATACAAATATAAATATATGAAAATTTGGCCATTAAAAACTCTAATTAACGTGGATTGCTTCAGAAGATATTTAAGGTTTGAATGAAGAAATATTGAGAAGATATTTAAGGTTTGAATGAAGAAATAAATTTAATGAGGTTAATAAATTGTTAAATTTCTCATGGAATGTGCAGGGAATGCGAGGAAGAAGACATTCCTTATTACTTGGGTTTGGGTTTTAGCATTAACCAGTGGAATAAATAAATAAATAAATAGATAGATAAAATTGGGCCCCAAAATTAAGGGATCTTGTTCTGTCGATCCAAATGGACCGCCCAAAGCTGGCCCGAGTGCACTAGTTTTTCAATTACTCAGTTCATCACTATATATATACTCTCCAAGTCCTTCAAAGCCATTCCCTTTATTTTACATTTAAGTGTGTCCCAATAAACTTTCCCATTCAGATTGGTCCACCAACTATAATTTGTTTTACGTTATCCCACACATTCATAAATGTCATAAATACACATCTCTCCTAAATTTATGTGCCTACAAAAAATGGGAAAGGCTTTGCTCTCCTAAATTTATGTGCCCACAAAAATGGGAAAGGCTTTGTGGGATGGAGGAGTGTATTATACCTGTATGCAAAGAATTTGGATTTCTAGTGTTAACTGAGTGTAATAATAAGTTTGGGCAAAAATAAGTGCCAGCAATATATGATAATGCTTCAAATGAGTCAAAACAGAAATACTACTAATCAATCTTGTTTTTAATTCAAAACTAACACTCAATATATAATCACTATGAGAACTTTTAAGAGTCTAACATATTACACATGATTATGTGGTTTGATGAAAAATTGATTGTTGATGAAATAAACGAGGATATGAAATTGACATTGATGAGTATAATAACTGAGTGTTTCTCTCCTTCACTCACATCATCAGCAGTTTCCTTGGTTAAATTTAGGTTAAAAGTAAACTGTAAAATCAAATGGGTGTATGTGTGTGTGTGAGTGATGTGAGAAAACATACTTATATGAGAACTGATCTATCATTTAGAACAGTAAAAATTCAGAACATAATAGTGAAAATTTAGAACATATGATTAAAAATTCTGAACACATAATTTAACTTTTTAGAACACATGATTTAAAATTTAGAACACATGATTTAAAATTTAGAACACGTGAGTAATATTTTAGAACATCTACGCGAGTAATAATTTAGAAAATCTGATTTTGGATTTATAACATGTGATTAAAAATTTTAAAAACCTGATTTATAATTTAGAACAACTAATTTAAGATTTTGAACATAATGAAAATTAAGAACACCAAATTTAAATTTAGAACATATGAGTAACATTTAGAACATGTGAGTAAAAGTTTGGAACATACGAGTAATAATTTATAACACATGATTAAAAATCTTAGAACACAATTTAAAATTTAAAACATATAAGTTAAAATTTAGAACAAAAAATTTAAGATTTAGAACATATGAGTAATAATTAAAAACATTTTATTTCACTCATATAAGATTTAGAACACATGATTTAGAATTTAGAACATTTTATTTAAAATTTAGAACATGCGAGTACAAATTTAGAACATGAGAGTGTTTACACATATGAAAGAGTTCTCACTTAAAGGAGGAATTCTCACAATAGTTTCCTGTATATACTTATATATATAATTAAAAAAGCCTAAATGTTTCTCCCGTTTGTCCTTAACATATAAGTATAGAAATAGATTTAAAGTTATAACTAAAATCAAATATTTACCAACTATTTCCTCCACTCCGTAACGTTTGTCCCATTTGACCTTTTTCACGGTTTCGATGCATATCTTGAGAATAATACCGTCATGTATGAATGTATAAATTATGAACATTATTATTCAGAACTACACACAGAGAGAAATCTTAGTATCCATTAAGACCCTCCATGAGTATGTTTTTTCTTATAAATATCAATGAAGAGTCATAGTCAAAGTTCGTCTCTATTAAAATATAATATTCTAAATGGGACTAGCATAGAAGAATGTAGCCAAAAAGAATAATAACATAATAGTAGGAAATGGTACATGCATTGTACACAAAACATACCTCAAAATAATGTGTATGGATAAGCTTTGTCAGTATTTTTCTAAACCGTAAGCTTAAGGTCCCTGTTATGTACTTTGATGTAGAATGTACGGTTGATAGAAGAAAGCACAAAAGAACATTTTCAATTATTAATCTCAAAAAGGATGGTACACGGCGTAGAAAAGCTGCTCTAAACAAAAAGCCTTGCACTTTGGCCAGTCTATTGCTTACAGCAGTCCGCAACACCTGCAAAAGAAATTAAAGTTGACAAATTATGTAATGTTTATCAGTATTAAAGAGGCCTATTTTGTAAATGATGTACCAACAACAGACAGAAAGATTAAGAAAGTATAGAAAGCAAAGGAATCCCAAAAGTATTTGTGCTGAGAGTAACCTCTGTAATTGCATCATAAAGTTGTCTTTTGTAATTAAACAAGAAGTCAGCAACCGAGTATTGGACCCCCGGTTGTGGATCATGTTAATGATCCAAACTGCAATGGACTTTCAATTGTCAACCAGTTCCTAATAAATACCTTCACACAATATTTGCACATGGTGAAGGTCTAATGGATCTGTAATAGTTCAAGATGATATGGGTATAGAAAATATATTGGCAGAGAGATGAAAATGTTGCCTCTACTTCCATTTTCTAAAATATCAAAGGTCCAATGGATCAGCAATAAAGTTGAAGATGCTAAGGGCAAAACTCATAAACGAGAATATAATGGCAGAGATTTCAGATAACAGTAGAATGAAAATGTTACCTCTACTACCATTTTCTTAAATATCAATAATTCTCCCTAGTCTCATTCTCTAGACCAAATGATTCCACTGATTACAATGATTCTCTACACTTCCTAGGGAGTGTATCCATTTACTTGCCTGCTTCTTGGAACACATCTCATCTTAATTAGTTGAGAAAATGCTTTTTCAAAATGACAAAACAAAATGAGGAACAAATCTCATCTTCCTTTAGAGAAGCAAGTAATATCATCCAACTTGATGTTTATACATCCTACTCAATATATCTACAAGACTACAACAAAATTTTTGGGTGATTACTTAAAATATTTCTAATTTTTTTCTGAAATTCTTACCCATGTACACCTAAATTAGTGCACCAAAGAGTATTTTTGTGCTCATTTGATAAATTTTGGTCATTTAAAATTTTTCAAATTGATCAAAAGGTTACCCTTTGTGATCCAACGTGCGTGTAAGAATAGCTCCTCATTTTCAATATAACAACACACAAAACGAGGTATACATATTCCCCCCCCCCCCCCCCCAAAAGTACTTCCTCTAGTCAATGAATGCTCCAAGTACATGTTACACGGTTATTAAATTGGGTGGACTGGAGGTTATAAATGGGTAAAATAGTGGGACCAAATATTGTTGATGAGAGAGTAAAGGGGAAAAAAAAAAAAAAAACCCTACATGTGTATTAAGGAAATGGAGCAATCTTATAGGGATACCCAAAAAAACACGCATAGGCTCCAAGGAATCAACGATCCTTCACACCTTACACTGACGTTCTAGTGTTCTACAAATTACATACAGTAGATATCGGGTGCAAAATATAATCTAAAATTAAATTAGCTCCTTAATGATTAGCTTGTAAAATACATTGCCCAAAACGAAACCATGGGAATGTCCTGGGCCAAAAGGATACCGCATGGGTTTCTCGCTTTCTCCAACATAGAATAGCAAAGTCAATTACCAATCAAGATTTTAGGCTTTGTGCATTCTACTTTCACTTGTACTTATAAGCAAGTCAGTGAAAGGATTGTTCTCGTGGACTTAAGCTTCTCTAGCCATCCCTTAATCTCTACTTCTCAAATTGGTTCTTTCACACTAATCTTATTTAAGGTACATTCAAAAACATTGGAATTTTCATGTTCATGTTAAAGACAAGAGGTTTACAAAATAACAAGTTTCTTTAAAGCTGCTCTCAGATCTACTAGTCATAGTTGCAACAATTAAAAAGAAAAGTAAGCCACACACCATAAAATTTTGGAATAAAAAAATGGTTCTTAATTAGATACAACTAGAGACCACAAGACCTTCCTATTAGCAGATGCTTGCTGGTATTTTGTTCAATTGCACCCTCTGCCATTCACAGATTTCACTCTTTAAAGGTGGAATACTGTGCCAAATTTTCTTCTATACCCAACTAAGGCAAAATTGATTCATCTCTTATCCAAAGTAGATTATCGTTGCATCTCTAAGAAGGATTACACACAGTAACCCCTACTCACAATCTCTCACCATTTAAACAGCCAAGGCACATATACAGAAAAAGAAAATTAATCACAATGACAACAGAGAGTATTGAGTGATTGATGAGAACACAAAATGGAAACCCATAACGCAACTGCAGGTATCAAACAGAATAAACCTCTCCATATTTGAACCCAAAAGGAGCCTTGTTTATTAGAATTGTGTTTTCTTTGGTTCATTAACACCTGATTAATAACAGTCTAAGAAATCGATGAAGAAGCTTACCACTACAGACACCAATGCTAGAAGGTCGCGTGCACCCCTTCTACCCATATGTGACAGAAGAATCGCTGCTAAGATCTGAAGAGATCTTAATGGATTCTTCTTTTGTATTTTTCCCTTATATGCAGTTGGGTTCGAAATGTCATTTTCAGAACCCTCTGTCACACTACCAGGCCCATTACAATGACCGGAAGAATCAGATCGTCTATGGCTCGATCTTGAATGCATATATGCAGCTGTTCCACCTGCTACTAAGATACCAGTAGCCAGCAATAAAGACTTCCTGCAAGAGAATTACAATTCAAATATATCGGAGCAGATTTGAACATGTACGACACATTAATAGTAGAAAGAGAAGGTCGAGGCAATAAGATTACAAAGGTTTTTCTCAAATCTCGGATGCAAAATAGTAAATGAAAAATGAAGCTACTCCCTCCATTTTATTAGTTGTATCATATAGACACTATGCAATATTCCCCATCTTTGGTTATTTATACATAAAGAAAAACATAGTCATGCAGGTTTTTGTTGGATTCATCTCAATATGTTTTTTCATAATATCAAATTTCTATAGTATGTACCTACAGATATGTAGAGTTATTTAATGGTCAAAGTTGCAAATAGGCTAATTGCATAGGCCAACATTATAAGTCAATATGGTACAACTAAATGGAGTGAGCAGCTTTAATATGCATTTCCATTTCTTATATCTATGCCATGAAAGCATATAATCAGTCATCTAAATGCTTAAACATAGTTGCAAAGCAATAAACACCTCCAATGCACATCCAAAGATCATGAAAAATTAAATCCTAAAAGCTAAGAAAAATCTTCTGTAACAGGTTACAGCCAAACTACTCAAATGAGCAAAATAACAGCCAAAAGTACCCACTTGGATTAAGCTGCAGACTAGTAGTACCACACATAGAGAAAAAATGATTGTTAGTTTCTACTTTCAATTTCATATTGGAAGAGAAAAGAAGATAATCCCAGTACCTTCTCGAAGCAAGAAAGCCTCTGCCATGCTCTGTTAGTCGCAAAAGTTGGAGGGAAGGCATATTTGATAAAGATAACTTCTCTGTCAACAGTAATTGCTGCAGCTTTGTTCGTTCCTTAAAAGGTAGGACAGATAGATATGTCAGATAATAATTCCAAGGGAAGGCAGAAAATGGAAAAATATATTCAATTTAGGGGGGGGGGGGGGATGGAAGAAACATTTTTTTTTTATTAAATAATCAATTAATCAATCAAAGCCTTAATCCCATAAGTGGGGTCCGGTATATGAACCAAAAGTGATTATTCCGTATAGTCATCCACAAAGATCTTCTTCCTCCATTCCTTACAATCAAATATATCATTCTCATGCAAATTCATATACTTCATATTCTTCCTAATTCCTTCCAACCAAGTCATTTTCAGTATCCCTCTACCTCGTTTGACCTTTCCATGATCCCACTCTTCATACCGGTGCACCCTTGCAATTTTCCCTTACGACACCTACTTTCTTGCAAATAACTTCATTTCTAATTCTATCTCCTACAGTGTTCCCGCACATCTATCTTAGCATGCACATTTTCGTAACCTTCATCTTTTTAATGTGCTCTTTCTTAGAAGCCTATATAGCAACACTGGTCTTATGCCAATTCTATAGAATTTCCCCTTCAACTATAGAGGAATGCTTCGGTCACATAATACTCCCGTGGTCGTTCTCCATTTAAGACACCCCGACTTAATCCCGTGAGCGACGTCTTGATCAATGTCACCAATGTCACTATTTTTCTGGATGATCGACCCAAGATATTTAAAACACTCACTCATGGAAAAATCCTTTCCGTCCAAACTCACTACATCATCGCTTGTGTCCCTCTATGTACCAAATCCGCATACCAAATATTCGGTCTTACTCCAACTTAGCTTAAATCTTTTAGATTCCAACATTTGCCTCCATTGCTCTAATTTGGCATTAACCCCATTTTATATTAAATAAAAATAAAATATTTAAAGAGGCCCTTTCTTTCTAGGAGATGGTCAGATGTTCAGCTGTATATTATAGGCATCTATAAAACCAATTCCGAGATCATTTTGTGCATGCTACAATACAATTTTTTAGACACAGCTTCTCACTCTGCCATTACAACAGGAAACCATACTATTCCAACTAGATTTCAATGCTGGAAGTTGATAGACCAAAAAACATTTCCCACCTAACCACTTCGTCACAGCTTAGATCAAGAAATGCACAAAGAAAATTCTTAAGGATTTTATTTCCATTGCTTGCTACAACACTACGACAATGCACACAATAGCAGACCAACTTCAAAAATACATTTTAATTAATAAGCAAGAATCGACTAAAAAAAGACCCTGCAAAACATTGCTACTCACCAAAGGCTAATGTCGTTGACAATGCCGCAATAAATAACAATAGAGCACGATCATCGTAGCACAAATCGCTCTTTCACAATGTAGGTGTTGGTCATGCCAAAGGTGACACAAATATCTTCACTTAAAAATGGATACTCCGTATCTCCTTACCTGAAAAGGTTCTCTAACATCACTTACTAAATTCAGAATCCAAACTAAAAAGAAAGATTTCGAACCGTAGTCGAAAACGTAAATCAGACAATGGCTAAAGCAATAAAAACAGTAGTGTAATTCAATTTGAAATTGAACACAACAAACAATCACAATTATATATAAAATGAATTCAATCCCAAAACACAAAAATTAATCATCACTCACTGAAGTAACATAATCATAAGCTAAAAATCAAAACACAGCAATAATTATAGCTCAAATCCAACAAATTAAATTAATTTCAATTACAAATGACATAATAATCATAATCAATCAAAATCAAATGATTATACACACCAAATCTGAAGCTTAATCACAGCAATACACCGGTCATCGATTCCCCGTCTAGCGTTCACTTGTAAAATAGCTCAATTCCGCAAGAAATCAATCGATTGAATTCCCAAAACCAAGAAAAACAAAAAAGATAAACCCTAGAACTAAAATTCCCAATTTTTTTGGAAATAAAAACAAAATAAACTAACAAACACTGAATAATAAAATCAAAAAATAAAACAGGAAAATTGTACCGTAATTTCAAGTGAAAGAGAAGTAGAATTAGAAATGAGCTTATATATATAAAATATTATAACATTTTTTATTTTTTTTGAAAACTATTATAAATTTATAACACTAATTTAGAGATTGATGATAAAAATCCCCTAAAAATAATAATAAAAACAAAATTGAACTAATTTAGAGACCGGAAAATGGAACTTTTTTGTGAAAGTCAATAATAAAAAATATGAAGGAAATTAAAAATTAAAGAAAGGAAATTTTGTTTTTTACCACCTCACAAAAACACGAAAATCTCTTTTACCACCTCCCAAAAAAAGTATTTTACTTTACCACCTCATAAAAAACACGAATATAGGTTTTACCACCACTTAACGGTTTCCATCCAAAAATTCCGTTAAGTGTGGCCCACAGTAACACGTGTCAGCATTTTATTTGTTAAAAAAAAAAGAGAAATTAAAAAAAAAAACAAAAAAAAACCTAAAACTACTCCGGCCACCACCGCGGCACCACCCCCGCGCCACCGCCGCCTTCCCCCCCAACTCACCACAGCACTCCCCGAAACCACCACCTGCGTCGCACCACCAGCCCCAACCCACCTAAACCCTCCCCCTCCCTTTCCCGCAACCGTAACACCCCCAAAAACCACCAAACCCAAAACCCTCCTTCCCTAATACGGTCACGATTTCGGCCACAAATGGCCGAAATCGGCCGGTTTTAAGGCTGAGTGGCCTTAACCGGCCGATTTCGGCCATTTGTGGCCGAAATCGTGGCTATTTTGGGGGGATTCGTGGTCATTGAGGGTTGTGGGTTGGTGGTTTTTGGGTCGATTGCGGTTGCGGGAGATGGAAGGGGGCGTTCAGGTGGGTTGGAAGAGGGAGGGGGTGGAGTTGCGCCGCCAGTGGTAGGTTCGGGGGGTAGTTGTGGGTTAGGTGGTGGCGTGGTGGTGGCGCTGTGGCGGTGGCTGGGTAGCTTTAGAGTTTTTTAATTTTTTTTTCTTTTTTTTTTATTTTTTTCTTTTTTTGGCCAATAATAGCACGACACGTGGCTTTATGGGCCCACTTAACGAATTCTTAAACGGAATCAGTTAAGTGGTGGTAAAACCTATATTCGTGTTTTTTATGAGGTGGTAAAGTAAAATACTTTTTTTGGGAGGTGGTAAAAGAGATTTTCGTGTTTTTGTGAGGTGGTAAAAAACAAAATAGCCTTAAAGAAAATTAGAGAAAAAAAATTTAAGAAATAGAAAAAGAATTGACGTGGAGAAGATTGCGTGAAGGTTTTTGTGGGGCCAAATCTGAAGTTATTGTTACGTGATTGCAATTGTCGTGGTAATTGCAAGGAAATTTTGCGTCTAATCTCAACTATTATTGGTTGTTAGGTTTAATTTAGGGATATAAATACTACATAAATTTTATATAAATATAGTGTTGGTTAGAAGATAGAATTTTGAAGTGTGTACAATACTATAATATCTTCAAATTAATCTATGCAAAAATGGCCTTAATAAAAGGAAGGAATGAAGGAGTAACAAATATAACATTGAATTAGTAAATATAATACTAAAAATAGTATTGTGTGTGGGGGAAATTAAGTTATTGATATGGTAAAACACTATTGATAAACATTAGGAAAATAATAATTCAATATAAGAAATTTCGCATGTTGTCTAATTTCTAGATTTAGGCTTTATTTTGCAAAAATAGCGGTAGCGGATAGATTTTGGCATTTAGACAGCAGGTAATTTTTAGAGTAGTTCCTAAATAGTAGCAATTAAAGTTTAGTTGCTCATAGTATGAGTTGTTTACCTAAGTATGAGTGTTTGATTAAAGTATTGTGTTTCAACGGAGGTAGTATATCATACTCCCTCTATTTGGATTTAATTCTAGGATTACCACTTAATAAACATTTTTATACTCTCTCCTTCCCAGAATTATATTGTGGAATATAAGTATTAGGTTATTCACTTGTCCAATAGTGAAAGAACTACTCCCTTCGTCCCAAAATTAGTTATACGTTGGACTTTTTTTCACCATTCACATATTACTTTGACTATAATTTTTTACAAACTAAATGAAAACATAATATGTCATGAAATTTATTGTTAAATAGGTATCAATATAAATTTTAGGAAAAATTAGAAAATAACACCCAAAAATTGTCACGATTTTGATAATAACACCACCAAAAAAAAAACTTTTATTATAACACCACATAAAAAACCAAAAATTTGGTTTCACCACCACTTAACTTTTCCATCCAAAAAACCGTTAGTGGGTCCCACATTGTACACGTGGCAATTATGCATTGGATTAAAATAAATTAAAAAAACAAAAAAAAAAAAGAAAATTTTAAAAATAAAAAAGGAAAACCCTTTAAATACTCAGCCACCACCGGCACCGCCGTTCTCCAACCCAGCTCCACCGCCGTCAACCAATCCCAACCGACCACCCTCGACCCACAAAACCAGCCAGCTGACCACCCTTGGACTGTCGAAATCAGCCCTAACGTACCCACGAAATAAACCACCCCCGATTTGGTTCAAGGTGTGGGTGAGAGGAGTAGGGCGATTAGTGGTTTTGGGTATGGGTGGGTCGGGGTTTCTATGATTTGGCGGCGACTTTTGGTGGGGTTGGTTAGAGGAGTACGGTGGCTGGGCTAGTTAGGGTTAGGTTTGGGTGGTTTGGCGATGGATTCGGGTCGGAGAGACGATGATGGGGGCTGGGCTGGTTTGGGTTGCGGTCTGGGTAGTTCGGCGACGATTACAGGTCTAGGAGACAGCGGTAGGGGGTTGGGTTGGGGTGCCGGCCGTGGTAGGGTCGAGTTAACGGCGGTGGAAACTGGCGTCGGTGGTGGTGGTGGTGGTGGCTGGGTTAGGATTGTAGGGGTTTTCTTTTTTTTTTTTTTTTAATTTTTTAATCCAATAGTTGAGTGACACGTGTACTGTGTGGGGCCCACTTAACGGTTTTTTTGGATGGCAAAGTTAAGTGGTGGTGAAACCAAATTTTTGGTTTTTTTTGTGGTGTTATAATAAAAGTTTTTTTTTTGGTGGTGTTATTATCAAAATCGTGACAATTTTTGGGTGTTATTTTCTAATTTTTCCTTTAAATAATTTTTACTAATGTTTAATTATATATATAAAATAAAGTACAACTAGTGTACGGGCTTGTGTGCTAATTTTGATTGTGTCAGTTTTTCTGGGACAAAAAGAATATTAGGGCCTATTTTCTTCAGCTTATTTTCTGTTCAGTTCAGCTCCAATAAGGTCAGTTCAGTTCAAATCTTAATTTTCTTCTCTTATAAAATATTCAGTTCAGTTCAGCTCAGTTCTGTCAATCATAACAGGCCCTTAGACTACACTTAATACTCAAAAGTTTAATCTTTAAGACTCAGACAAGCGAACGAATGAAATACTGAAATTTAAGATTTAAGATCTAAGATCATCCAGATTGGTGATGCTAGGGCTAGACTGAAACCTGATCCAAAACCTCAACTAGATTAGTTTTAGATTTTGTTTATTTGTGAGGTAAATATACACCCCTTGCGGAATAATCAAATGACAAAACAAATCACAAGCAAGTTCCACTACCACTTTGTTCATTTTCACCCCAACACAAGCAATATGATATATTCTTCAAGATCAACAATACACTAGCAATATCAACACATAAAACACATCAACATATAGCAATGTACCAGCACAAACAACCAAGTAAAGAACACATAATAAGGAATGTTACATAAACACAATTTCGAGTCTCAAAAGTGGGTACTCAATTTATTCAACAACAACATCAATCATAAGAGCTTAACTGCGAAGTAAGAAATTGAGACAACTTCACCAAGAACAAAGTTTTATTTGCCGACGACTATAATTAACTCACAAATCATAGCAGCAAACGACAATGATAACGTTGAAGACGAAGCCCTTGATCTAACGGAAAGTTGCCAAAAAAAATTCCTTGTTATGAAACTTGTTGCCCAAAATTAAATTTATTGTAGTGTAAATTGGACCATAGATGAGCTTTGATCAAAAGTGATTTTTTGAGACTGGTGATTGTAAAACGTGAAATGGCTGCACTTTGAAAATCCTTACTCCCTCCATGTTTTTTTAAGTGTTACAATTTGACCGGCACATAGTTTTAGGCAATTTAATTGACTTAAATAAAATAAGAGGTAAATGGGGTAGTTAGTATTAAAAAATTGTAAAAGAAAGATAGTGGAGTTAATAATTTATTGAAAAGTAATAATTATGAGAGGAAAAATATAATAAAATAAGTAGTAGTGAGTTTGGGTGGAGACCATGAGAGGAGAGAGATATAATATTTTAGTGTAACGCTTATTAAAACACGGTTGGATTTGGTAAGTGTAACACTTATTAAGGCCTTGTTTGGTTTGATGTAAAAGGTTTTCATGGAAAATGAATTTTCCATTTTTTTTCCCATTTTCCTTTGTTTGGTTTGTTAATAGGTGGAAAACAAATTTTCCAAGGGTGGAAAATTTCATTCTTAATGATGGAAAACATTTTCCTTCCCAAAACAAGGGAAGCCACATTTTCCTCTCTCCTCCTTACCTCTTTTTTTACTTACCTCTCATTCATCCTTACATTTCCATTCTTATTTTTTATTTTTCTTGGACTTTTCTTGTATGCAACCAAACAAAGGAAAACTAATTTGCAATTGTCTTTTTCCTTGAAAATATGTTTTCCATTGAAAATGTTTTACATTAAACCAAACAGGGCCTAAAACACGGAGGGAGTATTGTTTCTCTCTTTCTCATACTAAAATTGCTTCATCTTAATGTCACTCTATTGTCCACAGGTGAGGTTACAATATACTTTTGTTATACAAGAATAAAATCCTGATCGAAAAATAATTACTCTCTCCTCTCTCTCCTCCTTTCTCTCTCCAAAACCCTAGCCTCCGATCCATTGTTGAACTTTGAAGGGGCTTCCATCGATTTTAATCGGTGGAAAGCCTCAATCCTTGTTTCTTTATTGTTTTTTTTAGGTTTATAATAATGCTTCCTCCTTTTGGGAGGAACTTTTCTCCCTCGAAAGAAAGGGTTTCCGATCTCCTTCGAAAGACAAGGGTTTTTCGACCTCCTTCGAAAGACAAGGTTTATCTCCTCTTTTCGAGGGAGAAATTTCTTAGTTTTGAATTCATGGTAGTAGATCTAATGGCTTGTCGTGAATTTATTTCGTTGGCGAAAAAGTTATCAAGTTTTCGAATACGAACAGATGAATCAGAAGGAAAACATCCTCACGGCTACAAAGGATCGTTAGATTGTCTCTCCAACAAGGCTGTAATTTTCAACGATATAAGCGGGAGATGCTCCGCAGTGCAAGATCTACTCGACGATCGTAGTTTTTATAAAGGAAAATTCTATTTGATTCAATATCTTATGTATTGTTAACGTCGAATCTCTATTGTAGATGTCGTATGACTTTTAATTAATGAAATATTTTTGCTATTAAAAAAAAAATACTTTTGTTATAGTAACAAGCACCCCAAAGATCAAACTAAAAAGCATTTTAAAAAAATCATTTACATTTAAGCATATACTATACTACTGCCTAGTTACCCCAAAAAAATCACCAAATCAATGGGTTTCTCCACATAGGAAGTGACCATAATCCAACAGTAAAGTTTAGTAAGCTAATAATTAAAAAATAGAATTTTTTTTCTTTTTAATTTTTTGTTACCGCTAGTAAGATTATTATTTAATTTCTTTTTAGTAAAATGGTAAAATATGTCATAATGTAAAATAATTATTAATTTATTGCATATTTATAAACAAAAGAATATCAATTCAAGTCAAGCTCAATTTTTAAAGTATTCAACCCAAGAATAAAAAAAATACATACTTCTAAATTAAATTTCTCAACTCAAAGATGAGATTCAACCCGATCTATAATAATCCATTTTTCCGACACGGATCAGGTTTTGACCGCCCCTAAGTCCACCTTAGTCCCCTGAGAAGTGATACACATACACTAGGTGTATATGGGGTAAACATACACCCCCAATAAAAAGCCGCCACATCAACATAAACTAAAAAATAAGGAGGGAAAAATGAGGGGGAAATTAAATGGGAAAGTGGCGCTACAATGCAAGTTAGGCGGGAGTAATTCCTTAGTGCTAAACATGCATTAATTGTGGAAATAACTACCCTCCACTAACCCACTTCTTTTCAATTGAAAACCAAAAGGCTATTCCATGTATTAATATGATTGGCCGGAGAAGACAACTTCAACATGGAAGCCATTAATAGGGAGAAATTTTCTGGCAATGTTTTTTTTTTTGTTTTTTTTTGTTTTTTTTTGTTTTTTTAAAAAAATGCTCTAAAGATCGATAGTATTTTGAGTACTTCATACTCATATTAAACTAATACACTCCATAACCGAATTAAACTAATTTTCAGTCCTGTTTGTTCATTTCTAAAGAAAATATTCAATAGTACATAACTTGAATTGTTATTTATCACCAAAGTGTGGTAACCTCTAATTAGTTCAACTATAATCGTTAAATATATATTCCACTTAATTTATTAGTTTTGTTTTGTTATTTGAATCTACTAATTTATTTTTGACAAACTTCTGGAATTATACAAAACATTATTTGATGACAGAGAAACTTGATAAGAACGTGTATTGAGTTCTAGTTGGTTTTAATAAGATTAATGTTAAGTTAGTAACGAACAAATTATTTTAGTATCATGACAAGGACACATTATGAGTTTTAGTTGGTCTTATTACATTTTAAGTTTATAATATATTAATAAGCTTGATATTAATGTAGTAACAATCCCTCAAAAAAAAATGTAGTGACAAAACCATTATTTTTGTATCCTAAACTATTTTTTCCTTACAATTTAAATGTTAAGACATTGATCTCTCAAGTCCACAATAATATTGTGAATGAACTAAGTTCACGCAAGTTTTTTCCCCGACTCCTAGTGTCAAAAAAAGTTTTTCCCCGACTCCGAAGTATTTATTGTATCTAAATTAGTAACTAACTAACCACCAAATTAAATTAGTAACAAAGTAATGTATTTATGCAAAAATATATATACAAAGTATGGAATAACTCTTATAAGTTGGAGGGCTAAAATCAAATAGTAAAGGGTTTTTTTTAAAAAAAATAAAGTAAATGGTTAAAATTAAATAGTGGAGGGTTAAAATAATAACTATTGGAGTATACATAAAATATAGTAATCGGTTACGAATAAATAAAAAAAGAATTTAAAGTTTGTAACATGTTTATAATAAAATTGTAAAAAAAAAAAAAAAATATTATACTTTGTTACTTCTGGTGGGAAAATTTCTAACTAATCTTTGCTCTATAATCCTTCTTTTTACATCTTTGTTAGCAATACTAATATGACCGTATTCTTTAATATTGACATTAGATAATTGATTATTATTAGACACTTCAATTAATCTTGTAATATATATAAAATAATTATTCGATCAATTGTTTTACCAAAAAGTTAAATTATATATGCAAAACTAAATATTTTCAAACTATATATCTTTGTTAGCATTGCTAGTGTGATCTCATTCCTTAATATTAATATTAGATAATAGATTATTATTAGACACTTTAATTAATCTTGTAATATATAAAAACTAATTATTCGATCCATTGTTTAATCAAAAGTTGAATTACGCAAAACTAAATATTTTCAAAGTAAGAAGTAGCCGCTGAAATACTCAATATTGATTCAAGCACCAATTAAATAACGCATTCACAATAAAACTTATATTTTTATACTTTGTTTTATGTAAAAAAAATCTCTAACTATTTTTCGTTTTATTATCCTTTTTTTCAAAAGATATAATACAAATGCAAATTAAGTAAAAGTTTTAAATTTCCTCAAAAAAAAATTAATATTTTTAAATCATATCTATAATAAAACTTCTAATTTTCAATACTTTGTTTACTTTTTGTAAGGAGAAATAATACTACTTTTTATTATTATTTTTTTATTATTATATATTTTTATTACATCAACTACTAGTAATGGTCTCATTCCATCATTAAAATATAATATTATATCCGATTTTTTTTAGTTGCAACTTTAGAATCTCTCAAATAATACCCCAAAGTTGCAACTAAAAAAAAATAAATCTGAGGTAGTATAATTGATAAATATAAGGCACACCAAGCCAATTATTAATTTTGAATTGTTTTTTTACGTATTAAATAGTGAAGGATTAAAGTGAAGGATTAAAATCAAATAGTGAAGGGTTAAAAATAATAAAATATCAAATTCATAAAATAGATATAGGTTACTAATAAATATGGCATTATGTGAAATAAAATACAAATAAATAGAAAGTTTCAAATAAAATATTCACAATAAAACTTATATTTTTTTTATACTTTATTTTTATATAAAAGCTCTCTAACTGAGGGTGCGTTTTATTCACCTGATTTTCACTGATATGAACTTATCTGAACTTACCTGAACCTTATTAAAACTTATTTTAGTTGTAATTTGTACTTAGATAACCCTTATAAGAACTTATTAAATCTAATATGAATTTATCCGAACTTAACTGAACTTATCTGAACTTATTACACCTGAAATAAGTGAAAATAAGGTGAATAGAACATACCCTTATCTTTGTTTTATAATTACACCTATATATTCTCCTATTGTGTCAATTTTATAATGTCTATATTTACTAAACAAATAAAGGGAATACTATTCAAATATATACTATTACTAAACAAATCAATAAAGTGGCACTTGTAAACATATAAGATTCAAACTCGAGACTTGAATACATGGAACTTATTTTGAATGTTGCAGTTGTAACTAAGATTGCGGGATATTCACCATGTTAACAAATTAATGCCTCAAATAATTATAGTATATATCACTCTTATTTGCAAACTATAATATAAGTTCGAATATTATTCAAATAAATATTGTTACTAAAAAAATACAAATTTACAATCGTTTCGTTAATAATATACTTGAAATTTATTGCCCATTTTATGTTTTAATTTCAATTTTAATTATCATATAATAATGGACTTAAACGTTTCATGGATTAAAAAGCTTAATGTTTAACTCTAAACTAGAAGTTTAATTTCTTACTAATCTATTATTATGATAAATCAAGGAGCTTCATGTGTTGTCCTTGTGAAGAATCAAAAATTATAATCGATTTTAATTTACATTGTTAGGATGACAATATATTTATATTTGTCTAAAAACAAATTGCTTAATGAAAAAAAAACATTAAAATAAAAAACTTATTAGAAATCAACAACATGAAAGCAAAAATTTAAGACAATCTGGAAAAATTAAATTATTTTTATTTTTTCTAGTTTCGAACATAAGATTCGTACAAATCTAAACAAAAGAAAATTTTATAAAACAATTTTGTTGGTCAAAACATTGCATATTCAATAGAATCTTTGTAAAAAGAAACAAATTTTTAAGCAAAAGATGGAGAAAGTATATAATAAATAATTTACATGTTAAACAAGAACATAAAGAAATCTGTAAAATAGATTAGTTTGTTTAAGCATTTCTAAATTCAATTTATTTTATTGAAACAAACTTAGAAAATAGATTTCGTTAAGCAATTACATAAAAATTCTGTTAAAAAAAATAGAAACTAAGTAGAACATGATGAACAGAAGAGAGAGAAGTGAGAACAAAAATGGAAGCAAAAAAAATTACAGAAAAAATGAGATGAGAGAGAAGGGGGTAGTTGAGAATTTGGAACCATTAATTACGAGTATATCTTGAAAATAGAAATAGAATTTGAAATTCAAACTAAGGGTTTGTTTGGCATCAGTTTTGGTTTTCAGTTTCCTGTTTTTTTGAAAATCAAAAACCAAAAACAGGAAACAAGAAAAAGGTGTTTCCACTTTTCTGTTGTTAGTTTTCAAAATTATCATTATGGAACTCATATCATATACTTTTAGAAAACAAAAAACCAAAAAACAGAAAACCACAGCAATGCCAAACGAACCTTAAAATTTTCATTTAAATTTGAAAACATAATCTGAAATTTTTATTTTGGTCCCCAAATTAACCACCTATCAATAGGTTGACACACTCCAAGTGTATAGTGTATGTGTAGCCTTTATGTAGTCCCCTACTCCCCTGTATATAACTATATACTCGAATTTTTCCGAGTAAAGACTAAATACGGTCCCTAAACTATCGTATTTGTGTCATTTTAGTCCCTCTAAACTATTTTGTGCCCTTTTAGTCCCCCAACCACCTTCTTTGGTGTTTGTCAGCCAAAAGTTGAGGGAATTTGATGACTAAGCAAGAGTTTAAGGACCATGACTCATTTTTTTTTCTTAAGAATTTATTAAAAAATAAATCTTTTAATTATTATTTTAAAACCCAGCCTCCTCTTCTAGGGGTGAGCAAAAATTCCGGGTACCCGGAATTGGAACCGGAACCAGTTAGGAACCGGTGGGTCTGGAATCGGAATTGGACCCGGTGGTTCCAATTCCGAGTAATAAATTAAGGATCCGGTTATAACCAATTCCAATTCCAATTCTCAACCTTTTGGAATCGGAACAGGTTGGGTACCCGGTTACCTAATATATGCTAAACTAAATAAATTTTAAATAATAAAAATATGTTGAATGTTTCTAATTTGTAAATTAAAAAAGTGTTATTAATACCTAACATAAATACAAATAGCTTAATGCATATATAAATATATACAAAGTTTCATATGTGGCTGGCCACACCGTGTGGCTAGCCACAAATTTATTTATTTATTTTTAAAATTCTTTTTCTCCCTCCTCTATCCTCTTTTCTTCTTCTTCTTCTTCAAGCTAGAGTCTTCATCTCATTTTCTCAGAGAACGTAACACAAATTTCGCAATCGTCGTCTTCATGGTTCGTTCGTCGGTGGTTCATTCGTCGGAAGTAGTGGTATCGCTGGGAGGGTAGTAGTGGTTTGGTCCGTCGCCGGAAAACAAGTTCAAGGTTTTTAAGGCCAAATTCAGCCATGAAAACTCTAGATCTAGAATTTTCATGGTTGAATTTGGCCTTTTTAGCCATATTTGAAGTGATATTCGAAACCATTGTTAACATTTTAAGGTATTTGTTTGATTTGATTTTTTTTAATGGTTTGGTTGGATCAGGGTTTGTTTGTGGGTTAGGGGCTAGTGGCAAGGCGTTTAGGTTGGTAGTGGTTCGTTGGTGGTGGTTGTTGGTGGTAGTTTTTTGTTGGTGGTGGGTAAGGGGTTACTAGATCCGGTCAGGGGTTACTAGGTGGTCCGGTTAGGGGTTACTAGGTCGGCGGTCAGGGGTTACTAGGTTGGGGGTTACTAGGTCGGTTAGGGGTTACTTCGGATTACTAGGACGGCAGACAGGGGTTACTAGGGGTTACTAGGTCGGTTAGGTGTTATGATCAGTCTATTTTATATATATTTTATTCACCGTCCCATGGTCATATTTGTACTTATTTGAGCTCTACGAAGCTATTTTTATTACTAATATACGTTTTCTAGTGTTTTGTAGAGTTGGTATTATTTTTGTAGGAATTTGCAGATTAATGTCAATTCCCGAGCTTACTGAGCCACTACAAAGTCATTAGAGTTTGATCGTATTTATGACCGTTCATATGAAACCCAAAACCGAGTTAAAGGAATTTAATCCGGTGATTAAGGGCTCGATATATAAAGAGGTCCAAAATTTTCCACACAAATTACGGACCAAATAAGAGAAGAAATGGGCAACAAAAGAAGCCACAAAGCTCAACTCACAGCACTAGTTGACCGGGCCCGATTAGACGAGCTAGCCCAGTTGGCCGGACATCTTCAGCATCAAGCTATTCACTTAGTGGGCCTGCAAATTATTGGGCTTGCTTACTCGGTTTTCACTGACCAGAGGAGTAGTAGCTTTAGTTTGTTAGACGGTGATTAATTTGTTAGATTAGGATTTCTAAGATATTCTAGTTTTCTTGTCAGACTTTTGGTAGGAATCCTAGGATTTATTTTTGGTTAGTTATCTTTTAGTTAGGATTAGTTTTTCCTAAGCTTATAATTAAGATAAGATTCTTAAATCCTTATAAAAGGATGGAGTACATAGCTTTAGAAGGTAGTTTTTACTTTTTAGTTTTCTTTTTCTTTAGTTTAGTTTAGTTTTCTTTTCATATCAAGATTTTATTATTTTGTTTCCTTATTACTTTTATATTATAATTCTCTTTATATTAATTATGTGTGAGTTGTTTCCTTTCTAGGGTTTGTGGGGATCCATAATTAATATGAAGGGATAATTTGTTACTATTGATTATTGGTATTGCATGATAATTTCTTATTGAAATGTTAGATTATGAATCGAGCAGATGTAATTTGATTGTGAATGTTTAGTAATATTGAATTGATGAATCGAGCAGATGTTAATTTAATATTAAAGACTATTTTTAATAGGAACTTAGATCTAGTAAATTGCGAGAGCCTGTTAGATCTATGTTGATTAATAAATTGCGAGAGCCTGTTAATCAAGTTATTTGTGCAATGTTGATTATTAATTATTATGTTTTATCCCGGAATATTAATTATTGGTGAACCTGTGACCCTAAACCTTCTTATTATTGTTTTCCTCCCTAAACTTATTCTTCGTAGTATAGAATTTATTCCCAAAAATATTGGTTACTTAGATAATTTAGATTATAATAATTAATTAGGAGTAAAAAGACTTGTTTCCCTGTGGAGTTCGACCCTACTTCCCTATCTACTTTAGTTAGAGGACTTAGGTATTTACTTTTGATTAGGGGATACGACTTTACCCTGTCAGGTTACTTGGGATTATTAGGGGGTTATTAGGTCGAGGGTTACTAGGTCGGTTAGGAGTTACTTGGGGTTACTAGGTCGGTTAGGGGTTACTTGGGGTTACTAGGTCGGAGGTTACTAGGTCGGTTAGTGGTTACTTGGGGTTACTAGGTCGGGGGTTACTGGGTCGGTTAGGGGTTACTAGGTCGGGGGTTACTAGGTCGGTTAGGGGTTACTTGGGGTTACTAGGTCGGGGGTTACTAGGTCGGTTAGGGGTTACTTGGGGTTACTAGGTCAGGGGTTACTAGGTCAGTCAGGGGTTACTTAGTCAAGGGTTACTAAGTCAGTAAGGGGTTATTTTTGTCTTGGGGTTACTTTTTCTGGGGGTTATTTTGTCATTTGCTGATTTGGCAACCTGCCGCATGGTGCGGCCAGCCGCACCAGAAACCCACTGATAAATATAAGTATTAAACGCTAAAAATGAACCTAACTAAAATAAGCATTATAATTTGTATTATATTTTAACAATTACATACATAAGTGGTACCCGGAACCGGTACCCGATGGTTCCAATACCAGTTCCTAAATTTTAGGACCCGGTTGAACCAATACCAATTCCAGATCCGAATTTTAGGACCGATTCCAACTAATTCTAAGTCCGGGTCCTAAAATTTTGACCGGGTACCCAGTTTGCTCACCCCTACCCTCTTCTCATTCTCTCTCCTCTCCATCTCCTCAGTTTCTTTCTCTCTGATCTCCGCCTCCCCCCCTTCGGTCTCTCTCATCTCCGCCTCCCTCCTCCCTTCTCATTCTCTCTCCTTGGTTTTTGAAGTCCAGCGCCATCCACCCCCAGGGCTTTTGATCGGATTCAACCACTATCAATTAATGATTTTTTAGGTCGAATTCGACCATGAAAACTCCAGATTTGGGGTTTTCATGGTCGAATTTAACCATATAAACCAAACACTGAAGATTTCATAAGGTACGTTGAGGATTTTTTTTTTATTTTTTTATTTTTTGGGTAGTGACGGTGCTAATGGTGCGTGTGGCTATGCGTGTGTGATGGTGCTGGTGGTGGTTCGTGTGGTGCTGGTGGTGGTGCGTGGCTTAGTGTTAGAATCCAACCTCTTTGTTATGTATTCTTCTTTATTTTCCTTGTATTTTCCTTATGTAATGTCTCTTAGTCTTTCTTTTTATTTTTCTAGACCCTAGGGAGAATTATTGTGTTACTGTCATTTCAACGTTCACTTGTAATTCTCTACTAATGCAATATAAAGCTCTTTAGGGAGCGAATGGTTATTCAATCAAAGCTCTCTACCCCGTTGTTATTGCTTTAAGACTTGTGTGTTGTTTAAGCCTTTATAGATATTGTGCTTGCCTTGTTTTAAAGCATCCCCCACCAAACCAAGAGACCCTAGAGACGTCCTCATTTTCGTCGGTTCCGCTTGTGCCCGCTTCGAAGTATCGGCCGTCACAAGCCATGACTCCGCACTCGTTGTTCTCGTGTGCCCTCTTGAGACACCGTAGGTCCGTGTTGCTGTGTGCTCACGAACCTCCTTGCTTTAGGCTTGCGCCCTTGTCGCCAAAAGACGAGAGCGCGCCGCACGATCTGGTGTTGAATCACTCGGACCGTGACAGTTTGGTATCAAAGCCAAGTTTGCCGTAGAGATGGCAGAAGAAGGAGAGATGCATGAATACACATTCGAGGAAAGACTTGCTTGGCTTGAAGGCAAGTCCGAAAAGTGGGCTATGCTTGAAGAAAGGCTGCCCAAACTCGAGGATATTGTAATAAAACAAGTCGACCAAATAGAGAGGCTTGCCGCTACTGTGGATGGGTTAACGGAGCAACTTAACTTCGTGCAAGGCGTCGCTGATGAAGCACAAGATAAATGTGCAACCTTAATGCGTGCCCAGAGAGGGCTCGGGGGAAGTGGAGGTGCCAAGATAAAACCTCCCAAGCCCCGGACCTTCAACGGCACGAGAGATTCAAAAGAAGTTGATAATTTCATTTTCGACATGGAGCAATACTTTCGGGTCTGTCAGTTGGAGAATGAGTTAAAAGTTGATACAGCCACTATGTATTTGGTGGACGATGCAAAGCTTTGGTGGCGCACCAAGTACGCCGACATCCAAGCTAAGAGGACGTCGGTGGATACTTGGGAGGATCTGAAGAAAGAGCTGATGGCCCAATTTTATCCCGAGAATACCGAGTTTGTTGCTCGCACCAAGCTCGCTGCTTTGCAGCATAAGGGTTCCATCCGGGAGTATGTCAAAGAGTTTTCAGCGTGCATGTTGGAGATCCACAATATGTCCGAGGAAGATCGCCTATTCAACTTTGTGCGTGGTCTTAAGGAATGGGCCCAAAGAGAAATTTGGCGCCAAAAGATTGATACTGTATCAGGAGCCATCGCTGCAGCCGAAAGGTTGATGGACTACTCCTCAGATAAAGGACAAGGTTTGAAGAAAGGGAATAGCGGGCCGACACCGAACCCTCCTAGGAACTCCGGACATGGCTCGCAAGTGAGCTCCAACAACTCGAACAATAGATACAATAGGAGTGGGGGAGAAGACCCTCGGAAGAGTGGAGCTTCTTCCTTCTCTAGTAGAGGAAGCACCCCTAGTTCATCTTCGGCAGCCAGGCCATTGACGTGTATCCTTTGCCGAGGACCGCACAAGTGGTTTGAATGTCGACATAAGGGAGAAATTGACAATCTCCAAAAGAAACTGTCCTCCATGTCCTTAGAAAACCCCGAGGGTGAAGAAGCCGATGAGGTAGAACCTAGTGAAGGAGAACATTCCAGACTGGGGGCCATCCGCATGATGTGCGCTATGGGAAGAGAAGGCTCTGAGGGCCAACCCAAAAACTCTGGATTGATGTATGTGAATGCGTTGGTAAACGGAAAGGAAACTCGTGCCATGGTGGATACCGGTGCTACCCACAACTTCATTTCAGAAAAGGAGGCAAAAAGACTTGGGTTGAAGCTCCTACCAGAAGGAGGCAGTATGAAAGCGGTGAATTCAGTTGCCAAACCGATCCACGGCGTTGCCAAGAAAGTAACAATGAAGCTGGGAGATTGGAGCGGACAGGTGGACTTTACCGTTGCGCCAATGGACGACTTCAGCTTGGTGCTTGGCGTGGACTTCTTACACTTTAGTAAGGCAGTCCCGATGCCGCATTTTAGATCTATTCTGGTGCCCGGGCAGCAACCATGTCTTCTCCGAACCTGCGATCCGGGAAAAGGGCCGAAAGGGCCCCTCCTTTCAGCAATGCAATTGGAAAAGGGGTTGAAGAGGAACGAGCCCACGTTCCTAGCAACACTTTCCACGAAGGAAGATGAAGCAAGTGGAGACTTTCCGCCTGCAGTTGCCGAGCTACTATCAGAGTTCCAGGATCTCCTCCCGAAAGACCTACCAAAAGTTCTCCCACCTAGAAGGACAGTGGACCATGAGATTGAGCTGATTCCAGGGGCGAAACCCCCAGCACGAAGCCCTTATCGCATGGCTCCCCCAGAATTGGCTGAACTCCGGAAACAATTGGAGGACTTGCTTGAGGCAGGCTTCATCCGCCCATCAAAGGCTCCTTATGGGGCTCCTGTGCTTTTTCAGAAGAAACAAGATGGAAGTCTTCGATTGTGTATCGACTACCGAGCATTAAATAAGGTTACGGTGCGCAATCACTACCCTATCCCTTTGGTGGCGGATTTGTTCGATCAGTTAGGGGATGCAGTGTACTTTACAAAGCTAGACTTGAAGTCTGGCTATCACCAAGTTCGTATCGCCGAAGGAGATGAACCAAAAACTGCTTGTGTGACGAGATATGGGGCATACGAATGGCTAGTCATGCCCTTCGGCTTGACGAATGCACCTGCTACGTTCTGTACTCTGATGAACCAAGTATTTCGAGAGTACTTAGACAAGTTTGTGGTTGTGTACCTCGATGACATCGTTGTCTACAGCAAGACTTTGGAGGAGCACCTCGAGCACCTAAGATTGGTCTTCGAGAAGCTGAGAGAACATCACCTTTTTGTGAAACGAGAAAAGTGTGCCTTTGCGCAGGAAGAAGTCGGATTTCTTGGACACTTTGTGGGGAAGGGTTGATTGAGGATGGACACAAAGAAGATATGTGCTGTTCGCGATTGGCGGGATCCCAAGAACCCCTCTGAGCTGCGATCCTTTCTAGGACTGGCGAACTATTATAGAAGATTCATTAAGGGATACTCAGAGATCGCAAATCCCCTCACCGACCTATTGAGGAAAGATTGTCGTTGGGAATGGTCAGGGCCCCAGAAGGAAGCTTTCCAGAAGTTGAAAGAAGCAATGGTGAAGGAGCCGGTCCTTGCCCTGCCAGACATCACCAAACCATTCGTGGTCGAGACGGATGCTTCGGATTTTGCTTTAGGAGGAGTGCTCCTCCAAGAAGGACATCCTATTGCATTCGAAAGTAGGAAGCTGAATAATGCGGAGAGAAGGTATGCGGCACAAGAAAAGGAGCTACTAGCCATTGTGCACTGCCTAAGAGGATGGAGGCACTACTTGTTGGGGTCAAAGTTTACCGTCCGCACAGACAACACCGCGGCGAGTCACTTTCTCACCCAACCCAAGCTGACAGGAAAACAAGCTCGGTGGCAGGAGGACTTAGCTGAGTTCGACGTGGAGTTCACCTATAGAACGGGATCCAGCAATAGAGTTGCCGATGCCCTGAGTAGGCGGGCCGACCTTGCTGCGATGTATAAGTTAGAGCCAATGACGGCAAGCAGCATTGCCACATCCGTTAGAGATCAAGTTCGTGCTTATCTCCCAGATGATCCGATGACAAAAACCATAACAAGGTTGATTGAAGAAGGGAAGACTAGACGCTTTTGGTTGGAAGATGGCTTCATCTTCACCAAAGGTACAAAGCTGTTCATCCCCAAAGCAGGGGGATTGAGGAAAATGTTGTTGAAGGAATGCCATGATACGCTGTGGGCGGGACATCCAGGTTGGCAGAGAACCCTCAGTCTACTCGCGATGGGGTACTACTGGCCAGGAATGAAGGAAGATGTGATGAGCTACACCAAAACCTGCCTTGTGTGCCAGCAAGACAAGGTTGACAGACAGAAGCCCGGGGGCCTCCTTGAACCTCTTCCTGTACCAACTCGACCGTGGGAGAGTGTGTCGATGGACTTCATTAGTGGCCTCCCGAAGGTTGACCAGTTCTCTTCTATCATGGTGGTGATAGACAGGTTCTCAAAATACACAACGTTTGTACCCTTGCAGAAGGCTTGTGGAGCAGAAGAAACGGCATCGCTCTTCTTTAAGCATATTGTGAAGTACTGGGGATTGCCAAAGAGCATAGTAAGCGACAGGGATACCAGATTCACGAGCACATTCTGGTCTGAGCTATTCCAAATGATGGGGTCTGACCTCAACATGTCGTCAAGCCACCACCCTCAATCTGATGGGCAGACAGAGAGATTCAATGGGCTTCTCGAGGAATACTTACGTCACTTTGTGAGCGCCAACCAGAAAGATTGGGTGAGACTTTTGGACGTCGCACAACTTTGCTTCAACGCTCAAAGGAGTTCTTCTTCCAACAAAAGCCCCTTTGAGTTGGTCATGGGTCAACAACCTCTCCTCCCGCACACAGTGGCTGACTGGGAGGGCGGTAGGAGTGCTCAGGCTCGAGATTTTACAAGAGAGTGGAAGCAAAACACCGACATTGCGAAAGCCTACCTAGAGCGAGCATCGCGCAGGATGAAGAAATGGGCTGATCAAAACAGAAGGCTAGTTGATTTTGCTATTGGGGACATGGTGATGGTGAAGGTCTTACCAGAACAGCTGAAGTTTCTCAGAGGGAGAGATCGTCGCCTCATTCGGAAATATGAAGGCCCCATCCGCATCACTAAACGGATTGGGAAGAACGCATACAAGGTAGAACCGCCTGCATGGATGAGGATTCACCCCGTCTTCCACGTTAGTCGTCTAAAACCCTACCATCCAGATCCCGACGACAGCAACCGCAACGTCAGCTACCGCGCCAACATCAGAACCAGGACAAGAGCCACCCCTACAACAGAAGACTGAAGCTGCTAAGATCTTAGTGTAGATTTTGTAAGTCGACGAGGACGTCGACGACTTAAGTGGGGGAGGATGTTAGAATCCAACCTCTTTGTTTTGTATTCTTCTTTATTTTCCTTGTATTTTCCTTATGTAATGTCTCTTAGTCTTTCTTTTTATTTTTCTAGACCCTAGGGAGAATTATTGTGTTACTGTCATTTCAACGTTCACTTGTAATTCTCTACTAATGCAATATAAAGCTCTTTAGGGAGCGAATGGTTATTCAATCAAAGCTCTCTACCCCGTTGTTATTGCTTTAAGACTTGTGTGTTGTTTAAGCCTTTATAGATATTGTGCTTGCCTTGTTTTAAAGCATCCCCCACCAAACCAAGAGACCCTAGAGACGTCCTCATTTTCGTCGGTTCCGCTTGTGCCCGCTTCGAAGTATCGGCCGTCACAAGCCCCGACTCCGCACTCGTTGTTCTCGTGTGCCCTCTTGAGACACCGTAGGTCCGTGTTGCTGTGTGCTCACGAACCTCCTTGCTTTAGGCTTGCGCCCTTGTCGCCAAAAGACGAGAGCGCGCCGCACGATCTGGTGTTGAATCACTCGGACCGTGACACTTAGGCTGGGTTTGTGGTGGTTGTAGAGTGTAGGCTTAGGCGGGTTTAGGGTTAGGGTGGAGATTTTTTTTTTTTTTTTTAAAATTATTTGGGTAGTGTTGCTGGTGGTATGATTTTGGCGAAAAATGATTTTTTAATTATGATTTGTGGTGGCTTGCAAAATTGGCGAAAAATGGTATGATTTTGCCCAATTTGTTGAATAGTTTGGGTTGAATTCATGATTTTGTGATAAATTAAGGGTTTTGATTTGTATGATCGATTGATTAGTGGAGTTTGTTGAATTTTTATGGTGCTGGTGGTGCGTATGGTGGGTGTGGCTGGTAGGTGGGGGAAAGGGAGTAGGTGTGGTCGCCATCGCCGGCGGCTTCCGGCATGAGTAGGGGGAGGGCGGCTGGGCTTTTTTAAGGGTGGCTTGTTTTTTATTATTAATTTTTAAACAAATAATTAAAAGATTCATTTTTTAATAAATTCTCAAGGAAAAAACAAAAGAAAAATAAAAAAAAAAATGAGTCATGGTCCTTCAACTTTTACTGACTAGGCTAGGTCCCTAAACTTTTGGTTGACAAACACCAAAGAAGGTGGTTGAGGGACTAAAAGGGCACAAAATAGTTTAGAGGGACTAAAACGACACAAATACGATAGTTTAGGGACCGTATTTAATCTTTACTCCAATTTTTCCCGTTCCTCTGTTTTTGAAGTACAAGTATTTAAACAAATCAATTCATGTTTACTTTTGGCGCAACAATACTCACCATTCCAATTCACCATTTCAATGCTAGACATTTAAAGAAGCTGTTGTAGTTAATCTGTATTCATCATCCTTCATCAACAATTATCCATTCGATATCTGCTACCTGCATTTCAGACATCTGCTTCTACAATCTACACTCGTTTAATTCAGTGGATTCTTGTAAATTTCGGTAATTTCGATTGCTATTTATCTTTCCAATTCCAATTTGAAGAATTTCCGCTAAATTTTGATTTTCATCATTTATGTGTCTTCAATTTGAGTAATTTAGCTTTTATTTCACTGAATCTGTCACATATTCACAGTATTTTGAGCAATTTTCTTGTTTAATCGAGTGTTTGCATCTCGGATTAGTGAATTGATCATAAATGCTATTTTTTTCTTTTTATTTATTTATTTATTTTTTTAAAAGAAGATCATAAGTGTACTACTCTTGAGAAGTTGAGATTTTTTAGTTAATTATCCTTTTTTTTTTTTTTTTTTTTTTTTTTTTTTTTTTTTTTTTTTTTACTTAGGGTTATAAAAATGAGAGAAATTGTCATTTTGGGCATGAATTTTGTTTATTTTGGCTTTAATTTGAAGTACTCATATTAAAATGATTATTGCTAATTTTCTCATATTTGTGAGGGTTTTAAACTGTAATTCTTAAGAGCACAATGTGTTTTGATTTTGAGCCTGAGTGTGAATCTTGTCTCTTGGAAAGTTAACATGATACTTGATAAACTTGATCATACAGGTGCCAATTGTCAAGTCGGATATTTTACGAATTTGGTTCAAAATGAAGTGTCGAGTGTCTACACCTAAATTGAGGTATTGGCATTGGTAATTGAGGGGAAGATAATGAAGATTCCAAGTATCAACGACGTCGTCTCTACTTCGGGGCATTTGGAACAATCATAAAATGTGTATGCTTCTTCTGTCCTATAAGTTTGTTTACAGTTCCTACTTCTTGATGAGTGAATTTAAACTCTAGCTGTAACTCTATACCAATTTAACATCTTAAGAACTTAAGGAAGTGCTTGAGGTTTGAAATTAGATTAAAATCCTTTGGAAGTAATATAACTTCACCTACTGGCTACTCTGAAATCCGATTTTGAAGTTTTTTCTGTGTTTTTATATGCTTGTGGTATTCTAATCTGTTTGTTATCTTATTATACTTATTTTTGTTGCTTGATGTCAAAAAACATGTTAAAAACCCGTATCTTTTATACCCCTTTGTTTAGATTTATTCTTGTATTTCTATTGTACTTATGTTTTAAGGCCATAACTTATAAAGCTTTTTACTTGACTGTAACGATAAATTTTAAGGCAGAGATAAGGAAACATTTCGTTTTGCTATTGTTCATCTCTCTGAAATAAGTTAATTTGAAGGTTAGTTAATTTTGTGACAATGAAGTGGAATCATCAGACTTCAGTAAGCTTGCTTATAAAGTAATAGATTTCAGTAGATTGAAAACCATTTATCCCTCCTAGTGAACTTTGATTTAAACTAATACTGCTTTCTGTTTGTGAGAATTCAATTTCACTTGATGTATCCTCTACTTGAGCTATTTCATTTCTTGTTAACTTTTCTTAGTGAGATAATTCCATTGGTATTGTTGTGAATCTTGTGATCTAGAACAAGATGACTACAATTTTGTTTCATTACATGCTTAGAAGCAGTGTTGAACATGCTTTTTATTACACAAAATTAACAATGTTGAATGCAGACAAAAATACAGTACATGAACTGTGTGAAAATGTCAAAATAGCACTACACAACTTGGGATATTGAGCCTTCTGGATTCAAAGAAAATTGAGATTCTCGTGAAATGGTCGCAGGTCATCATCTTGTGACGTGCATAATGAAAGAATCCATTTCTACACTAGAGGTACCACCTTCAGCAACTGATGTTCGGACAGCATCACCCAGTTCTGCAGCCCTTTTTTGCATCTCCTTTCCTTCCTCTGATGCCATCAATCTTCTCAATGCATTCTCTATAGTAGCTGAGGTCACTAGGTCAGCACGGTGAGCCCAATCCCTCACCAGTGTACCAATTCTTAGCACTTCTGTCACCAAAGTGGCATTCCTGGGTTGATCGGAATGCATGGGCCAAGCTGCCATTGGCACACCCATGCTGATGCTCTCCATGCATGAGTTCCACCCGCAGTGACTCATGAAACCACCTATGGATGGATGTGCTAGAATTTGCAGTTGGGGTGCCCAGTCTCTTACCACCATTCCCTTATTTTTCAGTCTCTCTTCATACCCTTCGGGTAGCAGAGGATTTCTCAAATCACTTTTGGAATATACATCAGCTTTATCGGCTCTTCTAAGTACCCATATGAACTTTTGTCCACTTCTTTCCAAACCCAGCGCCAACTCCATGATTTGCTCATCAGTCATTGAGGTTGTTGATCCAAAAGAGACATATATCACCGAACTTGCCTCTTGTTCGTTAAGCCATTGTAAGCATATATGTCTATCATTTTTGCTTTCCATTTCCACTGGATTCAAAGGTCCAACAGCAAAGTACTTCATCTCAGGGTTTATTGAAAGGTTCTCCAATAGTTGGACATATCTACCTTCTATCAGCCTTGATGTGTTGCAAAGTGTTCCAGCCTCAAACCCCAAAAGTTGATGTTGTTTGACCAAGAAGTTGATAACCTTTGTCGTCAAGCACCCTTCATTTGAAGGAATGCATTTTGGGACATCAAAATCTAGCTGAAAAGGTTTTTTAGGTAATATTTCCCACACATTTAAGAACTTGGTAAAGGCAGAGGTGGGATGGAAGGCATATGATTCAGCATTTGGGATGCCTCTTACATCTTGTATCACGGAAGTCATTAGATTATCAAAAATGATGATGATTCTCCTTAACTTTGTAGAGAGTTCTTGTAAGAGTTGGGAAATGGGCTGACGGAGATGCATAGAAGCATCAAATAGTGGTTCAAGGTTTGTAGGGAAAAAGGTGGAGGGGTTGGCATTGGGAGGGGACAAGCTATGAGGAGGGATTTGGAAGTCATGGAAATGGATTTTACTTGAAGTTTCAGAGTCCCAACCATGGAGTCGGAGCTTCGCTTGGTGGTTGTGGCTGGCAGATCCAGCATAATGAACTGGTAATCCATAGGAGGTTATGAGATGAGAGAGATGGAGGAGCTGGTTCAAATGGCCTTGGGCTGGAAAGGGTACCATCACCACAGCCACTTGATGGTGTTGTACTTCATTTTGCTTGCCTACTTTACTGCAATTTTGGTCTTCCATTAGGGGTTAAGTTTTGAGGTTGAGTATAGGAAGAATTATGATTTTATACTACTCATGATAGATACAAAAAACCTTTATTAAATTATGGTTACTTGTCATATGCTCAGTTTTGTTTAATATTAATTAGCGGCAAATTGTTGCTCCCTCTTAGCTATTGTCAATAAAAGAACAATAAAAAAAATACTTACTGTTGCCTCAATTCTTACCTCATTGATGTTGTCATGGCCCCTTGGAGTTAGACGGATTTTATGATTAGATTTTATAACATTTATAGGCTGATATGTGTTTTTCTATGTTTGCAGGTTGAAGTTGTCGTACACTTCTCATTATTTTTTTAAGTGTCAATCTTTGTATCTATGTTTAGTGCCATAGTATGCATACATTACCAAAGGGCATTAGTTAAGGGGTCATTCTGCTTCTGGCACATCTAGAGCTGTAGTTTATCGAGTTATTCAAGTATTTAGTTTCGTTTAAATAGGGTTTACTTGAATTTTTTATTTGTGACACTTTTTTTTTTTGAAGTTAAATTTATAAGTTCGAAAGTTTGTAACTATTATTGGAACCTGCTTTCTGTTAGGAAGAACCCCTTAAGTCAAGCCGTCAAGGTTGCTCGATTGATATATTCTCAATTAACCTGGTGTGAGCCTTTTACCACCTTTTTTTGATTTTTCTGAGTCTAGTCATGATCTAGAGGCAGGTGACTATGCTTATAAGGTTTATTACATGGAGATTACAACTCCAAACACAAAGCAGATCACAATAGTAGATTAGTAGGATTAAGGAACCATAGAGAAGCTAGACGTTTGCTTATTAAGTTATTATGAACAACAGATTCATGTGAGTATGGACTAACAGAGTAACAGTTATATGTAAATGGCGAATTTGTGAAATTAGCATAAGAAAGAGCATAAATTGGACTAACATCAATCTCATTTTATTCTTGTCCTGTGTTACTCTGACATATTTTTTATTATCTGGTCACATGAGAAATGAATGAATCCAATTCTAATTTCTAAGCGAGAAGTGCCTCCTTTGATAATTGATGCTCGGATAGCTTCACCTAGCTCTGCTTCCCTTTTCTGCATTCTCTCCATTATATTGATTTTTTTTGGCAACCCTACACTGTCTGCTGATATGTGAGTTATCTAGGGTAGGTTGAAGTTGTCTTATGCTTCTCTACTCATTGTAGAAAAGTGCCAATCCTTATATCCTGTACTTATTATCGTAGTAATTCATAGATGATCAAAAGGCATTTGCTGAGGGCCATTCTTCTTCCTGCACGTCTAAGCTGTTCCTGTTTCAAGAAGTATGTTCTGTACTTCTGTTTAAATTAGATTTAGTTATTATTTTTTTTATTTGCAACATATAAGCATGATTAAATAAAATAAAAAATGGATCTTCTCATTTTCCTTTTCTTTTTATTTATTTATTTAATATTTATACTCTTTATGTTTACTAATTTATACCCCCTAATGTTTGCCCCAATTTCCTTTTTAGTCCGTCCCTTTAAATTTGCCCAATTCCATAAATGCTATATAGGACCACTACTTTACTCTTAACACCAACTACTTTTGGTCCCACCATTTTTTTTTTCTCTCATCAACTCTTTCCAACAAAATCTTAAAAAAGCAACTTCATCTATAATTCTATATGGGGCAAAAACAAGGGACGGAGGGAGTATTGTGCTTCCTTAATGCTTTCGTGTGCTCTAACTAGTAAAGTTTTACATGTTCAAAGGGAATTAGGACATTGCCAAGGAATGCTATACTATGCCACAAAAGTCAAGAAAAGGGTAAGGTCAGAAATGGGAACTAAACTGTAGAGTTCAGTAATTGTGGATAAACTTTACATCTTGGTCTACAGAATCATATACATTGTTATTAATGGCAATTATTTTCTGATACATAGGCGAGAGGTGCTGCAAGAGCTGATAAACAGGCTTGCAAATTATGTATGGAAGGGATTGGAAGCTCTGAAAAATGGATAAAAGTTCTCAGAGAAAAGAGAAATAGCTGATTAGTATCATTAATGGTGAGTCAATAGTATTTTGAGCACAATTGTGATTATTGAAATAACAACCATTGGAAAACTTAATAATGTTTGCATACTATGATAATCTGAACGCATCAGTCTTTCAAATAAATAAATAAATAAATAAATAAACTGATGCAAATAATTTGATAATAGAGAAGCAGAACATGTGACTGTGAAAATAGTTTAAGACACCACACAACTGGATGTTGACCCTTCTAGACCCAAAGCAACTGAGATTCTTGGTGAAAGGGCCACTTTTTAAGAGAGATATCTGCATATCATCATCTGGTGATATGACTAATGAAAGAATCCATTTCTACCCGAGAAGCACCACCCTCAGCAACTGATGCTCGGACAGCTTCACCCAATTCTGCAGCCTTTTTTCGCATCTCCTTTCCTTCCTATGATGTCATCAATCTGTTCAATGCATCCTCTATAGTAGCTGACGTTACTAGGTCAGCATGGTGAGTCCAATCCCTCACCAGTGTACCAATTTTTAGCACTTCTGTCACTAAAGTGGCATTCCCGGGTTGATCAGAATGCATGGGCCAAGCTGCCATTGGCACACCCATGCTGATGCTCTCCATGCATGAGTTCCACCCACAGTGACTCATGAAACCACCTATTGATGGATGTGCTAGAATTTGCATTTGGGGTGCCCAGTCTCTTACCACCATACCCCTATTTTGCAGTCTCTCTTCATACCCTTCCGGTAGCAAAGGAGTTTTTACTTCATTGCTGGAAAATACATCAGTTGTATCAGCTCTTCTAAGTACCCATATAAACTTTTTTCCACTTCTTTCCAATCCTATTGCCAACTCCGTGATTTGCTCATCAGTCATCGAGGTTGTTGATCCAAAAGAGACGTATATTCCTGAACCTGCCTCTTGTTTGTTTAGCCATTGTAGGCATATATGGTTATCATTTTCACCTTCCTTTTCGACTGGATTCAAAGGTCCAACAGAAAAGTGCTTTGTTTCAGGGTTTATTGATAGCATCTCCAATAGTTGAACAAATCTACCTTCTATCAGCCTTGATGTGTTGTATAGTATTCCTGCCTCAAACCCCAAAAGTTGTTGGCTGACTATGAAATTAAAAACCTTTGGTGTCAAGCACCCTTCATTTGAGGGAATGCATTCTGGGACATCAAAATCTAGCTGAAAAGGCTTTTCAGGTATTTCTTCCCAGATATTTAGGAACATGATAAAGGCAGAGACAGGAAAGAAGACATAGGATTCAGCATTCGGGATGAATTTTACATCTTGGATCACTGAAGTCATTAGACTATGAAAAATGATGATGATTTTCTTGAACTTTGTGGAGAGTTCTTGTAAGAGTTGGGAAACGGGTTGACGTAGATGTGTAGAAGCATCGAATAGTGGTTCAAGGTTAGTGGGGAAAAGGATAGAGGGGTCGGGATTAGGAGGGGGTGAACTATGAAGAGGGAGATGGAAGTCATGGAAGTGGATCTTACTTAAAGTTTCAGAGTCCCGACCATGGAGTCGGAGCTTCACTTGGTGGTTGTGGCTGGCAGATCCAGCATAATGAACTGGTAATCCGTAGGAGGTTACAGGTGAGAGAGATGGAGGAGCTGGTTCAAATGGCCTTGGGCTGGAAATGGTACCATCACCACAGCCACTTGAGGGTGTTTTACTTCATCTTGGTTGCCTATTTTACTGCAATTTTGGTCTTCCATTTGGGGTCAAGTTTTGGGGTAGAATATAGGAAGAATTGTGATTTTTATACTACTCTTGATAAATAGAAAAAAACTCTATTAAATTATGGTTACTTGTTGTACACACAAAGCAAAATTTGTTTAATGTTATTTTAGGAGGAGCTTATGTTGCCTCAGTTCTTACATCAGTGGCTGCGTCATGGCCCCTATCAGTAAGATTCATGTTAAGATTGGATTTTATAACATTTTATTTGTGACATTGTCTGCTGATATGTGGTTTTTCTACGTTTGCAGACTGAAGTTTTCTATTTTAAAAATGTTCTAATCTTTTTATTCATGTTAAGTCATACATGACAAAAAGGGGTATTAGCTGCGGGCCATTTTGCTTCTTGTACATCTAAGTTGAAATTTGTTCAAGCAGAATGTTGTTGTTGTTTTTTTTTTTTTTTTTTTAATAGGGTGTACTTATTTTTTTTAGTATTCGTAAACCTTTTTTTTTTTTTTTTTTTTTTTGGATCTATAAATTCTTCTCGTTTAGTTTTTGAAAAAAGTTTAATTTTGTAAGTTTGAAGTTTGAAACTCTTTTTACTATCTGCTTCTGTTTGTAAGAACTCTTAATACAAGTGTGCTTTCTGATTATTCTTAGAGTATAGTCGTGATCTAGAGGCAGGTGATTATGCTTATAAGTTTTAGTAGGAATTTACAATGCCAAACACAGAGATTACAGTAGTAGGATATAGACAAGTTTAGTGCCTGCTTATTATAAAGCACAGGTTCATGTGAGTTTTTTGAACAAGAGATTCACTAACAGTAATGTTTAAATGGTAAGTTTCTGTAACTAAGATAAGATAGAGCATAATTTTGTTGAAGAGCCTTCTGGACTCGAGTCAATCTCTATTCCTTTGTTTGATAATTTTGGCCCTGCATTACACTAACAGATTTTTATTATCTGGTTACATGAGAAATAAAAGAATCCATTTCTAAGCTAAAAGTGCCTCCTTTGATAACTGATGCTCGAATAGCTTCACCTAGCTCTTCTGCCCTTTTCCGCATCTCCTCCCCATCTTCTGATGCCATCAATTTTCTTAAAGCATTCTCTACAGTAGTTGATGTCACCAGTTCAGCGTGGTGTGCCCAATCCCTCACTTGAGTACCCATTCTTAGAACCTCTGTCACCAAAACAGCATTCCTTGGTTGGTCGGAATGAATAGGCCATGCTGCCATTGGCACTCCCATGCTGATGCTCTCCATGCATGAGTTCCACCCACAGTGACTCATGAACCCACCTATAGATGGATGTGCTAGTATCTGTAATTGGGGTGCCCAGTCTCTTACCACAATTCCATTTTGTTTCATTCTTTCTTCATACCCTTCAGGCAGCTGAGGCATTCTTTCGCTTACCTCATCAAATGTAAAAATGTCTCTAGTATCAGCCTTTCTAAGCACCCATATAAACTTTTGGCCGCTTCTTTCCAATCCCAAAGCCAAATCTGTGATCTGTTCATCTGTCATTGAGGTTGTAGATCCAAAAGAGATATATATTACTGAATCTTTCTCTTGTTCGTCTAGCCATTCCAGGCATATATGTCTACGCTTCTCATTTTTGCTTTCTGTTTCCACTGGATTCAAAGGTCCAACTGCAAAGTGTTTCATATCAGCTTTTCTTGGCAGCTTCATTAGTAGCTCAATATATTCACCCTCTATCACCCTTGATGTGTTGTAAAGCCTCCCGGACTCGAACCCCAAATGATCTCGTTGATTGACTATAAAGCTTGTAACCCTGGGCGTTAAAGACCCTTCCGTGGATTGGATGCCTTTTGGTACATCTGAATCCAATGTAAAAGGTTTCTGTGGCAGTTTGTCCCAAGAATTGAAGAAAGATGTAAATGCAGAGATGGGAATAAATGCATAAGCTTCAGCATTTGGGATATCTTTCACATCTTGTACCACAGAAGCCATTAGGCAGTCATGAATCACGATCACTCTCCTGAACTTGCTTGATAGTTGCTGTAGGAGTAGGGAAATAGGTTCACGGAGATTCTCAGAAGCATCGAAAAGCGGTAGAAGGTGTGTAGGGAAATGGACAGTAGGGTCTGGTTTTGGAGGAGGGGAGCTGTAAGGAGGGAGATTGAAGTCATGGAAATGGATTTTACTCAAACTTTCCGCGTCCCAGCCATGGAGACGGAGTTTGGCCTGGCGATTGTGGACCGAGGATCCAGCATAGTGTACAGGTAATCCATAAGAAGTAATGAGATTTGAGAGATGCAGGAGTTGATTAAGGTGGCCTTGTGCCGGAAATGGCACTATCAGAACTGCCACTTGGGAGTCTTTATAGCAAGTCTGGCCTTCCATTGTTAGTTGGGGTGGGAACTTGGCAGGGAGGTATGTAGATTTATACTGTCGAAGATGAGTATTACGTTTGATTTATAACTACCTACTATGTGTTGTTGCTACTTTGGATTCAGAGTATAAAATTATGATAATTACAAATGTGTTTATAAGCTATGATCAATTTAACTACTATTTAAGTTTGCCTCAAAAAACTATTTAAGTTTGTATCAAATTAATTCAGATCAAATTAAACTATATAGATTTTCTTATTTAGGTTTAATTTTCATTGAATATTTTTATTTTTGTAACTAAAAAAATTATAAAAATTGCATATTTGACAAGTCAATATTAATATGAACTATTCAGATCAGATCAGAATAATATTTACCAAGCTAAGCTTATCTAAGCTTATCCAGTGGGAAAGATTGTACCATCCAACCTTGAGGTTGGGAGTTCAATCCCTACTGGAGGCATTTTGAGGATGAAGATTCCTTATCCTTCCCTCCTCACTCTCAAAGTGTCTGACCTGTAAATACCGGACAAAAAAAAAAAAGTGAGGGTTGAGTTTCGGTCAGAAGACCTTAAGACCAGGCTTACTGTGGCAGTAAGTTATTGGGACATCATATTTCCTCGTTGATTATTGTGGAATTTACTACTCGTATATACCCGTGTTTAATTCTTTTCTTTACTGACCTCAAAAAATAAAAAGAAAAAAAAATCTTATCTTTACTAAGTGAAGCCTGCTTTCTTCAACAACAACAACAAAAAAAAAAAAGTGAAGCCTGCTTGCTCAAATCTGTCTGTTTCCTCCTTCCAAAACTATGTTTTATTTGTTTTTATTATGTCATGAACCCAACTACGGAGTATGTGATAAGGAGAGAGATAGATTATGCTCAAAATAAACTAATATTGCAATAAGTTTATAGCTTCTCAAACAAGAATTCATCGTGATTAAAAACAAACGAGAAAAAGTATCTTCAAACCAGGACTTAAATTTAATATTTTTCTTCCTTTATGCTATTTTGAAATGCCTATTAAATGTTTTCCTATTACTAACTCGTGCTAAGATTTTCACACCCCTTTTGTGATTAGTGTCTCACATTTTCTAACTACGTAATTATCTCTGTTATATTGACCATAAATCATTTACTATCTGTACACTTTTTTATAACTATTTTTCCCATAATTATTCAGCTTTTGTATGTCACATTTTAATGTTAGGCCTCTGATTTCTACTTTTTTTTTTTACATGCCAAGATTAACAAGAAGGCGGTACAAAGGTAGCATATCGCAATCACTCCATGTATGTTAAGTTTATGAGCTCTACTAGTTGAACTAACAATGTCTACCACCTATGATTTCTTAAAATTGAATAACCATCCCAAGTATGTTTGGTGCTAGACCAACATGCTCAACAGTCCTCGACCTCTAAGATAGTAAATATTTTTACAGAATTTTGCTGATATAGTCCTTTACAATCTTATAGGTTGTTTAGCTCGAAAAACAAAATATTGTGGATGTAAAGAATGCTAAGGGTAGACCGCATACACTGCCATACAGCCAGAAAAGAGGTAAAATATCAGTATATCCTAACTCATACTCCGTACCATTCAATTGTTTCATACCTTATGGTTTTTATACAGTAGCCAAGTTTGCTCGTATGTGTTGCAGAAAGTTTTCTGTACCTTGTTACAAAAATTTCACAGTTGTGTTCAGGTACAGCTTATGACCTGTTTATTGTTGTAAGAAGTCAAAATTGCTTGTTAGGCCTTGTTACAGCTTTCGTGAATTAGACTATTATAAGAGTTTATCAGTTATATAAAGCGAGTTAGTTTTGATAGATGGAAGAAACCATGTTGAACACAGAGTAACACAATACTACGAATATACTCGTAGGTTCACTACAAAAAAATGTCCATATAGAAACGGAATTCTAGCGACGGAATTTTATCCGTTTCTAAATTAGAGACGGAATCAAAAAATCCGTCTCTAAATTAATTTAGAGACGGAATTTAAAAATCCGTTTCTAATTTAGAAACGGAATTAAAAATTCCGTCGCTAAATTAGCAACGGAATTGAAAATCCGTCTCTAAATTAGAAACGGATTTTTTTTCCGTTGCTAAATTAGCAACGGATTTTTTTTCCGTTGATGAATCTAGCAACGGATTTTTTTCCGTTGCTAAATTTAGAGACGGATTTTTTTTCCGTTGCTAAGTTAGCCACGGATTTTTTTTTTCCGTTGCTAAGTTAGAGACGGAATTTTTTTTTTCCGTTGCTAATATGAGCAACGGATTTTTTATTCCGTCTCTAGATAATTTTTTAAACTAATTATTTAAAATATTACATTAGAGACGAATTATGTAAGTTAAATTCATCTCTAAACTAGAAACGGATTTTCAAATCCGTTTCTAAATTAGAGACGGATTTGAAAATCCGTTTCTAAATTAGAGACGGATTTTAAATTCCGTTTCTAAACTAGAGATGGATTTTAAATTCCGTCTCTAATATTTCTTTCATTTATTATCAATTATGTGCGTAAAAGTAAACAAATAATATTTGGTATAGTTGGAAAGAGTATCAATATTTGACATTGAGGTCTCGGGTTCGACTCCTAGAGGTCGACCCAAATAGCAGCTTTTTTTTCGATTCAAAATATTTTTTCCGTTGCTAAATCCAGCGACGGATTTTTTTTTTCATTGCTAAGTCCAGCGACGGAATTTTTTTTTTCCGTCTCTAAATTCATTTAGCGACAAGGTTTTTACCAATGGAGTGATTCCGTTGATAAATCCGTAGCTAGCTATGTCCAGCGACGGATTTTTAGCAATTAGCAACGGATTTCACCTGTTGCTAAAAGGCCAAATTTTTGTAGTGGTTGCACCAAAAAAAAAAAAAAAGAATATACTCGTAGAACCTTGGAAAATTATAGGTCTGCTTATAACACATTAACTCTGCTGGTAAATTGGTAATTGGTAAGTGTAGTGAATTATGAAGTAATGATAAGATATACCAAGTATCACATATCATATAAGTTAACTGACTATGTTACTCTGTAAAATTGTGCGGTTCTTATAGATTAATGTCATCTGGTGGTATGAAATTGAGACGGTTTGGGACTTGCCCGTAGGACTAGGCAAGGATGATGATTTTTACACTGTTGAAAAAGATTAGACATGTTTTATAACCCTGTAACTTGTCAGCTAGTAGAAATTTTTGCCCCCCAATTATACACCACGAGAGCCTCGAGAGGTTAGTGATCATTCCTACTTTACTGCCCTACCATTTTATGTGGTATTGTTTCTATTTGATGAAAACTTGAAAATGCTACTTCTTCTATCACATGGATTGTCTTCAAAACTACAAGTATATCCCCATATGTGTCCAAAGGGTATTATTTGTGAGATATAAATTTTTCAGAACGAAATATTGCAAAACATAATACACCCTCCATCCCAAAATATAGTTCTCGATTGTGTTTTTTACACAGTATTTAAGAAATAAGAGGAGAAAGTGGATGAAGTACATTAATAAAAGTGAAAAGTACAATTATACACAAAAGTTAGAGAGAGAAAGTTGAGAAAAGTACCAGACATGTGCAAAATTCAAGAGTATTGTAGGAAGTAGAATGACTAAAGTTATTAAATTGAGGATGTAATAGTCTTTACATATTATTCATAAATGGAAAGAAACATCATTTTGGTTCTTTAAAATAGGAAAACAAGAACTATATTATGAAACGGAGGGAATACAACTTTTGGCCCGTTCTTTTTAATAATATAAACGTTGGATTATACATTAATATTACAATCTTTAGGGGGTGTTCATTTTAAACAGGCTAAAATAAATCGATTGGTAACCTGCTTATACAAGTTATCATCGTTTTATAACGACACGTGTCATGGTAACCAATTACATGACGACACGTGTTATGGTAAATTTGTTTCCAATCTGGTTTGCCTGTTTAAATGAACACTCTCCAAAGATTGTATATAACCCAAAGGTTATATTATTAAGAAAGAACGGGCCAAATATTTGTATTATTTTTTGAAACTTTTCTTAATAAGAGAGGGAGGTAGTATATGTTTTCTAAAACGGTTCCTTTTTGTAGAATTAATAATCTCATTGTCCATTCCTTATAATAAAAAATGTCAGATGTTCATTTTTTTTTTACAAGCTAGTTATGAGATCCAGAAACATCCTTACAACAATTTGTTTAAACCATTTATTTGGAATGTAACAATACTGTAAAAACAAGGACTACTGAATTGAAAAAAGAAAATGTGCAATGGAAACAAGGCTACTACAAGGTAGGACTATCTAGAGATATGGGAAATGAAAGCATCCCTTTCTAAACTGGAAGCACCACCTTCAGCAACTGATCCTCTCATAGCTTCTCCTACACTTGCAGCTCTTGTCTTTATCTCCTTTCCTTCTTGTGATGCCATTAATGTCTTCACTGCATTCTCTATCGAAATTGATTTTACAATCTCACCGCGGTGTTCCCAATCTCTCACCATTACACCAATTCTAAGCACATTGCTAATCAAAAACGCATTCTTTGGTTGATCAGAATGCATAGGCCAAGTTAGAATTGGCACACCCATACTTATACTTTCCATACAAGAATTCCATCCACAATGACTCATGAACCCGCCAACTGATGGATGAGCCAAGATTTCTAGCTGTGGTGCCCAATCTCTTACTATTATTCCCCTATCTTTTACTCTCTCTTCATAATCTGCATGAAGTTGAGGCTTTTTTACTTTATCAGCTTCTGCAAAAACGTCGTTTGGATCCGCTCTTCTAAGCACCCATATAAACTTCTCTCCGCATCTTTCCAATCCGTTTGCCAACTCTGTGATCTGATCATCCGTCAAAGATGTTGTCGACCCAAAAGACACGTATATCACCGAATCATTCTCTTGTTTGTCTAGCCAATGAAGGCATTGGTGTCGATTTTTCATGTTTTCACTTTTGATTTTCACCGGATTAAAAGGTCCCAAGGCAAAGTGATTTATTTGTGATTTTGTTGTAGATAGCCTCTCCGATAGCTGAACATATCCACCTTCTATAATTCTCGAGGTGTTAAAAATCCACCCTGATTCAAACCCGAGAAATTTCAATTGATTGAGAGAAAACTCTGTCATATCTTGTATAAAACACCCATCTTCAGGGGGGATACCTTCTGGGATATCTTTTGAATCCAACTGAAATGGCTTCTCTTTGTCGGGTATACTTATCCATGAATATAAGAAATTGTAAAACGCGGAGACAGGAATAAAGCTATATGTTTCACTATTCGGAATGAGCTTTACATCTTGGACAACATAAGCCATAAGAATGTCATGAATGACTATGACTCGGTTAAACTTTCCCGAGAGTTGCTGCAAGAGATCATATACCGGTTGACGAAGATGCATGGAAGCCTCGAAAAGGGGTAGGAGATGTTGGGGGAAAGAGATGAGGTCGACATTGGGAGGAGGTGAGTTATAAGGAGGGAGTTCAAAATCATGGAACTGAATTTTTGTTAAGCTTTTTGATTCCCACCCGTTACATCGGACCTTCACTTGACGGTTGTGGGAGGCGGAGCCGGCATAATGGACCGGTATACCATAGGCAGCAATGAGATGAGAAAGGTGGAGAAGTTGGTTGAGATGGCCTTGTGCAGGTAGTGGTACCATTATAACCGCTATTTTACTCTCAAGGGTGTTGTTTATTGTCATTTTGGTCTTTTTTTTCTTTTTCTTGTGATTAAGGTATTGATGTTATATTATATATATATAGACAATACAGTCTACCAGCATCTTTTTTACAAAGGAAGTAATTTGTTTTTATGTTAGTCTTATGACTTCACTAAATGTGTCATTTGCAATGCTAGTGATCATTTAGTCAAATCTCTAACAAAATTAAACATGCCAGAATTTTGCTCTAAAGTAGAAGCTTCAACTGTGTAAACGTGCAAGTACTGTCATTTGTGGCCCGGATTTGGGTGGTGTATATCATTGCTAGACATTGCCAGCTTGTATATGAAACCCTATTTTTTTTTGTCTAACACCACTAGTTGATAGACTTGATAATTGGGATGAAGAGATTGCTTTGCTAGTTCTGATGAATAGTAATGGCACGTTTAAGTTAGTGTGTTTATTACGGAGTATATTGTTGAATGATGAGTTGTTGAATGTCGAATAGAGGGGCTATGTCACCATGCATCTTAAGTTTGGTTACACTCAATACCAACTGCTAAAAACAATAGGATTGAACATTGCAGTTGTTTTACTTGAACTATAGAACTATTTTAGATTATTTTTCCCATGTAACTTTAATGCTGCATCTTAGACAAAAAAAAAAAAAAAAAAAAAAAAAAAAAATAACTTTAATGCTGCAATGTATACTGGTATGTTTTTAGAAGATTTAAAAACTTTTGAATCATACCCATTTAAAGAAATCAAATGTTTTATGCTACAAATTCCAAATATATCCTTGTTTATATATATTGCTTTTGTTAATGTTTGCAATAATTTGGATTAATTTGGTAATTTTGCCCTTTTATTTTATCACTATGAAAAAGAGAATTCCCCATTTATCTCCTTGATAAACAAAATTCATTTATTAAATGGTAAAACTGTAAATAAACTAATAATTTTGCCTAATCATCATGACATTTTTGTAAATAAATCAACTATTGTGAGATCCATTTCTAGTTGTCATGGCATGATTGTAAATAAATCAATTATTATAGGGTCTATTTTTAGTAAAAAGCTGTTGATTGATTTATAGTTTTGACATTTGATAAAGTTGTTGATTGATTTATAGTTTTGACATTTGATAAACATATTTTGTTTATTAAGGAGATAAACTTGTATTTTCTCTTGAAAATTTTGAGCATTTCACCTTGTTGCAATATTAAAAGAATGCTAACTAGTTTTTTTTTCTCTTTTGAAAATTTCGTCTACATCACTGTTCTTTGGGAATCTTCATGTCCCAAAAAAAAAAAAAAAAAAAGGTTAGACAGCCACATCAAATTAGTAACTATTATAAGTCTTTTTTTTTAAAAAAAAATAAATTAATTTAATTAATTAATTAATTTATTTATTAATTTTTGGCATGGAGATTAAAGAATTGAATAGAGAAAGTTTTAAAAAAAGGTGCTAACTTCACAAGAAAGGTAAGAAAGACGTGAGCAACTAAGCACCTTCCAAACCTAACACTATCAGTATTCTTAAATTCTTAAGTAGTCAAGTTCCACGACTGCATATATAGAATCTTCCTATAGTTTACAGGAATACTTATAATTGAGCACATTGTTGAGACTTTTATAATTTTTTTTTTTTTTTTGAGGGAAGACTTATAAATTATGAGTGACTAACCCTTTTTTTTTTGACACAAGACTAACTATTATCTTCTCATAAATCCCCTTAAAAGATTGGAATATCATAGATCCATAAATCCTTATGGAAAGTTGTATAAAGAAACATGATGTGAAAATTGTACTCCAGAGTGGAAATAATGTTGCAATAAGTTAATAGCTTTTCAAACCAGAATTAATCGCTATTAAAAAAGACGGAGAAAAAGTACATTCAAACCAAAAGGACGTAAATTTTTACTATATGTCTTCCTTTATGCTAATTTAAAAGGCCTATCAATCAAAAGTTTTTTTTTTTTTTTTTTTTTTTTTTTAACTCGTGCTAAGATTTTCACACCCCTTTTGTGATTAGTGTCTCACTTTTCCTAATCACGTAATTATCTCCATTATATTGACCATAAAACTTTTACAATCTGTACACTTTTTTTTTTTCCTCAAAACTATTTTTTCCAATTATTATTCAGCTTTTGTATGTCACATTTTAATTTTAGGCCTCTGATTACTGGTTTTTTTTTTTTTTTTTTTTTTTACATGCCAAGATTAACAAGAAGGCACATACAAAGTAGCATATCGCAGTCACTACATGTATGTTAAGTTTATGAACATTACTAGTTGAACTAACAACGTCTAGTGCTAGATAGACCAACATGCTTCACAGTTCTTGACCTCTAAGATAATAAATTTTAGGAAAAATTAGAAAATAACACCCAAAAATTGTCACGATTTTGATAATAACACCACCAAAAAAAAAACTTTTATTATAACACCACATAAAAAACCAAAAATTTGGTTTCACCACCACTTAACTTTTCCATCCAAAAAACCGTTAGTGGGTCCCACATTGTACACGTGGCAATTATGCATTGGATTAAAATAAATTAAAAAAACAAAAAAAAAAAAGAAAATTTTAAAAATAAAAAAGGAAAACCCTTTAAATACTCAGCCACCACCGGCACCGCCGTTCTCCAACCCAGCTCCACCGCCGTCAACCAATCCCAACCGACCACCCTCGACCCACAAAACCAGCCAGCTGACCACCCTTGGACTGTCGAAATCAGCCCTAACGTACCCACGAAATAAACCACCCCCGATTTGGTTCAAGGTGTGGGTGAGAGGAGTAGGGCGATTAGTGGTTTTGGGTATGGGTGGGTCGGGGTTTCTATGATTTGGCGGCGACTTTTGGTGGGGTTGGTTAGAGGAGTACGGTGGCTGGGCTAGTTAGGGTTAGGTTTGGGTGGTTTGGCGATGGATTCGGGTCGGAGAGACGATGATGGGGGCTGGGCTGGTTTGGGTTGCGGTCTGGGTAGTTCGGCGACGATTACAGGTCTAGGAGACAGCGGTAGGGGGTTGGGTTGGGGTGCCGGCCGTGGTAGGGTCGAGTTAACGGCGGTGGAAACTGGCGTCGGTGGTGGTGGTGGTGGTGGCTGGGTTAGGATTGTAGGGGTTTTCTTTTTTTTTTTTTTTTAATTTTTTAATCCAATAGTTGAGTGACACGTGTACTGTGTGGGGCCCACTTAACGGTTTTTTTGGATGGCAAAGTTAAGTGGTGGTGAAACCAAATTTTTGGTTTTTTTTGTGGTGTTATAATAAAAGTTTTTTTTTTGGTGGTGTTATTATCAAAATCGTGACAATTTTTGGGTGTTATTTTCTAATTTTTCCTAAATTTTATACAGAATTTTGCTAATCTAGTCCTTTACAATCTTATAGGTTGTTTGGCTCGAGTACCAGTAAATCAGTAATAATGTGGATGCAAGAGATGCTAAGGCTAGATCGCATACACTGCCATACAGCCAAAACAGAGGTAAAAGTATCAGTACATGCTAACTCATGCCATTCAATTATTTCACTCAATATTTTTTTTCCCTTGTTGTCAAGTTTGCTAATGTGTGTTGTAGAAAGTTTTCTGGATCTTGTTACAACAATTGTAAAGTCAAAATTGCCTGTTACGCCTTGTTACCTCTTTCGTTAATTAGATTATTCTTAAGAGTTTATTAGTTAAATAAAGCGAGTTTACAGTTGCAGTTAAATTCTGATAGATGGAAGAAACAATGTTGAACACAGAGTAATACAGGACCACGAACGCACTCGTAGAACCTTGAAATAGTCTCATTGTCCCATTCCTTATAATTAAAGATGTCACATGTTTTTTTTTTCTTTTTTTTTAACAAGACATAGAATAGCTAGTTGTGAGCCTGTGAGGTCCAGGAACATCCTTACAACAATTTGTTTAAACCACTTATTTGAAATATAACAATACTGAAAAGAAAAAAAAGACAAATATTGAATTGAAAAAAGAAAATGTGCAATGGAAAAGGTTACACAAGGTAGAATTATCTAGAGATATGGGAAATGAAAGCATCCCTTTCTAAACTGGAAGCACCTCCTTCAGCAACTGATCCTCTCATATCTTCTCCTACTTTTGCAGCTCTCATTTTTATCTCCTTTCCTTCTTGTGATGCCATTAATGTTTTCACTGCATTCTCTATCGTAATTGATTTTACAATCTCACCGCAGTGTTCCCAATCTCTCACCATTACACCAATTCTAAGCACATTGCTAATCAAAAACGCATTCTTTGGTTGATCAGAATGCATAGGCCAGGCTAGAATCGGCACACCCATACTTATACTTTCCATACAAGAATTCCATCCACAATGACTCATGAACCCGCCAACTGATGGATGAGCCAAGATTTCTAGCTGTGGTGCCCAATCTCTTACTATTATTCCCCTATCTTTTACTCTTTCTTCATAATCTGCATGAAGTTGAGGCTTTTTTACTTTATCAGCTTCTGTAAAAATGTCGTTTGGATCCGCTCTTCTAAGCACCCATATAAACTTCTCCCCGCATCTTTCCAACCCGTTAGCCAACTCTGTGATCTGATCATCTGTCAGTGATATTGTCGACCCAAAAGAAACATATATCACTGAATCTTTCCCTTGTTTATCTAGCCAATTAAGGCATTGGTGTCTATTTTTCATGCTTTCACTTTTGATTTTCACCGGGTTAAAAGGTCCTAAGGCAAAGTAATTTCTTTGTGATTTTGTTGTAGGTAACCTCTCCAATAGCTGAACATATCTACCTTCAATAATTCTCGAGGTGTTAAAAATCCACCCTGATTCAAACCCGAGAAATTTCATTTGATTGAGAAAAAACTCTGTCATATCTTGTGTACTAAACCCATCATCTTCAGGGGGGATACCTTCTGGGATATCTTTTGAATCCAACTGAAACGGCTTCTCTTTGTCGGGTATACTTATCCATGAATATAAGAAATTGTAAAACGCGGAGACAGGATTAAAGCTATATGTTTCACCATTCGGAATGAGCTTTACATCTTGGACAACATAAGCCATAACAAGGTCATGAATGACTATTACTCGGTTAAACTTTCCCGAGAGTTGCTGCAAGAGAACAGACACTGGTTGACGAAGATGCATGGAAGCCTTGAAAAGGGGTAGGAGATGATGGGGGAAAGAGATGAGGTCGACATTAGGAGGAGGTGAGTCATAAGGAGGGAGTTCAAAATCATGGAACTGAATTTTTGTTAAGCTTTCTGATTCCCACCCGTTACATCGTACCTTCACTTGACGGTTGTGGGAGGCGGAGCCGGCATAATGGACCGGTATACCGTAGGCGGCAATGAGATGAGAGAGGTGGAGAAGCTGGTTGAGATGGCCTTGTGCGGGCAGTGGTACAATTACCACTGCTACTTTACTCTTAAGGGTGTTGTTTATTGTCATTTTGGTCTTAATTTTTTTTTCTTTTGATGAAGTTATTGATGCTACATATATATATATATATATACAGACAATAAAGTAATACAAGCATCGTTTTTACAAAGAAACTTAAATACTTAGTCTTTATATTTGTCTTATGACCTCACTAAATGCGTCATTTGTAATGCTAGTGATCATTTTAAACAATCTCTAACAAAATTAAACATGCCAGAATTTTGCTCTTGGTCCTGTCATTTGTGGCCCGGATTCGGATGGTGTATATCATTTGTCAAACACCACTAGTTGATAGGACTTTGAAATTGGGACAAAGAGCAAAAAGACTTGCGTGGACCTGGTCCACAATAATATTATTGTGGACCCGAGGTCTATACACACGCAACTGACATTATATTGAACATAGTGACCATTATTTTTAACATAGTAACCTTATTTTTAACAAGTAACCTTTATTAAAACTACTACAACGTTTAATAATATTGTGAACTTGAAATATGACGCTATTACCCTAATTTTAACATAGTGGCCTTTGTTATTCATATTAATCAGTATATAAAATATTTCATTACAAAAATAACCACTTAGGCATGTATATTACCAAAATGATTTTTATTTCAATATAGTGACTTTTTTTAAGGAAAAATGGAAAAGAAAAATCCAACCTTTGCACTTTTTCCTTACAAAAATCCAACCTTTAGTTTATTCCTCAAAAATCCAACCTTTATACCCCTCCTTCCCCAACAGGTCCATTACCTTTTAAAACAGGTAAAATACCTACTTTTCTTAATCTAGCCAGTTTCCCTCCATTTAATACCGTTGCAGGGTAGTTAATACTCCCATTAATTCCCAAGTATCCTCCCTCTTTAAAAGCTCTGCCCTCCTCTCTGTTTTCTTCTTCTACTGCAATTCCATTTTAGGCTAATTGAAATCGTTAAATTTTTTCCAAAAAAATGGCAAGTCATCTTTCAGTTGGCTCTGGTTCTTCAAGGTCGAAGGGAAATTCTTCTTCCCCTGCAAAACTGGTATGCTACCACAATGAGTTAGCGCCATTGAGGACTGTTCGCTACGATGGTCCTACGAAGGGTAAACGGTTCTATGGCTGTTCGTACTGGCCTGTAAGTGTGTGAATTGTCTTTTATTTTTTAGGTTAATTTTTTTTGTGCGTTTTTGTACGAAAGGGGTTTTAATTGAATTAATTTGTAGGAACAGAGGACATGTGGGTTCTTCAAATGGGCTGATGAGGTTGATGATGTACGTGAATTGCAAAACATTGTTGTTGAGAAGGAGGAAACAATTTCCGAGCTTGAGCATCAGGTGGAAATGTTGAAGCAAGATATGGATCTTATGAGGGATAAAGTGAAGAAATTGAAAGCAAAAAAAGGAGAAGTTGGTAGAGGAGGTTGAAGAGATGGGCATTGCTACTACTGAGACAATGTTCGAGCTGAAGGAGAATAACACTGACAAGAGGCTCATGATTACTCTGGTTTTTTCTTGGGCTTTTTTCACTCTAGTGCTTATGTTTAAGTAAGTGAAGGGGTTGTGTGTGGGGGGGGGGGGGGTTTGGATGTTGTTGCAGGTTTTTGGGTAGGTGTTAGTAATAGTGCTGACTTTTGGGGATGTTTAAGGTGTAGGTGTTAGTGCTGACTTTTGGGGATGTATATGCAACAAGTAGTAGTACTAGGTTAATGGTTCTGTTTAGATGTCTGCAGTAGTTGTAGCAGACAATACTTGGCAAAAAAAAAGTTTCCTTGTTTAGTATGGTCAATGTGGACCTATAAGGTGTTAATAATTGTAAATTTTGGGCAACTGATTTTAATGGAATGAACTCATGTTGTTGCTTTATTTGATGTTTTTTTTGTTTTTTTTTTGTATGCAAAATTTGAAAGAAAAGAAAGGCATAATGAACAGCAACTGATAATAACAGCAACTGATAATAACAGCAACTGATAATACATTAATGTTGCAAAACACTTACATAAAGTAATCCAAATTCATACATGTGGACATTGAAATCAAAAACAAATTGTCTCCCAAAACAGACTTTAACTACTACTATTACAACTTTAAATCTGTTGAACTAGAGGAAGCTATGAAGTTGAGCCTTGGCTGAAGTTGTATGTAAAGGTTGTGGTTGTTAAGCTGGCATCCTGTGCTTGTGATTTTCCATGAACCTGTAACAAAAGCATCATGCCCAATGTTAATAAAATAGTCCTTAACACAGAACCTAAAAAAAATTAAAGATACAGATAGGAAGCTTACATAAGAGCTTCCATCTTGTGTAACAAAGTTCCCATAGCCCTTAGGAATACTTTGTCCCTTTCCTCTTCCACCTATTGAACCCCTGCCACCCCTTCCACCTCTACCACCCCTTCCCCTTGTACTGTGGACTTCCACACTGGCAGGAGGATCACTTTCCTTGCCAGCATCTTTTCTTGGCCTCCCCCTTCCCCTAGGTGCTCCAGTTGGAGTTGGTCCTGTGGTTTCTCCCTTGGTGCCTCCCCTGTTGCCTCCCCTACCTATTACCCTGCCACCTCTACCTATCCTTGAAGGCTCTGCAGTAGCAGTGAGGTGGGAAGCTGCAACAGTCTGTGCTGGTTGGGTAGCCTCAACCACAAGCTCTTTTCTAGGCCTACCTCTTGGTTTCTTTGCTGGGGGTTCTTGTGGCAGTGCTGTACCTTTATTAGGGCAACTTCTCTTATTATGCCCCTTGGAGTTACAAACACCACAGGTCATTTCCATTCCATGCCTAGTTAGCTTCCCTGGTTTCTTAGGGTCTTCATAGGGGTCTTTCCTCCTATTTTTCCTAGGTCTACCTGGGCCTATCTTGATTGGTGGGGGGTCCATAATTAAGTCAGACATGGGTCAATGCCTTTCACCCTCTAATGGTGGTATGGAGTTTTCATATGCTTTCAGGTAAGTGTCTTTCTTGTAGCATTGATCCACATAATCCTCTGCATTCTTGTGCAAAAAGAAAATGGCAGCAACAGCATGGCAGCAAGGATAGCCACACATGTTCCATTTTCTACATGTGCATGACTTCTGTTCTAAGTCAATAGCACATGTATCCATCCTGTAGCTCACTTGGAATTTTGTGTTTGTTGATGGCAGGACTTCACAGAAGGCAGCCTCCTCCTTTTCCTTGTCCAATTTTTTCTGAATTCTTGGGCATAGAACAGTCTTCCATTTCAACATCTCTTCTTTCTTCAATGCTAACCTCCTCATCAGGGCACCTCTTATATCCTCCAACATGTAAATCAAATGTTTAGCCCTTGCATGTATTATGTATCCATTGAAAGTTTCAGCCATGTTGCTTGTAACTACATCAGCCTTCACCTCACTCTTCAAGAAGGCCCTACAAAACACCTTAGGGTTGTATGACTTGAAGGCTTCTGCTGCAAGGGGGTCTGCCACTGCTAACTTACCCATTGCATCATTGTAATCAGCTTCACTGTAAGACTTCACACAGTTCCAAAACATCAACTTCATGTCATCCCCCCTAAATTTCTTGTGCCAATGAGCAAAGATGTGCCTTGCACAATGCCTATGCTCTGCATTTGGAAGAACCTCTTTCACTCCTGCCAAAATGGACTGAGAAAAAACATCCATAACAGAGAATTACACATATAATCTTCACAACTAACATACTACAACAAATAGATCAAAACAAGAAGGAATAAGGAAATTGAAGTTACCTGATGCTCATCTGAAATAATAACTGTGCCACCACCATCACCAAGCTCAAGGCTTTTCTTCAAGTTGTTCAAAAACCACTCCCATGAATTGTTATTCTCTCCCTCTACAACAGCCCAGGCAATAGGATACATCTGATCATTGCCATCTCTCCCAACTGCTGACATTAACTGCCCTCCCAAAAAGGTTTTCAAAAAACATGCATCCACACAAATCACTTTCCTACATCCTTCTTTCCAACCCTTCTGCACCCCCTCAAAACAAATATACAACCTTTTAAATATCTCTGGGGGTTTCTTCTTCTCCATGTAAGTCATTAAATCTAAATTAATTTGGGGACTTGTATTTTTCAGAGCCTCTAAATACCTCCCAAGTTTCCCATAGTGTTCTTTCATAGAACCATGTAACTTTTTATGGGCTTGATATTTCACTTTGTAAGCAAAATCTTTCTTCACAATCACTCTGTAAGCCCTCCTCACTGTCTCAACTATCTCTTTTGCTGGCCAGTGTGGCCTTGCCTTGAACACATCAAGCAACTGTTCAGCCAACCAAGTGCATTTTAGTTGCTTATTTTTCTCCATATTTCTTAAGCATGTGTGTTCCTCCATGGCAGTCTTCACTACAAATGAACCCCTCCTAGAATCCCAGGAAGCATACAACCTAAATGGACACCCTACTGAACACTTCACTACAATTCTTTGTTGCTTGGGCCTATTCCCTGACACTATACTGAGGTTTCTACCCTGAAATACAGCATACTTAGCCACAGCCTCCTTAAATGCTTCTCTATTGCCAAACCTTTGTCCTGCCTTCCACTTGAATTGTTTAAAGTCCGTGTCAACCCCTACTAACAAACTCCTCCTGTTTTGCCTATCCTCATTTGTTTCCTCATCCTCACTACCCCTAGGTGTATGAATATCATCTTCTGAATCCTCATATTCAGAAACAAGACCACCCTGTTGCCTGGCCTCTATTAATTCACCCCCTCCTTCGTTTTGTGCATAAAGTTTTCCATTCCCAGCTTCTTCTTGCAGCTTCTGTGCTAATTGAACAACAGAAGTGTTAAATCCCCTAACTCTCTCCCTAGCTACCTCATGCTCATCATCACTGGTGTCCAAATCAAACACCTCTGGGTCTTTCAAAAACTCAAGATCATTGGGCTCACCATCCACCCCACCAGACCCAAAGTTTGCATCATAAATCTCATAGTCACCAAGCCAATCCTCCTCTTCACAGTCAACCAATTTTTCCTTGTTTAGATAATCTTCCTCACACTCTTCTTCACAATCAGTATCCCATTCAGGCTCATTCTCCACTACAAAATCACCATCCCTCTCATCATCACCATCATCCTCATCATCATAAGGTTCACCCCAAAGGAAGGTGTCTAAAGGGATTGGACTGTCTGGTCTGTTGTCTTCCCAGTCATAGTCATCAGGCACAGCAGACCTAATGAATTTTGATGGAGTTGAAGGTGGTTTTTTGGCTTCAAATTGGGGATCTGGTTTTTCAATAGGGTTTTCTTGTGTTTCAGAAGGGATTGGGGTAGATTCACAGGGGACAAGAATGCTTTTAGAAGCTGTTAGGTTGTTGACTGTTCGAGGGGGGACCATGTGAAATTCTGATTCTTTATTGCAAGTGGGGGAAGGAATCTTATCTCCCACAGCAATTGACTCCTGGGTCAATGTACTAGCCCTCCTGGGAATAATTTTTCTGGGCCTACTGGACTTAGTTGACTTCAGTTTGGGCTGGTTTTTGTTAGTGGATCCAGTTTGGGATTGGACTAACACATCAGGTTCAACATCATCATGCACCACATACATGTCTAATTCTCTACTGTTCACAATCAGTTCAGCCATTGTCCTGAACTCATCATCATTACAGACATTCCTCAACCCTTCCCCAAACTCACACCTAGGAAGTAAATAGTAAAGCAAGTACTTTTCATCATAATCACCACATTTAGCAATTAACTCTTCCATATAAAACCAACAAAACTCATCAGGATCAACATCAAAAGTATTATACTGCCCTCCCAAATAACCCCACACACCATTGTTGTTCAATTTAAACTTGCCCCCATGATAAATTTTCAGGCAAACATCAACCATATTCGCAATTATATAAACCAAAACTAACTTTAAACTACAATAAATAACTAAACAAGCACTTAAATCACTCCAATTAAGCAAATTCTCCAAAACGCAGAATTAGGGTTCGACGATTTACCTTAACAATTGCAATGTCGATTATCTTTCCCCAATTACTCTTTCGCAGGCAAAGACACAACCTTTGAGGACTTCCAAATGAAAAAAAATTAGGGAAAGCCTGGATTTTTTCAAGCTTTCGAAAGAATGAAAATGACGTTTAATTTTTGCTGGGAAAATTCGTTAAGGAGAGAGATGAATACGATTAAGGAAGAAAGGGTGAAGGATGGAAAAATAAAAAGTTTACCGGTTAATCAGGTAAAAGGTAAAATAGACCTGTTGGGGAAGGAGGGGTACAAAGGTTGGATTTTTGAGGAATAAACTAAAGGTTGGATTTTTGTAAGGAAAAAGTGCAAAGGTTGGATTTTTCTTTTCCATTTTTCCTTTTTTTAATTATAGTAACCCTTTTTTTCATTAATAAAACAACCATACTTTCTCTAATGTTAGTGGTCCACAATAAATTAATGTGAACCAGGTCCATTTAAGAATTTGTAGACAACGAGATGGGCTAGTTCTGATAATGGGACGTTTAAGTTAGAGTGTTTATTACGGAGTATATTAAATATTAATGATGAGTTGTTGAATGTTAGAGGGATGCATCTTAAGTTTTAAACATACCCATAAAAAGAAATCAAATGTTTCATGCTCGCTACAAATTGCATATATATTCTTGTTTATATATGATGCTTTTGTTAATGTTTGCAATAATCTGGATCCTTTTGGTAATTTTGCCCTTTTTTTTTTACTATTAAGAAATTTGAGCATTTCGCCATGTTGAATTTTTAAAGAATGCTAGCTAGCAATTTTTTTTTTTAGCTTAATCCTGAGATTAAGTTTTGCTACATCATTGTTCCTTTAAGAGTCTCCCTGTACCAAAAAAAGAGGGAATTTAGACAACAACATTGATTTATCAATCTATCTATAATCTATAATCATATCATATAACTAATATATAAAGCTAAACTTTTAGCCAGGTCACGAAATAGCGACACTTGGTATTGGCATTCTAACTTTTCGCCAAGTGTCACGCCACCTTGGATAGATTTAAATAGATTCATAAGATAAAAAAGTTAGTTAAAAATTCTTTTTTCAATCAAATTAGGATAGAATTTTAGAATAAGATGGTTAGTTTAGAGTTTTATTTTCGAGAAAATACCAAATAATAAACTTATATTTAGGCCACAAGACAACATCGTATAGCATTTTAACTTTTCGCCAAGTGTCGTACCACGTTGGATAAATATAGATAGACTTTGTAGGAAAAAAAAAAGTTAATTTAGAATTCTATTTTCAATCAATTAAATTGATTATAATATAATTTTATCTTAAAATTCCATAAACAGCCCGGGCATCGCACGGGTACAAAACTAGTAACTAATATATAAAGATAAACTTTTAGCCAGGCGACGAGATAGTGACACTTGGCGTTCCAACTTTTCGCCAAGTGTCGCGCCACGTATGATAGTGTTATATAGAATTCAATTTGTACAATAAAAAAGTTAATTTTAGAATTCTATTTTCAATCAAATTTGGATAGAATTTTAGGATAAAATTGTTAATTTAGAGTTTTATTTTCGATAAAATACCAATATTTCATATGTACAAATTAAATTATAATTTTATTAAAAATAAATTATAACACTCATAAATTATCATATAAATTTATTTTTTGTATCATAGTATTTTTTTTGGAGCGAAGGAATTAACTCAAAATGCACCACATCCATTATTTATAATATATTCTAATCAATTAAAACAATATACTTTACAATCTAATATAATTTTATTACTGTGTGTAGACCTGTCAATCGGGTCAGGTCATGAGTCATTTCGAACAGGGTCATTATTTCAGGTTACGGGTCAAGAAATGTTTTTCACCAATGTTATTATTATTAGTCATTACATTCCTACTATATAGTTTAAATGCAAAAACACATCAATTCCTAACTAATTTTGTATCAATGATATGTTCTAAAATTTGACATATAGATTAAAAATTTATCTTATTCAATAAACAACCCGGGCATCGCACGGGCACACAACTAGTTATAATTAAAGTAATTACCGCTGATGTCATTACTTTCCATATGTCAATTTCTTATAAAAATATTTCCCTCCAAAACTAATAATGACATCATAATTTTTTTTTTCAACAAAAATAAAAAAAATTTGAAAATGGTAAATTAATTATACATTTTCCTAACAGATTTCATGTTTAAATTGACTAATTATGCAATTTTCATTGCAGAAATTAAAGAAGGTCGGACTATTTCATTTTCTTATAAACATTATCTTTTTCTCCTACTTCGTATATTTTTTTTAGTAGATTATATGAATGGGGTTTCAACTCTTTATTAATTTATCAATATATTAGTTTTTGTTTAAATTATTTATATACGTACATATCACACACAAATAAGCTAAAATTTTTGTTAAATTGTACTCCCTCCGTCCCAAAAAGAAGGACCCATTTGGGTTGATTACGCGGGTATTAAGGAAGTTAAGTAAAAAGAAGTAAAAGAATATTGGAAAGATAAATTTACATGGGGTTTGTAACAAAATAGAGAGAGAAAGTAATAAAATAATATGGAAAATGAAATTTTTATATGGGGAAGCTAATTTTGCATAAATATTGTTGCAAATTGGTGGTGTTTTAATGCAAATTGGTCATTCTTTTTGGAACAAAGTTTTGGCCAAATGGGTCGTTCTTTTTGGGACGGAGGGAGTAACATATTGTTAAAATTGTGCATCGCACGAGTCTAATATAGTTATTATAACATTTATAAGTCTTTTAAATTATTTTTTTAGTTTTATTAATTAATTAATTTCTTTTTGGCATGGAGATTAGAGAATTGAATACAGAAAGGATATAAAAAATAAAATGTGTCAACTTCAAAAGAAAGGTAAGAAAGAGGTGAGCAACTGAGCACCTTTCAAATGTATATAGTATCAACATTCTTAACTTTTTAAGTTCTACCTCCGTAATATATTAGTTGCAACTTTGGGTAATATTTATAAGAGATAAAATATATTACGGAGGTAGTAGTCAACGGACCCGGCCCTTAGGGTGTGCAGGGTGAACAACTGCACAAGACCCAAAAGTTAATAGGGCCTCATATCAATTTCTGAATATAACAAATAAAGAGTAAAGGTAAAATACAGTCCCTAAACTTTTGTATTTGTGCACTTTTAGTCCCTGTCAACTTTTTTTGTGCACTTTTGGTCCCTCCTCCACCACTTTAGTGTTTTCTAGGCAAAAGTTTAGGGACTAAACCTAGTCACCAATAGTTTAGGGACCATGACTCATTATATTATTTTGTTTTTTTAAATTTTTTTATGTCAAAATTTTATTTAACACCCCCATTAATAACAATAAATAAATAAAAATAAAAAGAAAAATTCCTTTATTTTTTCTTTAATTAAAAAAAAAACCTATATTCTTATTTAACAATTATAAAAATAAAAAAGCCATGTAATTATTTTATAAACAATTCACATTGCTGCTACTCAATCCCCACCGCAACTACCACCAAACACAGCCCCTGTCTCCCCTAACCTCCCGTACCGCACCATTACCAACCTTTCAACTTGCCTTAATTCACAACACCACCACTTCTGCTACTCCTCCTCTCATGTATGTCGCCGCAACCGCATCTCCCCCTTCGCACATCTCCACCATAACAACCTAATTCACGCAGCCGCATATCCAACATCAGCTCGCCATTGCAATCCAAACCAGAGCCTAAAATGTTTCATCAACCGTAGTAATTTTTAGCCTTGTAATCGTACCACCCGAATCACCATTAATTCCACCATTAGAGAACAATTACATATGCATTTACCCAGATAAATCCTTAAATCCGGCCAAATTAACCCATTCTTAAACACCCTTAAGTGCGAGCAATTGTTGATGCAAGCTTTTGTGGGGTCATGGTGGGAAGATTAGGGAGGATTCAGCGGAGATTTCGAGAGGGGAAATTAGGGTTTGTTCATTGTTTTGTTGGTGGTTGAGGTTGGGTTTTTTAAGGGGTGGGAGCCATTTTCGAAGGAGGAGAGGGAATTGGAAGCCATGGGTGAAGGGAGGAGAGAGAAAATTGGGAAGGGGGTGTTAGGGAAGAAGGGGAGAGAGTAGAAGCCATGAAAAGATAAAGCTTAATTTTATTTTTTTCTGTCAATTTTTTTTTATAAAGAAAAGTATTATTTTTAATTACTTTTGATTTATAATTAAAGCTGATTTTAAAAATAATGCTGTAAAAAAAAAGAGTAAAAATGACAAGTAATTAAAAGATTCTTTTTTTTAATAAATTCTAAAAAAAAAAGGAAAAAAAAAATATAAGTCATGGTCCCTAAACTATTGATGACTCAACATCCCTAAACTATTTTGCTGACTCATAATCCCTTAACTAATGCTTAGTCAGCATAGTCCCTAAACTTTTGCCTAGAAAACACCTAAAGTGGTGGAGGAGGGACTAAAAGTGCACAAAAAAATTGACAGGGACTAAAAGTGCACAAATACGAAAGTTTAGGGACTGTATTTTACCTTTACTCAACAAATAAGCTAGCATTATTATTGAGAATCTCCGTAAGTAGCTCAATGGTTAGATGCTAGAGAATATTTATAAGTGGTTCAAAGTTCGATGATAGTTGTGAGCTTCACTCTTTATTTTTATTTTTTTTTGGGTGACACAATTATAAATTGGATGGGGGCCCATTTATTTTTAATCGCACGGGGCCTCCGTATACTTTGGGACAGCCCTGGTAGTCAAGTTCCACGACTGCATAAAATCTTCCTATAGACATGAATACTTTATAAGTGAGCACATTGTTGAGACATGAATAATTTACGAATGACTGACTATTATCTTCTCATAGATCCCCTTAAAAAAAAATGGAATATCATAGATCCATAAATCCTTATGGAAAGTTGTATAATAAGAGTCATGAGCTGTTTATTAAACAAACGAGCTGAGGCTAATCAATTTTGAAACTTGTGTAATAAACAAGCTTACATACAAGCATATATATACTCGATTACTTGTTTATGAATAACTCGTTTATTTATGTTAAGTAAATTTATTATAAGAAAAAATTATACACCTTTAAATTAATATTTACTCACAGTTTTTATTTTAATTTAGCTTGATCATTAAATAAAATACTTAACATTATATGTTTGATTTAGAGATTTTCAAAAGTAAAAAGTACAAAGTTGTATTTAGGTGTTGTTAATAAACTAATTTTCCATAGACACTCAAAATTCCTAGGAAATGCAAAATTGATAAGTTGTTTGGTTAACCAAAAAGTGCAAAATGGAGGAAGTTGGAATCCATTTAAAATAACCACATTAGGAAGTAAATTACCTAGGTCCCCTAGATCATTCAAAATTCCCATAAATTATAATTTCCTTAATACCAACCAAACAAATTAGACTATATTCCTAAGAATTGAATGAGTGAAATAACTTTCCATAAATTATAAATTACCATAGGAAGTTATTTTCCATATCAACCAAACAAGGCCTTAAACTCGACTTGATTAACATTCAATCGTGAATCGTACATGAACACTACAACTTTCTAAATGGTTATTTAATTTTCCACAAAATAAAAGTCTCATACAACTTTTGTCTACTAGCGGTTAAGGGGGTCCAATTGTGACAAGCTTTTTGTTTTTGTTTACAAATCAAAATATTCCGTGACATTGCATTGTAACTTAGCTTTCTTATCTTCAAGGGTCCATTATTGATGACCAGGCCAGTTTCCAGATTATTCAAAGACATTAGACAATTCTTCTGAAATGGTTGTATCCCCTCCATAGTTTAGTCTAGTCTGTTGTATTTTATTTTTCTTTTTTGCCATTACGACTCTTCTTTCTTTCTAGACGATTTGAATAGTTGGTCAAAGCTTTTAGCAGTGATATTCAAAATGTGGAGTATATTTATCTCGTGTGATCATTGTCCTATGTGACTTTCTTCTATACTCTCTCCGTCTCATAAATATGATTCCTGTTTTCCTATGTTGAATATCCAAAATTATGTTTCTGTTTTCATTTTGAGATAGTATGTAAAGACCATTATACTAGCCCCGTTAATTGTTATGTGCGACTTTTGGCTGTCGCAAAATAGCTTATTTCTTGTAGTGACTCATGCACATCATAAATATGTTTCGTCACCTAAAAAACTTCTCTTTACTTTGTCCCCACTACTCGCCATTCGAAATGAGTCGTTGTAGGACTAAGATAAAGAGAGGGCCAAACAAACATATAAACACCCAATCAACAATGCTAAGTATATACGTGTAAATAGTACACACTAACATTATAAATTAATAATCCATTTTTCCGACACGGATCGGTTTTTGGCCGCCCCTAAGTCCTTCCTAGTCGTCCCCTACGTATATACTCGAATTTTTCCCGTTCCTTTGTTTTTGAAGTACGAGTATTTAAACTAATCAAATATGTTATTTCCATGAATACTACAAGAAGGGGGGTTGAATTGTAGTATGACAGTATGGTTAAACTTTTTGCGGAATTTAAACTAAGTAAGCTAGAGGAACTGAAAGATAAGCTAAAGGAACTAAAAGATACAAGAGAGATTTTTACGTGGAAATTCACTACTAGAAATAGGCCTATTTCCGACGGACTGGTTCCGACGGACACGTAAATCCGTCGCAAAAATAGGAATTTACGACGGAAAGAAAATCCGTTGGAAATTTCCAACGGATTTTCAAAATCCGTCGGAAATTTCTGACGGAATATAAATCCGTCGGAATATATGGGCTTTTCGACGGAAAATTCCGTCGGAAATTAAACTTTTCGACGGAATTAAAATCCGTCGGAATTTTTTTTTCTTTTTTTAAATACACCGAAACCCTAACATTCAACCCTCTTTTATTTCATTGAGCCGCAACTCCTCCCCCTTTTCATTCAGTTTCTCGCTTCCCCTTCTCTCTCCTTTCTTCTTTCTTCCCCTTTTTCTCCTCTCTTACTCTTCAATTTCTCGATCTTCCCCTGTCTTCTCTTTCTCTCTCAACTCCTCCTTCCTCCTTCCTCCTTCCTCCTCCCTCCTCGGTCTCCTTCTCCCTCCTCGGTCTCCTTCTCCCTCCACTTTCTCTTATCTCACGGTCTTCTCTCTCCCCTTAACTTTGTTCTCACGGTCGCCAATGGTTCATTCTCTTTCTATTTCATACATATTAATGGTTTATATGGCCAAATTCGACCATGAAATCTATAGATCTAGAGGTTTCAGGGTCGAATTTAGCCGTATTAAACCAAATTCGGGTGGAAATTCGAAGCTTTGGTTGTTAAGGTATGTTTTCTTGTTTTAGGTTTTGTTTTTTTTTTGTTTTTTTTTGTGATTCTGGTTTTTGGCGGTGGTGGTGGTTTTTGGATGGGTGTTGGTAGTATTAGGGTTGTAGATCTGGGTTTGTCTTGGTGGTAGATGTTGATTTGGATGGGTTAGGGTGGTGAAAATGGTCGTTTCGAGTTAGTGGGTGGTCTGGTTCGGGTTAGTGGGTGGGTCTGGTTCGGGTTATGGTGGGTGGATCTGGTTCGGGTAAAGATGGGATAGTTTAGATCTGGGCTAGAGTGGCGGTGGGTGAGGGGTAGAGGCTGGTTGTGGGTGATGCAGGGTAGTGGCGGTGGTGGTCTGCTGTTGGGCTAGGGTGGTGACACGTCGTGCCCTTGGGTGGTGCGGCGTGTTTTTTTTTTTTATTTTAATTGAAATACTTTCCGACAGAAATTCCGTCGCAACTTTTTGACGGACACGATTTCGTCGGAAAGTTGCGACGGACTTTGCTGGAGCCAGAAGATCTGTTCCGACAACGGAATTCCGTCGTAAAAAAGTTTCCGACGAAAATTCCGTCGGAATATGCCGTTTTTCCTATGAAGGCTTTTCCGACAACCAGTTCCGACGGAATTCCGTCGGAAAGGGCTTTTCCGACGGATTTAAGGGTGTTTCCAACGGAAAAATTCCGTCGGAAATGGCTTGTTTTCTAGTAGTGAAAATTTCTTGGCCCTAATAAGGAGAAAAACTATGGCCACTTGGGATTTTGGGATAAAAATCTTTACTAGAATAGGGCAAATGGTCCTATCAAAACTAAAGACTCAAACTTCAAGTTCCTCAACGAACTTGAAACCCCGAGGAACAAGTCACCCAACTTGTTACTCTTCTCTTTCTCTTACTCTTCTCTTCTCTTTCTTCACTCAAACTTCCCCATTCCCTAAATTACAACTCAAATGTAATAACTCAAGTATAAGAACACTCTATTTCACTAATGTGGAATTGGACTCTTGACTAATAAAGAAGACAAAAGCTGAAAACTTAATTGAGCAAGAGTGAATTTTTCCATCAGATTTCAAAGACTATTTATAGAACAATAAACGCATTGGAAAATCTTCTTTGTGCAGCAACTCCATTACGCCACTACTCCAACCCACTAAGAAGATCATGTTCCTTAATTCAAGGAAACACAAACTCCTCAATGTGCTTGGCTATGACATGAAGAAGATCATGGGAAGTAGGCCGCAAGTTTTGGAAAACTTAAAATCAGATTTTATTTGTTAAAAAGATATTTTTGAAATTCTGAATAAAATAAAATCTTTTTTGTTAGAAAAGATAAACGTTGAAAAACTGTTTTCTTAAAAACATGCTAGCACTATTTAGACTGATTCCACACAGCAATTTTCGAGTATAATTCTATCCTTATACTTACCTAAATCCTAAAGTATTAAAATATATTTAGTTTTCATGTTCACTGATGAAGCTTCTACTCTGAGACTTCTGTTCCTCAAGGGGAACTTCTCTTCTTTGATGAAGCTTGTGCTCTAAAGCTAATGTTCCCTGAGGGGAACCTTCTCTTCTCAAGTCTTCATTTTTGAGGCACCAGTTCCTACAAAGGAACTCTTGTTTTTGGACAACTTTGCTTCTGGCCTTCTTGTTCCTCATGGTATCTTCATAAGACACTCAGGGGGTGTTTGGTTCATAAAGTGGTATAGGTTTGGAATCAGGAATAAGGTTAAGGTGATATCGGGTAGGAACTTGATACTTAATACCATGTGTTTGGTTCAATTCTGGAATGGAATATCATCCCCTTCATTTCATGTATTTGATACCTAAAGGAATAGAATGAGCCAAACCCACCCTCTCAAGATTTCTAAACCCATACCTCATGGGTAAAATCATATTTTTGATAACCAAACATATGGTATGAGTTTTGGTCATTCTAAACTCATACCTCATACCTATAATCCGCGAACCAAACGCCCCCTCAATTCTCCTGGTCTTTGCAACTGATCACACACTTAAACAATCAAACACTTATTAGTCTGTAAGTAAGTGAGGTTGTGTTATCATCAAAATCATTAAGTCCAACAAACTAGTTTTTGGCTCGAGCGATGCCTCGGGTCATTATAAATTTATTACCAAAATCAAATTATACTTTGGCCTTATTTGTCACTAAAAGCTTATTAAGTATATATTTTTTTTAAATGAAAAAAAATGAGAGCTTATTAAGTTGAGTTAGTTGTTTGTATAACTTTAATTTTTTAATTTTTATTTTTTAGGAAAAGTTGTTTGTACTATCTCCGTTAATTGTTATCTGCAATTTTTGGGGTATTATTTGAGAAATATAAAATATTCCAAAGTTGCAGATAACGATTAACAAAGGTAGGATAAGTTGGTTTGACTATAAAAATAATGTTTTGCATTAATATGTAAAGGATAATGATAAATCAAATCTTTATAATTTTGATGTCAATATATACTACTCCCTCGCCTCTAAATTACATTCCTACTTCTCATTATTATGTGAGGAATAAATGATAGAAGTAGGAATGTAATTTAGAAACAAAGGGAGTACTAAATAGTACTCGGATGAAGAGATTTTTAATTTTTTATACGGTAGAAAAAGATTAGACATGTTTTATAACCATGTAACTTCTCATCAGCTACTGAGCTAGTAGCCATTTTCACTACCAATCATGCACCACGTGACGAAATCGATCATTCCGGCAAACATTATAGTCCTGCCATTTTATATGGTCTCTATTTGATGAAAATGCTTCTCTTCACATGAACTATCTCCAGAACTACAATCATATACTTATACGCGCGTGTCCATTGTTCGGCTACAAGTACGTAGTATATATTTTTCAAAGTGTTTTTCAGAATTATTAATAGTCTCATTGCCCCATACCTTATAATTAAAGATGTCGACTGATTTTTTTAACAAGATATAAAATAGTTAGTTGTGAGATCGACAGAGCGACATCCTTACAACAATTTGTTTAAATGAAAATTTGATTTGACTTTTATATTTACAATGTAAGAAACACACGCAATGCGTATGTATGCAATATAAGAAACTAATTGGTTTTTTTTTTTTAAAAAAATAGAAACTAATTAAACTATATTATCCTCTTTATTAAAACCTTCGTTATATATTATCAGTTTGTCCTGTGTAAAAATAAATAAACCATTAATAGTAAAAAAATCAAGAGTAGTTGCAGTTATTACAAGGGGTGAAAGTAGTTGTGATAAAGTAGTTATTTTTATTTTTGTAAAAAAAATTACTATTGAAATTTCGAAATAGTGAAATTTATTATTGAAGATGCCCTTTCTCTTTGTATATTATTATAAATTTGGAATGTAACAATATTTGGAAAAAAAAAAACAATATTGAATTGAAAAAATGTGCAACGGAAATAAGGCTACAAGGTAGAACTATCTAGAGATATGGGAAATGAAAGCATCCCTTTCTAAGTTGGCAGCACCACCTTCAGCTACTGATCCTCTCACAGCTTCACCAATATTTGCAGCTCTCATCTTTATCTCTTTTCCTTCTTGTGATGCCATCAGTGTCTTAACTGCATTCTCTATTGTAATTGACTTTACAATCTCACCACGATGTTCCCATTCTCTTACCATTACACCAATTTTTAGTACATTGCTAACTAAAAATGCATTCTTTGGTTGATCGGAATGCATAGGCCAGGCTACAACCGGCACACCCATACTTATACTTTCCATACAAGAATTCCATCCACAATGACTCATGAACCCGCCAACTGATGGATGAGCCAAGATTTCTAGCTGTGGTGCCCAATCTCTTACTATTATTCCCCTATCTTTTACTCTTTCTTCATAATCTACATGAAGTTGAGGCTTTTTTACTTTATCAGCTTCTGCAAAAACGTCGTTTGGATCCGCTCTTCTAACCACCCATATAAACTTCTCCCCGCATCTTTCCAACCCGTTTGCCAACTCTATGATCTGATCATCAGTCAATGATGTTGTCGACCCAAAAGACACGTATATCACTGAATCCTTCTCTTGTTTGTCTAGCCAATTAAGGCATTGGTGTCTATTTTTCCCGCCCTCACTTTTAATATTTACCGGGTTAAAAGGACCTAAAGCAAAGTGATTTATTTGTGATTTTGTTGAAGATAACCTCTCCAATAGCTGAACATATCTACCTTCTATAACTCTCGAGGTGTTATAAATCCTACCTGACTCGAACCCGAGAAACTTCACTTGATTGACAGCAAACTCTGTCATATCTTGTGTAATGCACCCATCTTTAAGAGGGATACCTTCTAGGATATCTTTTGAATCCAACTGAAATGGCTTCTCTTTCTCGGGTATTCTTATCCATGAATTAATGAAACTGGTAAATGCGGATATAGGAATGAAGTTATACGTTTCACCATTCGGGATGAGCTTTACATCTTGGACAACATAAGCCATAAGAACGTCATGAATGACTACCACTCGGTTAAAATTTCCCGAGAGTTGTTGCAAGAGATCAGACACCGGTTGACGAAGATGCTTATTGGAGGCCTCGAAAAGTGGTAAGAAGTGTTGCGGGAAAGGGACCGAGGGGTCGACATTTGGAAGAGGTGAGTCATAAGGAGGGAGTTCAAAATCATGGAACTGAATTTTTGTTAAGCTTTCTGATTCCCACCCGTTACATCGTACCTTCACTTGCCGGTTGTGGGAGGCGGAACCGGCATAATGCACCGGTATACCGTAGGCGGCAATGAGATGAGAAAGGTGGAGAAGTTGGTTGAGATGGCCTTGTGCTGGTAGTGGTACCATTACCACTACTACTTCACTCTTAAGGGCGTTGTTCATTGTCATTTTGGTCTTTACTCTTATTTTTTCATGTGATGAAGTTATTGATGTTATATATATACACAGACAATAGTCTTATGACCTCACTAATTGCGTCAGTCGCAATGCTAGTGATCATTTAGGCGATCTATAATAAAGTCAAACGTGCCAGAACTTTGTTCTAACGTCGAAGCTTAGTTTCAATTGTGTATTACGTGCAAGCGCTTGCTCCTGCCATTTGTGGGCCGGATTTTGGATGGTGTCTATCCTTGCTAGGCATGCACATGCCGGCTTGTATATGGAATCCCACAAGAGATTGACTAGTTATAGTGGGACATTTAAGTTAGAGTGTTTATTACGGAGTATATTGTTGAAGGATGAGTTGTTGAATGTCGAATTGAAGGCTAGTTCACAATCAACATGCATTACACTCGATACCAACTAGGTAACTATTAAAAGTAATACTCCTAGTATTGTCTAAACAATGCAATTTGAGTTTTTCATCCGTTTCTTTAATAGTACTATGTATATGTTTGTAAATTGTTTCACAAAAGTGCGACATATATAACTATTTTGAGGAATCAATATTTTTTTATAAAAAAAATTAATTATTCTGTGTATTATTTAAGAAATCAAATAGATTATCTATTTCATGCTACAAGTAGAGAAATGTTTATTAAATTACTCATAATTTTTATTTTAATCTAGTTTGATCATTAAATAAAATGCTTTACATTATAATTATGCTTGATTTTGAGATTTTCAAAGGTCAAAAGTATAAAGTTGATTAATAAGAAAAGCTTGTATTTAAACACGACTTGATTAATACATGATTCGATCATGAATCATACATGTACACTACTACCTCCTAAATGAATTAAAATTAGCTTGAACATTTTTTAAGCTCGATTGCCTAAATGACTCCGAAGTTATGACCTTATGGTTACGAAGTGATCAACCCAAGGCCACCATCTCTACCAACAACAAACAATCAAGCATGGGGGCTTTTTGCTGAAACAATGGTTAAGTTTCCTCTAAATAATAACTCCGCTCTTTTTTACTCGACCCACTTTGACTTTTATACTATTTACTATCTCTCCTTATCTTATTTTTTTTGGGTGAATAATATGTAAGGAAAAATATATTTATGCTGGATTTTTTTTAATTCGTTTTAATAAATATTGTCATAATATATAAATTTTATAATTTTTTTTTATTTATGGAGACTTAAAGTAATAATAGCTTAAATTTAGTATTAATAAGCGTGATAAAAGAAAAAGATTGAGTAAAGGAAGTAGTCTCGTACAACTTTTGTCTACAAGCGGTTAAGAATTTATGATAAGGGGTCCAAATGTCCAATACTCCTAGACATGCATTGTAACAGTGTAACTTATCTTTCTTGAGCTTATCTTAAATTCAAGGGTCCATAATCCATTATTGATAACCATGTTCCAGATTTTTCATCTTCTGAAATTGTTTTATCGTCTGCATTTTTTCAGTCTACTCTTTTGTATTATTTTTGTCTTTTTTGGCATTACAATTTTTTTTCAATGCAAGAAGTGTACAAATAGTTGGTTAGTTTTTCTAAGTTATGCCCTCAAACTTCTTTATTTTTAAGATGTGCCTACTCTTTTTTGAACGTCTAATTTGTGCCCTTAACCTCATTAATTTTTATTAACAATAACCTTTGACGTTAATAATAACCTTTTTTGTTATTTTATTTTTTGATTTTTTAATTTTTTTTTAAAGTATTAAACCAATTAGAATGGGACACGTGTCAAATAAATAACGCCACGACACCATTGTCGATAAAATAACTTAACTTTCGTTAACGGATATGGCTGTCAAAGGGTATTGTTGATAAAGTATCGTAAAGTGGAGGGCACAACTTATAACTTTGAAAAAGTATGGATACAACTTGGAAATTCAATAACTTGGGAAACATAGTTTAAAAAAACCTTTTTTAAAAGCTATTCACTCCATTCTTCTTTTTTTTTTTTTTTTTTTTTTTTTTTTTTTTTGTCTTAATTAATGTTTTATGATTTCCAAAATGCTCTCAAAAATTATATAATTCCATTTTATACAAGAAAAAAATTATAAAAATTTATTAATATAAAATATGTAGTATGTATAACAATACGAATATAATGAGACCACATTTAATTATATTATCTCTTATTAATTAATGGGAGTTTATGGTCAAAATTTTTAAGGTTTAACCCATTCATTTAGAAATAAAGGGAGTGTAATCAAAATATATTCCGTTAGAGCCTGTTTCGTGTAATCAACTAATCATTATCCTGCATGTTTAGAAATAAAGGGAGTGCAAGGTCTATCTTGTCAATGGAGCTTCCCTCTACAAACAAAGATGACTTCATCTACTGGAAGTTCCACCCCCCGGGAAGATACATGGTTAAGACGGGTTATTACTTCCTTATGAGAGAGCAAGAATCAGCAAGAAGCGGCATTCATAATGACAAGGACCAGGATTTTGTAAAGCTGATTTGGAGGCTGAATATCCAGCCTAAATGGAAGGTCTTTTTATGGAAGCTCTACCACAATGGTCTTGCCGTAAAGGTTAATTTGGCCAATAGGGGTATTCCTATGGACGAAACGTGTGGTTACTGTGGGGAGGACCCCGAAGATACCCAACATCTTTTCAGATTATGTATTCTAGCAAAGGAAGTCTGGGGACATAACTCTCTGGCAATTTGCTCTGACTCTACTGGATTTGACTCATTGAGAGATTGGATCCAATCATTTATCCTGTTGTTTAATAGCGAGGATGGTAAGAATAGTTCCCGTGTTACCCTGTTCATAGCAACGCTATGGGGAATTTGGAAAACAAGAAACGCGAGGTGCTTCAATGGTAGGACTGGAGGAAGAAACTTGGTTAAGGAGTTCATCGATCAAGCAATGAGCAACCATGAGACCTTCACAAATGAGGATGAACGACAATATGAGAATATGGAGGAGGAACGGCATGGGAACCTGCCCCCACCAGGTTTCAATCATGTTCAGTTGGGTCGAGTAAAGGAGGGCTTTGCAAATTTCAGGGTAAGCGTGGATGGTTCTTGGGATAAAAAGACCAAGAGAGCAGGGATTGGTTGGTCAGTCATGGGAAATGGGCTAGCAATGACGACAAGGGAAGGAGGTAGACACGGAGCCGCAAACTCAGCCCTTCATTGTGAAGCTTGGGCATGCTTGGAAGGGATGAAGTGGGCCCAGACCCAGGGCAAACAGGGTATCCTCATTAATTCTGTCTGATTCGATCAGCCTCATCAATAACCTTAGAGGCGAAAAAGGAAAGGACTTAGAGATATCATGGACGGTAAATGAGATAAAAGAGTTGGGTGCTTCCTTCTTCAGTTGCACCATTCTAAAGGTGTCAAGAGACCAAGTTAAAAGGGCAAATGATATTGCTAAGAACTGCCGCATAAGTATGCTTAATTATTTTTAGTTTAGTTTTTCGCCCTTTGCTATTGTCACAAAGAAAAAAAAAAAAAAAAAAAACTAATCATTATCCTATGTAACTTTCTCATAATGGTCTAATTAGCTATAGACATTTAGTAAAAGCCAAAAGGCAATTCTACAAAGCTTAATTAGGGAACCAACTGCGACCAAATCACCCCGTCAATTTTGTTGACTCGTGATGGAGAAAATTGTTAGTAGTTCGCAATAGAAGAGAAGGTATTGTGTCAGTCTGAACTGACGAACAGTCCAGATTGACAAAATGCAGATTTGTTATATTCTCATTTGACTTAATGATATTCACTATTGGTTGGATGATATCCTCTACTAACTGGATAATATCTTTTATTGGCTATCTGATATCCTTTATTGGCTGGATGATATTTCTAATGGCTGGATAATTCTCTATGGGTTGGATGATATTCTTTATTGCCTATATGATATCCTTTATTGGTTGTATCATATTTCTATTGACTGGATGATATCCCCTATTGACTGGATAATATCCTCTGTTGGTTATATGATATTCCCTCTGTTTTTAAATACTTGAACCATTTCTCTTGGACACGCATGCCGATGCTAATCTTTGATCACTAATATCTTTAATTATCAATAAGTATAAATTCTAACAATTGAAAATTAATAATCTATTCATTGATATGATTCCAACAAGTACCCACAAGACTATATTTTTTCATATGTATAAATCACAAACATTAGTCAAAGTAGGACAAATAAATAGTGCAAAAAATAGAAATGGAGCAAGTATTTAAAAACGGAGGGAGTATCCTTGATTGGATGGATGGTATTTCTACTAGGTAGATGATATCCTCTATTGGCTATAAGATATCATGGCTAGATGATATCATATAGCAACAGAGGATATCATCCAGCCAATAAAGGATAGCATAGACACAATCATAAATGATATCATATAGCTAATTGAGGCTATAATCCAACCATGACATCATATAGCTAATATAAAATATCATCCAGCCAATGGAGGATATGTATAACTTGTTTGAGGATATGTATAATTTGTTTGATAATATGTATAACAATGGTGGAACCTCCATTAAAGTGCACGCACTAAAGGTCATGGGTATAACATATCTTGTTCATTTTTCAACCAAAATACATGTATATGTTATCAAAATGGTACGGTCATAATTTCAACATAAAATCATATGAGACAATCAATTTCGACAATAATACATCTCATAAGAAAGTCCCAATTCGATTTTTGGTCATTTTTCAAAAAATACGAGAATCTCAAGCTTTCTTTCTTTTCCGCCATGGATGATCTCGCTCCTCTCCTTCGCCATAACCACCACCAACTCGTCATCGGGTGGAAACTTGTTCTTCATCGCAAGAAGATGACGATGATCTAATACTTTCTTAAGTCTCGACTACAAAACATTGGATGCAGCTTGCCGCATCCACTACTTTGTGGCAATAGAATAATGAAGATCAAACAAATTTCTCTATGCACATGACAAATCTACATCGATTTATTTTGTACTCCCTTTATTCCACCCTATTTAACACAAAATACTTTCATAAAAAGTGATTAAGTGTGATAATCTTAATAGGACAGATAACATGATCAGCTGTATGAATTATCCACAATATACTTAATATAGTACTCCCTCCATATTTTATTACTTGCTTCACTTTTCTTTTGTGGTCGTATTTTACTACTTGCTTTGTTTCCTTTTTTTATTAATTTTTTCTCTTTTAGTAGACCACCAACTATCATATACTTCCTCAGTTTTTTTAATACTTGCACTATCACAAAAAGTGGAAAAAGCAACACATAATACACAACTGTCAAGTTAAATAGGCGATCTCTAGACCTCTATAGAACTCCTATAAAAGATAAGCGTTTTGTATGTTGAAACCTATATAATGCCTCCCCTACCTAACCGTTCTATTTTATATATCCAAAATTTACACTACAAGTTATAGAACGCACCTATGTGTTAACCGTTTTATATGGAATGTGTTTAACTTATTTAAATAAAAAATATAGAAAAAAACAAAAAAAAAAAACTCTAACCCTAACTCCTTAGGTTCTCTTTCCTCTCAAACGACCGTTCACTTCCCTCTCCTCTCATTTCCTCATCTAACCCCCTTAACTCCTCCTCTCTCTTCGCTAACTCCTTCTCTCGATCTGGTTGGTGCAACTGACACTTCACGTGTCGTCGATGTGGCATTTAATGTCGCCGCGCCATTCAATTCATATATAAATGCTCTGTGCCGCTTCCTCCTAAACCAAGGTATGATATTGAACTAGTTCATCTCTCTCTCAACACTTCTAGTTCAAATTTATCTAGAATATTCTCAATTATTCTATATTCTGATTTTCATTTTAGATTTGGTTTTAATTTTCAATTGTATTAGATCTAAAATTTATGATTTTCATTTTAAAATTTTCGATTTTCATCTTTAGATTTGTGGGTGTTTGACTATTGGTGTGGCTACTCTGTTTTTGTGATCTATTATGGTGGAAGTTGTTGTTAGCCTGGATAATTAAGGTGGTTGCGAGGCAGGCATCACGGTGGCGGGTAAAGAACAGAATTCCAGTTTGAATCCTAGTTAGTAGAGTGTTACGATGTGCGATCTATCCTAGTTTTTTCTCTATCTTTTTTTCACATTTTTATGTTGAATCACTACTAGAAAATGGTCAAATTCCGATGGAACGGTTTTGAGGGACACGGAAATCCGTCGAAAAGTGCAAAATTTCTGACGGATTTTATTTCCCTAGAACATTTGTCGGAAATTTCCGACGGAATTTTAATCCGTCGGAAAATTCTTTATTTTCGATGGAAATTCCGTGCAAATGTTATATTTTCCGACGGAAATTAATTCTCTAAAAAATTTCCGACGGAATTTAAAGCCTTTCCGGAGGATTTATGAATTAAAAAAAACCCTAATTAAAACAGATTCTCCCCTCCCCCTTTCATTTCTCATTTTTCTTTCCTCTCTCTCCGCCTCTTTTCTGTCTCTCTCCTCTCTTCTTCTCTTTCTCTCTCCTATTCCCTGTTCTATTCAAGCCGATTCTCTCTCATCTTCCCTCTTCTATTCACGCCTTCTGTGCTTTTCTCACGTCCTCTTCCCTTTTCTCACCAACTCAGAAGTCATGAAATTTGGAGCCGCAAATGGTAAGTGTTTAAAACACTTTAATGGTTTTTAAGGTCAAATTCGACCATAAAAATGCTAGATCTAGCGTTTTCATGGTCGAATTTGGCCTTAGTAAATCAAGCTCGAGGTGAAATTTAAAGCTAATTTGATTTTTAAGGTAAGTTTTAATGTTTTTAATTTTTGTTTTTGAATTTTTATCAAAGTTTTTTGCTGTGGTGTTTGATTTAGTCGTTCATGATGATTTTTGTTTTTGAATTTTTTATCAAATTTTCGACGGACTTTCCCAAACCTAAAATTCACTCCAGCGGACTGAATTCCGCCGAAATTTCCGTTTCTGACGAAAATTCCGTCGGAAAAAGCCCTTTTTCCGACAAAATGTATTGCGACAACCAGTTCCGACGGAAAACAGTTTTCCGACGACGGAAATTAAGGTGTTTCCGGCGGAAATTTTCCGTCGTTATTCGACTGTTTTCTAGTAGTGTGGGTCGGATTGGGTGTGGGTTTGGTCACGGTTTGGGTTGGGATTTGGTGGATCTAGGTTTGGGTTAGGATTAGGATTTTTGGTGGATCTGGTTTTGGGTTTAGTGGGTCAGGGTTAGGTGGGTTTAGGAATTGGGAAGGTCTGGCTTAGGGTGCGGTGGTTATGGCACTAGGCGAAAATATGTAATGGCCACCGGTTGAAAACCCCCCATTGCCACCGGTTTTGAACCGGTGGTCATTTGGGCGGTGGCAATAAAGCAACGAATGGCCACCGGTTCAAAACCGGTGGCAAAATTCCTTATGGCCACCGGTTAATCGGTGGTAATAATAATTATGGCCACCGGTTAACCGGTGGCAATAATAATGGCGCGGTTTTTTTTAGAGGGGAAGACTGACTATTGCCACCGGTTTGAACCGGAAAACCGGTGGCAATAATAGGGATCTTAATTTTTTTTTTTTTTTGTCTGCAATTATTCCTGCAACTGATCCTGCTATAATATTCTGCCATATTATTGCTATAAATTCTGCCATAATATAATAATTATTAATAATCATAACAAGAATTAAAAATATATATTTAGACTTTTATAATTAAAAACCAAATGCAATACAACAAATAAAGTGTGATATATACATAAATACAAACAATACTAATCACTAGTCAATATTGTAGTCTAAAAGTTAATAATTAACAAAGTATAAATTCAAAATAATGCCACATTTACAAATTGAAGGTGATGAAAGATGCCAACATGTCTCGAACTTCATTAAGGTCCTTGCTTGTTAACGCATCTCCTTTTTGCACCTTGCAAAACTTGGAATATATATAAATTATGTTAGAATAAATTAAATTAATTAGTTAAGTTAAACATGTGAGTAATAAATATGTAAAAAATTAAATACTTAGGTCAAAACGGTCAAAAAGAAGGCCTAAAAGACTTTTACTTGCCCATTTTCTACATTTTTTAACTAATGACCATGTTGTTTCTCATAATATGTCAATTATATTTAGTTATAGGTGGCTAAGCCTTGAAATCAAAGAAAAAGAGCATTTTACTAAGTTTAAGGTCGTATTTTCATCCTAAATAGCCTAAATAAGGCCTAAATGACTTCTACTTGCCCATTTTCTACATTTTTTAACTAATGATCATGTTCTTTATCATAACATGTCAATTATACTTAGTTATAGGTGGCTAAGCCTTGAAATCACATAAAAAGAGCATTTTACTAAGTTTAAGGTCGCATTTTCATCCAAAATAGCCTAAATAAGGCCTAAATGACTTCTACTTGCCCATTTTCTACATTTTTAAACAAATGACCAAGTTCTTTCTCATAACATGTCAATTATACTTAGTTATAGGTGGTTAAGCCTTGAAATCACGGAAAAAGAGCATTTTACTAAGTTTAAGATCGCATTTTCATCCAAAATAGCCTAAATAAGGCCTAAATGACTTCTACTTGCCCATTTTCTACATTTTTAAACAAATGACCAAGTTCTTTCTCATAACATGTCAATTATACTTAGTTATAGGTGGCTAAGCCTTGAAATCACAGAAAAAGAGCATTTTACTAATTTTAAGGTCGCATTTTCATCCAAAATAGCCTAAATAAGGCCTCAATGACTTCTACTTGCCCATTTTCTACATTTTTTAACTAATGACCATGTTGTTTCTCATAATATATCAATTATATTTAGTTATAGGTGGCTAAGCCTTGAAATCACAGAAAAAGAGCATTTTACTAAGTTTAAGGTCGCATTTTCATCCTAAATAGCCTAAATAAGGCCTAAATGACTTCTACTTGCCCATTTTCTACATTTTTAAACTAATGACCATGTTCTTTCTCATAACATGTCAATCATACTTAGTTATAGGTGGCAAAGCCTTGAAATCACATAAAAAGAGCATTTTACTAAGTTTAAGGTCGCATTTTCATCCAAAATAGCCTAAATAATGCCTAAATGACTTCTACTTGCCCATTTTCTGCATTTTTAAACAAATGACCAATTTCTTTTTATAAAATGTCAATTATACTTAGTTATAGGTGGCTAAGCCTTGAAATCACAGAAAAAGAGCATTTTACTAAGTTTAAGGTCGCATTTTCATCCAAAATAGCCTAAATAAGGCTATTTGACTTCTACTTGCCCATTTTCTACATTTTTTTACTAATGACCAAGTTCTTTCTCATAACATGTCAATTATACTTAGTTATAGGTGGCTAAGCCTTGAAATCACAGAAAAAGAGCATTTTACTAAGTTTAAGGTCGCATTTTCATCCAAAATAGCCTAAATAAGGCCTAAATGACTTCTACTTGCCCATTTTCTACATTTTTAAACAAATGACCAAGTCTTTCTCATAACATGTCAATTATACTTATTTATAGGTGGCTAAGCCTTGAAATTACAGAAAAAGAGCATTTTACTAAGTTTAAAGTCGCATTTTCATCCAAAATAGCCTAAATAAGGCCTTTTTGACTTCTACTTGCCCATTTTCTACATTTTTAAACAAATGACCAATTTCTTTATCATAAAATGTCAATTATACTTAGTTATAGGTGGCTAAGCCTTGAAATCATAGAAAAAGAGCATTTTACTAAGTTTAAGGTCGCATTTTCATCCAAAATAGCCTAAATAAGGCCTAAATGACTTCTACTTGCCCATTTTCTACATTTTTAAACAAATGACCAAGTTCTTTCTCATAACATGTTAATTATACTTAGTTATAGATGGCTAAGCCTTGAAATCACAGAAAAAGAGCATTTTACTATGTTTTAGGTCGCATTTTCATCCAAAATAGCCTAAATAAGGCCTAATTGACTTCTACTTGCCTATTTTCTACATTTTTTAACTAATGACCAAGTTCTTTCTCATAACATGTCAATTATACTTAGTTATAGGTGGCTAAGCCTTGAAATCACAGAAAAAGAGCATTTTACTAAGTTTAAGGTCGCATTTTCATCCAAAATAGCCTAAATAAGGCCTAAATGACTTCTACTTGCCCATTTTCTACATTTTTTAACTAATGACCAAGTTTAAGGTCGTACCTCATCAAGATGTATGGTGTTGGTACAATGAGTCGCTATGTCAAGCATGAATCTCATCACGTATAATCCACAATCAACTCCATTATCTTGTTGTGGGCACTAGCATAGGAACAAATCAAATGAATCAAACATCACATAAAATCCACAATTGTTTTAGCAATGTTTATTAAGATAATCACAATATGATGTGGCATTACCATAGGTGATTTCCATGTAGGACCCCGTGGAGCACGACCATGTATCTTCTTCATAATACTATAGGAAAGTAAATTCAAATTTGATTAGTTTGACTACTAAATGAGTTAGGTTAAGATAATCAACACTAGGTAGCTATATTTACTTTTGTAGTATAGACATCACGAGGTACTTCTTTTTTGATCAAGCTGAATCAAGGTGAAAGATTGTGTTATTAGCAGGACAAATCACCATGAGGAACCAATTAAACCTACATAAATTCACAATACACAAACAAATCAATAATTAGGGTACAACAATTAATTCAAATGTAGAAAGAATTGAATTACACATGGTTAAACGTACTCCTCATAACATGGGGCGAATATGAACTTGTCTCCCGCACGCATTGATTCCCTAATACTATGATTAACATAATACATCACCTCGGGGGAGTTGTGTAAGATTCTAGTCTCGGATGTCTGTTCGGGGCATAACCACCCAACTTTACTAGGGGAATCAGTGTCACTTAAGTGCTCCCGTAGTGCTCTACGTGCATGTACAATGAAAAATTAATTGACATATATATGAAGGATAAACAACACAAATATGAATAACATAATTAATTTAAGTGGCATGTGCCCGTACCTCATGAATATTTGAATGAGAGAAATGTTAAGCATTGAACCTCTTAAAAATTCCTTCACATCTTGTTTGTTTAACCATGCACTTGCATCCTCATCATAATGGAACATTGCCTTAGGAAGTGCAATTTCAATGGGATCGTCACTAGGAAAATGACTAAAACGATTGTGTAGAAAAGTTAAATCCTTAGTGAGCGATTGAAGGACATTGTCTCCAACAAGTGGAGTAGGTTGCATGGCTGAACCTTTCGAAGAATTCTTTTTCGACACTTGTTCACTCTTCGACCCTTGTTCACTCATCTTCTTTGTAGGTTGATCAACACTTTTAGGCTTCTCCACCTTCCTTCTCTTTGATGGTTGACTTTTTTTCGAAATCTGATAAAAACAAAGATAATTAGAGTTCAAAAATTTTTGGCCGGGGTTTAAGCTAGTAAGTACGCATGTAGATTTGTTATTTTGCACAACATCAAAATAAATATTACCTCGTTGATCAACCTCACCCAAGCACGTGGCCATTGCACATAGCTACCCTTTGCTTCCCAAAGAAGAGTAATCCCATCATCCACTATAGGCACCGGTAGTGGGATGTTTTCAAACCCAGCAATGTAAGAATTGATCCCGACCGAGTAATGTTGTGGCCTAAGCGATTGGAAATGGAACGTATCACCAGTCGTCGCTTGTGCACTACCATACGCCACCAACTGCAACTCTCCTCCATTTGATAGCCCCGGGTCTAGAAGTGTACACTCGTTCTCTACCTACACCAGTAACGAAATTCAGTTGTAAAAACTGAAATTATCAAAAGGGTCTTTTCCTACACAATTGATCATGTAACGAAATTCACTATGTTAAAACCAAACACGCTCCCTCGAATCCTAAATTCACCTCTAAATCTGGAAATTCATGGGGTGTTGGATTATCAACCTCCCTCGAGTCCGCATGTGTGGGAGTAACAACCTGCAATAATTAATCAATAATGCCACATTAGATCTCACGTAACTCACTAGCTAGGCCAAAACTAATAGATAGAAAACTACCTCATGTATCTCCTCTTCTCTATGTCTCTCATCTTCTCCTTGTCCTTTTGGGTGACTACTGGAGTCGACCGGTGTAGTCGGGGGGAACGGCAAGGGTAAGTTCATTTGCTTCGCCCAAGCATTGAATTCACCTATTAACTCATTGCGAACTTGTTCCTTGATGGATGCCACCTTGGCATCCAATTCTTCCGGTGAGTTAACACTTGCTCGAGATCTTCCCATTTTTGTGTATTCTGAACCCATCACCTTCTCCCATCCTAGCAACGTCCCTCCCATACCTACTACCCGGCCTGGATGGTAGGGCTTTCCTAAAGCCAAGGTGAAGGGGTCTTTCTCTATAGTCGGGACCAGCTTGCCTTCAACAACTTCTGTAGTGTACTCAAGCTGTAGCATATGTAAAAATGTTAACATGAATACATATAATGTTTTTGTATGGTAAAGTTATGCTAAAGTTTCAAATAGCTTATAAGTTTATCAGCCACTTTTTTTCCGGTTCCTTGATGACCCATTTTCCGGTGTCCTTATCAAAGGAATGTAGAGAACAAATGAAATCACCAGCACGACTAACCAACGTAGTGATCGTGGAGTTGGAGGGTTCTTCGAATGACCCTTGAGTCAAACTGGGGTATATACCCTCCTTCTTCCAAGTTTGCCTCCATTCACCAAATGTCTTGGCCCCCGTACGATGGCAGTACTCCTTCTTCAATGAATTTGCCTTGTTTTGCTCTCGAATTTCCTACATAAATAGTAATGTTAGCATCATTACTGCAAAAAGAGTCAATATATTATACAATTCTCATTAGATTTAGTAGTTCTTACAATTGCTTTGGGTCGTGTTTTTTGAATAACAAAGTCTTTCCACTCGTCCTCCGTCACGCTTGGCCATTTTTTCCACGGTGGGTCTTGTTCCTCAACATCTTCCTCATTTCCACCTTCACCATCATTTCCCTTGGAAGATTTCTTCTTGTGTTTCTTTTTCTTATAGATCCATCCACTGGTCAAGTGGGTCTTGAAGCCTCTGAATCTCTCCGCTAGTAAAGAATCAAACACCCTTCTCTTTTGGGGATCATTAGGAATATTAAACAGCTTCTGCAATCACAAATACAAGCAATTATTATTTTCCATTTACAAACAAACATTAGGTGAAATTATTTGTAATACATGTAAATGTGCATTTGAATAAAACACTTGCCCTGGTATCATCCCAAAATGTTTGAATCAAGCCTGGAGGTACTTGCTTCCAACAAAGTGTAATGGGGATTTTGCGCGAACATATGCCAACTTGGTTTGCATATTTCCGAATCCATTGGCCAGTAGGTCGGCCTCTTTTGTCATACTCCAACACCATGGGACCGGTTGGCTTCTTAAAACTTGTTGTCGGACCCCTACCCTTTCTCTTAGCTGGTGCCTTTACCCCCACTCCACCACCTGTGTTCAATTGCTCCTGTCCTTGGCTTTGAGTTTGAGGAGTAGTGTTCTCACCAACAATCTCAATAATTGTAGAATCAGTAGGAGGCGCACATTCAGCTGAAATTTCAAATTCATCAAGCCTGCGCTGAAATGCATCTTGTTCCTGATCTTCTGGCTCACCCAAATCAGTCTCCTTGTTGACATCATATGGCTCGTCCTTGTCCTCATCCTCATCCTAATAGCCATCATCATCATCCTCCAAATCCTCTACTAGTGGGTCATAATCGTTCTCCATGAGTTATAAACACCTGTCATTACAAACATAACACGATATTAGGTCCATAAGAGATAAAAATGTTGACATATAGGTCATAATACATGTTAGCATATAAAATATTAAATTCTATCATTTTTGATGCATTTTGACGTAACTTGTTATTTTCTAGTACCGTTAACACTAAAAAAAATTAAATTCTATCATAATATGTCAATTTTGAGATATACTTCATTCATTAACAAGAATTTGTGAAAATTTAGCAACTAAGATAACAATATCATACATTTTCCCTCAAACTATTCATAAAATTACCTAACTTCTGATTAAATTTAATAATACTTTTAATTGCTTACAATTTTAAATTAAATGTTATACTACCTCATTCTAATATTCCTTCGTTGTGGTCTGACCGCATATAACATATCTGGTCGTCTATGTCATTTGATGCAATAGGTCTAGGAACAGTGAAAGGTGCTGAATCATCAAATGCATCGTATTCTTCCTCATCTTCAACATCTCCAATGCCTAGGATTCTTCTTTTCCCAGCTAGCACAATGGACCATTTTGAATCGACTGGGTCAGTTACATAGAACACTTGCTTAGCTTGAGAAGCTAGGATGAACGGTTCCGCACTATCATTCAAGTGCCCAAGATCTACAAGAGTAAAGTCATCATACTTGACATTACGCCTGATATTATCAACCCACTTACATTTGAAAAGAGCAACCGTGAAGTTACAATAATCAAGCTCCCGTATTTCTTGAATTCGACCGTAGTATGACAATTTTGCATCGATAGGTGATTTATCCTTAGCACTTGCAAACTCCCTTGACGATGCCACAAGCGTTACTCCACTGTTTTGGGTCGACGTAGATTTCAAAGCCCGACCCTCTGTCCAAAAAGTGTACCCATTGATGTCATATCCCTCAAATGAGAGAACATCATCCCTAGGACCATAAGCAAGCCACCTTACTGTATCGGTGACACTATCATCCAAGCGACTCATCACTCGTTGACTAAACCAACTCACAAACCTCTTATTATGCAACTGCATTAGTGCCCTTTCACCTTTTGATGAAAATTCATCACGCAAACTAGCCATGTGCTCATCTAAATATGGGTGAACATTAGCAACATGGTGCAACACATAAAGGTGTGCTTGTAAGAACTGATCTCGATCCGGTGACATTCTTTTCGACCCAATTGTGCCATGACCATCCAGTCTCCCTTCATGTCGAGAAGCAAGAAGACCAATAGGTTCAACAACGGCTAAATAGTCGGCCACAAAATTACCAATCTCCTCACTCATGGTCCCTTGAATCATGCTTCCTTCCGGATGAGCCGGATTCCTTACTTTATCTTGCAATGTGCCCATATGTCTTTCAAAAGGATAGCACCACCTCAAGAAAACTGGACCACACAACTTAATCTCACGCACCAAATGAAGAATGAGATGCACCATTATGTCAAAAAATGAGGGTGGGAAATACATCTCAAATTTGCACAAAGTCACAACCACATCCGTTTGCAAAGCATCAAGTGTACAAGGATCAAGCACTTTGTTGCATATTGTATTGAAAAACGAACATAGGCTTGTAATAGCTTCCCTCACGTGCTTCGGTAAAATACCACGTATTGCAATCAGTAGAAATACTTGCATCAACATGTGACAATCATGGGATTTCATACTTGTCAGCTTCAGTTCTCCACTTAAGGATACAAATCTTTTCATGTTAGATGCGTACTCAGATGGAACCTTAATGCCGTAAAGACATGCACAAAACACCCGCTTTTCTACCCTTGACAATGTGTAGCAAGCCAGTGGTAAATACTTCTTTACAACCTTGCCTTTACCCTCATCTCTACTCTTTGAAGCATCCGCGACCTTTCCCTTTCCCTTGCTCTTCCCCTTTCCTTTTTTCGAAACATTTACAGTTTCTTGTTCCGGTTCCTTTCCCTTTCTGTCCTTCCCCTTTGTAACCTTGTCTTGAGGCCACAATTCCGGACGAATCTCGATCGATCTCTTCCAAATCTAACCGTACACCCTTTCCATCCTTTGTTTTGCCTGAAATATTAAAAAGTGTTCCCACAAGAGAATCACACACATTCTTCTCTATATGCATCACATCAAGACAGTGCCTAACATCATGTTCTTTCCAGTACGGAAGCTTCCACAAAATTGATTCTTTTTTGAAAAGAGCTGTTGAGACCGGAGCTTTTTCAGATTTTCCAAACACTGTTCGTAAACCCTTAACTCGAGCATAAACCCCAACACCGGTCAATGGCCTAGGCGCAGTCTCCTCTTCCACTGTCCCATCGAAAGCCTTTTTTTGCCTACGGTACGGGTGATCACGCCTAAGGAACCTTCGAGTCCTTATATACACATCTTTGTGAGAATTCTTAAGGTATATGCTTGATGTTTCATCAATACATATGGGGCATGCTTTTTTCCCTTTAACCTTGTACCCACACAGGTTTCCATATGCAGGGAAGTCATTCATGGTCCACATAAGGGCTGCACGCAATGTGAACACCTCGTTCTTATGAGCATCAAAACAAGAAACCCCTTCGTCCCACATCTTTCTCAAATCGTCAATTAGTGGCGCAAGGTAAACATCTATGTCATTTCCAGGTTGCCTAGGCCCCGTTATTAGCAATGAAAGCATTATATACTTCCGTTTCATACATAACCAAGGAGGCAAATTGTAGATCACTAAAAGAACCGGCCTAGTGCTGTGTTGGGTACTAAGAGTGCCAAATGGATTCATCCCGTCTGTGCACAACCCAAGTCTTAAATTTCTGACTTCATTACCAAACTCCAGAAACTTCAAATCAATGTTCTTCCTTTGCGGGGAGTCAGTCGGATGCTTCAGCATTCTGGTTTTCTTCCTTCCCTCGGCATGCCACCTCAAGTTTTTAGCGTCTTTTGGTGTTGAGAATAGACGCTTAAACCTTGGAATAATAGGAAGATACCACAACACCTTATCAGGAGGTCCCTTCGTACCAGAATTGCAACTCATGCGCTTGTAGCGCGATTGCTTGCATCGTGGACACTCCTCCAATTGTTCATTCTCATTACGATACAAAATACAATCATTAGGACAGGCATGTATCTTCTTATTGTTGGGGTTTGGTGAGTCCGACTCACCGCAGAAACAACCCCGACCCGAGGAACCACTCGCAATAATTAAAATGATAAAGCATAAATAAATAATCACAAAGAAAAGATAACGAATCTTACCCTCGAAGCGAGCTTCGCCCAAAAACCGGGGCTCTTACTTGAAAGCTACGAGCACGTCAAGCGCCGCGCCTCCGACGGTATCCACCCACAAAAAGGCGAACACAACTTTAAGGTCCGCTACCTTGGGGTTAGCAAGGTCTGACCAAAACCCGAGTGTTATATGAGTTTAAGAGTTTTCCCAAAAATTATGGAATGCTCTTTTTAACTCTTACTCAAGCAAAGAATTCTCAAGCCATGCCATGACTATTTATAAGGAAGTATGCCTTGTGAATTTCACTCATCTTTCAATGTGGGACTTTTCACAAAAAGATCCCATATGGAAAGATTGGTGAATTCAACCCTTAGTTAAATAAACAAAGGAACAAGTAACAAGTGTCACATGGTTAGGTGTGGATCACTTTCTCACTTGGTCCCCAAGGCATTTCACATGCAATGTGAACTAACCATGTGTCACCCAACCTTGAGCCCCAAGTTGGGTTCGGTTGGCCCATTTTATTTTGGCCCGTGTCCATGACCCATCAACCCGGGTCCACGGCCATTGCCACATGTGTCGCCACCGTGGCGCGCCGCCACCATGGCGCTGCCACGTGGCACGCTGCCAACGTGGCACGCTGCCACGTGGCACGTTGCCACTTGGTGGCTGCCAATGTGGCGGCTGCCAACGTGGCGGCCACGTGTGCTGCCACGTGTGCTGCCACATGGCGTTTTTCCATGTGTACTGCCACGTGGCATGCTCCTATTGGGCATGCATTCCTAGCCTTTCGCGTGGCTAGGATTTTACTTGTTACTTGATGCATTTTCCCGTCTCGCCAAATCCTAAATTTTGGCTCGACATTTGAGATTTTCCGACGCTCGGTTTCGACGCTCCAAGCTCGAATTTCCGACGTCTAAATGTTTAACACTCGGGCAACGAATTAATTTCTTCCGAATTAATTCGTCGAGTTGGTTCGTATATTTTGCTTGGGTGTGACCCGAAGGGTTCAGTAAAGATTAAGTTGTAATATTAATTATATTAATATTACTGATCGGAAGCGGCCTCCACCCATGCATTCCGATCACTTGACCTTGCTGAATACATTAGCTTTCTAATAATTCTGAACCCGCTATCAGAATAATACACTTTTTCGAAGGACACCATTCCTTTCAATCTCCCACTTGTCCTTCCGGACAAGTGTGCATTTAGTGTATAGCCCCTTTCCTATGTCTCTTCATGTCTCTTCATGAACTACAGAGTAAGATTACTCGTCATCTCTGTTACGTCCAGAAGTGTTACTCGAAATCCGAGTTTGACTGTCGATAAGCAGATGATTTCTAAAATCCATCTGAGCACGGCCATGAATTTTCACAGTCTCGCTCTTCGAGAGGCCTTGTAAACAACAAGACATGTTCCCTATTGTTAGTAGGGGGACATTTCCAGTCTTGTAATGTAGCTTCTCTTACTAAGAGGACTCACCCGCCTGATATCTGTCTTTATAATCCCCAGTTATGGCAGACGATACCAAAGCGGACCAGTACTCAAACAAGAGATCTCCCACTACTCATGGTCAAAGGAAAAGAGTTCCGATAGTAATAATGAGAAAATACTTATGACGATTTTTTAAATCTCTTAAAGTATCCTCATAGGTCGATCCAGTATGGTTCTAAACCAATACCTGTGCAAATGATTTATATCCTCATAGCACAAGAAACGGTGCTATAAATCATACTACACACTAATCTCTGATGGTCATCAATCGTCCACAAAATATGACCTTGATTAGGGATAATTTTCGATTAAAATATTCAATGTTCACTTAATAGGTGTTTCTTTATCCAAGCCATTGACTTGATACCCTATTTTGAATATTTATTAAAATCGAATGGACTCATTATTTAATTCTAAACCACAATTAAATAGTTTTGTGGAATATTTAGAAATATTTTATTCCACTATGAAACTTCACAATGTTTCATCTTATGATAAATGGTTTTTCCCAAATGTTTTAAGAGTAGTACTCTTCATAAAACATTCATAAAAATCACACTCATATTTGATATGCTTGATTTCTTTCATGCAATTATGTATGTTGTCGTTCACTTATTGCATAGATTTAGTTATAATTACTTTGCAAACCTTAGCATCTTCATTATCCACCATTTCCATAATAAGATGATAAAATTTTGAGAGTGTTAATGGATTACATGTGATTCAGGATTTATTGTCCAAGAAATGGCTCCCACTCATTTTTATGATTCGAGACCTTCTACTTGACAACCTACAATCATCGACGTTCAACAATGAACTTTTCCATTTAACATCTTTCCTTATTATTGCCTTTAAGGCAACAATATTCTCAACATATATTTTAGTAGACTCCCTGATGATGCCTTGCTTGGGTTTCACTCCATGCGACTCACAACGATTTGGGATACCCTAATCACTTGTGAGCATGGAAATTTTCCTTAAATTCCCGCACATTATACATGGATGCACATCCATGTTACCATTCTCAAGCCACGACACTTCTTGCCTCGTGCTTATAAATGGCTTCCTTGCTAAGGATCTAATCCTTGTTAAGGTTTGTGCTTGCAACATCAAAACTCAAATTATATTTGTTTCCATGCGTCAAGAACTCATCCAACTATTTATCTAAGTTCTTTGGATGTTCTTGACTATAATCTAATGATCTAATACTTAGATTAATGTCGATTGGTATTATATACGTACTTCACATTCTCTAAGCATTTAAGTCATCTGATGATTCCATATCATAGCTTTACATGATAGATTTAATTCTAGAATTATTCTCAATTTTATTCCATCCATGTAACATTTAGCTCATACAGTTACACTGAGTCTTGCCAAATTGTTCGCTATATGATGTGGTTGAAAGTCTCCTACTAGAGTCTTTCTCGTTTGACTTAGTACTTAGCCTAGCTTATACATAGGTCAAACATTTACTTAGCTTCATACATATGGGTCGAAAGCCTTTCAAAGTCCTTCATGTTTAACATGGTAATTTCTTTTACTCATTTAGTCATTTAATTAAGTCTATACCATAGAACTTAATTCCCAACATGTACTAAGTATCGTCTTTAGCTCGGTCCATTGTTGAAAATACTTTCAAATCTAAACATTTAGCATTTGATGGTTGTTTCACAATAGAGTTTGTAAACTTCTTGTTGGACCATTACTTTTGCTCCCACTAAACTTCTTGTTCATCAGAATTTCTATGTTTCTCCATAAGGCAATCCTCTTATTAACTTTATGAGAAAACACGTTCCAATTCCTTCATGCAATGCTTCCTTTAATCCTATGACGGATTCCATGTGCTTGCTTTCAAATCTAGCATTATTTAGATTTTCAAAACCCTTAGACTATTCCATAGTCACTTCCAAAATCCTATTTTGGGTAGGCGGTTTTTGTATCTATTTTGCCATATTTCATATGTGCAATTTTGCTAGATCAATCACGAAAAGACTTGAGCATTCCGATTGGTGAATGGGATTTTATTAAAATCAACTCCTTGATATTAATTATATCCTTTACAACCAATCTAGCTATGTATGCATATACATTTCCACATTTGTTAGTTTTCTCCTTGAAAACTTATTTGCAATCGATGGGTCTTTCACCTTTCATGCAAATTAATCAAGTTTCAAACATGATTTTCAAACATGGAGTCTATTTCGGATTTTCATGGTCTTTAACCATTATTCGGAATTTGGATTTGTCGTAGCTATCTTACAAGACATTATTCCTTTACTATCTAATAGTAAATAGTATGCTTGTAAGTCTTAGGTTTGTTTCTAACTTAATAGAAAATTTATAGGATTCAATCCAAGCCTTTGGTGAATTCTATACCTATACGGGGCAATTGCATCAAACACTGAGTTTTAAGGCGCTTTCAAAGCCCTTTTATTATGTTGATCTTACTCCAACATTTTTAATGTTTTGTGAGTAATGAATTCTCTTTTAAGGCACTTGTAAAGTCCTTTTGAGTATTCTTGATCAAGCATTCTCATGAAGTCCTTTAAGGTCTTCCGTGATTCTCAGTTCTAGTTTGTTGCTAAGTTCGATGTTCATCGAGTTCATTTGTCTCCCACTTGTCGTTTTGGAAATGTGTTACTTTCCAGAAAGACACTACTTAGAGAAACAAACAATTTTTGTTCTCAGTTAGGATGTGGAGGTAATACCCGTAGTCTCACTTGAATGCTTACAAAGAGACATGTATATTGTCTTTGGGTAAAAGTTCGTTGTGAAACAAATAGTTAGCTCCTACTTGAGCTATCTTAGTCTTTATTGAGCCATTCAGCTCCCACTGAGTCACCTAGCTCCCACTGAGCCACTTTGCTCCCACTGAGCTAGTGAACTCCCACTGAGACTAAGAGCCTTAGACATATACTTGAAAAGACTTTTAGAAGTTATTTCTATCTATAACTGAATATGGCGTCCTTTCTTAGCTTCGACACATTGTTTAGTGTAACATTAGTCATTTGTGCAAATCTTTAAGAACTTTATAGGAAGGGTTGTGAACCATCATTGTTCGAGTCATTTTCAAATGATACCGAGGTCTCCATGAAGACACACTATGTTCTTTGTGAAGTTATTTATGAAAATTTCTATTCATAACTTTGAGATAGTCACGCTTGTCTCAAGCAAACATCGCTCGATCTAATCTAGACGTTTTGATATCTTGCTAAGTCGATTCTGTACTTCACTGAACTCTTGAGCTACTCAAGTCAAGTTTGTTCACATTTGATGAATATAGCCATATCCTTTCAAATTCTTTGTGAAATGTTGAAGTAATTGAATCCTCTTTAGCCTTCGGAGTCAACTGTCTATACCAAGAACAATAGCTCTCTGTTTTGTCGGTTTCAACAAGTAAGACTTGCTTGTCTTAGAACGATTCCAAATCGAGCAACTATCAAGAGTCTATCTAATAGAGCCTTTGAGTACGTTCTTGTGGATGTGACATTGCTAAAGATGTTCGGAATGCAAATCAAGCCCATGACTTGAACTTAGTGAGTTTATCATGTTTAGGGAAATGTTTGTTTATAATCAGACATTCTTGACCCAATGCTTGGATAACCATGCCATTCAAATAAATCTCGCAACTATTGCTCATTAATTTGAATGTGAGTCTTTCCGTGTGTAAACGGATCAATTGCTGATTATGGGACATAATAACCATTACTTGTTCCAGCCTTTGGCTTAAAAGGTCTTTAAACAAAACATACGACCTTACAACTGATGTAGCTCTTCTTGCTTCATTCTAAGCTTGTAAGTCGATAACTTAGCTTAACAATAGTTTGAGGTCACTATCATAGTGGAACACTCAAGAAGTATCCGATACTTGTGAAGATAACGAATTGCTAAGTTAACTACAATAACATGAACTCATGAGTTGAAATGAAATCTAATTCCTTTTCTTCGTTCCTTCTTTCCTATATTTCTTATCATACAATATCTCATAATCTTACTTTAAGAATAATTTCTTTAAGTACCTTGACTCTTATACTTTGTTAGGCATAATCTAGCACCTAGTGCGCCGTAAAACAAAGTTCCATCTTTTCCATTAATTCTTACTCGAATTACTACATCAATGAGTCCTACTCAATTATGTATGATGCGAAAGGATACGTTGGTTGTCAATCTTGAGATTGCAACTCAATTCCTCATGTTTTATCAAAACTACCTAGTATTTTGAATACATGATGTCCAACCGTCCTTTCGGACTTAGTTATAAAAGTCATTTATGAGAATTGTATTTTAGAAATGCTTTTCCTGTCTTTGAGATCTATTCTCAAGGATTTCCTTTACCAATCATGGAAACAATATTATTTGATTTAGAATACTATAAATATAAGTGCTAAGTATAACCATTTATCAAGAACATAATAAGTTTGAAATTTAATAGCATTCATGCAAACTTCAATCTTATTAAACGTCTTAATTACGCATAATAATTGTCCCTATTTGGCGAAAATAAGGCGATTCGAAGAAACAAAGAGTGGTTAGGCATGCTTTGGCTTGTCTTAAACACTCAATCTTCTAGGGTAAGCATTGCCTTGCTAATGGCTCTAAGCCACTCTTGGTTAGACAATCGTCGCATCTAATGCATCTTTGACGATGTATCTCTTTTGCCACGGTATGTGAGGACTCCTCACTCATACCGATGAGTTAAACCAAAACCAACGTGCACACCCGGTGTGCCTTATGTCCCTTGGAGAAGTGATGGCACCTCGCTTTGGCGTAGCCTACCATCACCACCGTCCGGTTAGTAAGTGTTGTTTTGGAAAGGCAAGTTTGACTCAATATTATTAGGGACCTAGGATTTCTATGTTGGTTGATTTAAGTGAACTTAACTAATCATCGCAACATCAAGAAAACCTAAACATGCATCTAACGAATAATTCACATATATATAAGCATAAAATATAAAGCGAAATTATAGATGCATATTGGCAACTAGCATGACCCCTTGAAATCTTCATATCTTCAAAAGGTCTTCATTTGCAATTCAAGGCTTTGTCTTCCAAGATACGCCGTCTTCAAGACTTAATCAAACTATGCAAAAACTAGTGTCTACAACTAGGAATAATCTAAATATTCAAGTACAAAAATACTTAACGGTGCGTAGACCGTATTTAGATTTACAAAAATACATAACGGCACGTAGTCCATATTTTCTATCCTAGTCGGGTCCCACTAGTTGTCATTTCATAAAACCTGTGAGAGAGAATATATATATTCCATTCATCCATTCACTATTTGTGAATGGCCCATGCAATTTACAAATTTAAAACAAAGTAAAAATGAATTTAAACAACGCGCGCACTAGTAACTAATCTAGGTGGTTAATCCGATTAACACGCCTAATTAAAACTAGTCAAATTTGTTTAACCGATTATATAATTTACGTCATTAATAATTGAAGCTCCCACTAAATTCCGCATTTCCTTAATTAATCTAATTAATTAAGCCGGTAGCACCCAAACTTGTCAAAATGAAATTTTGCCAATTCCGCTCAAAACCGAGGCCTAGCCTCCCAAAATTTTAATTAAAATAAACAAAATTAATTAAAATAAGTAAAACGGCAAAAAATTAACATCAAGCCTTACTACGGCTAGTCACCTCACCGCACCAAGCATACGCACATGCCAAAAAACGAACACACGACCCACGGCACACGGCCGCGAGCTGCTGCCACGGCACAGCCGTGCGTGGCTGCTGCAGCCCGCGTGCTGCTGCCGTGCGTGGCTGCTGCCGCGCGTGTGGCCGCAAGCAAGGCGGCGCTGCCACCTTGGCAGCCACATATGGGCTGCTATGCAGCCCGGCTCGCCAAGGTGGTGCATTGCCCCGTTTTGCGTGCCACGGCCTCGGGATTTGATCCCTTTTTGCGAGACAAAAATAATTAATTCTAAATTAATTTTAGAACTAATTAAGAGAGCAAAATAAAATTTTAAACAAGTCTAACTTAATAAAATTTTCAAAGTGCAAATAACCAAAATAATTCCAAGAACCATTCTTAATTAAATTGGTTTAGCTTGGTGCAACATAAAATTGAGGCAATTTCTCACTTTCAATTTAATCAATTTAAATTAACCTTGAGAATTTGACAAAGTAAAGAGAAGTTGGAAAAATATGAACTTTAATGTTCAAATGAAATTTCCAACATCTAAATTTTGTGAATCTTTGAAAATTATATCTTCCAACATGAAGATAACCAAATTTCTATCACAAAAATCGAAACTTTATGTTTCCAATCAACTCAAAATGATTAAAACATGAAAGTTTAACACAAAATAACATGGAATTTAGTGGTTTTTAAAGTTTCAATCACTTATCACAAATAAAGATTGAATCTTTAACACTTAGGAAGCCTCAAAAATAAAACTTTCACAGTAAAAAGCAATTAGTTTGCAATTATGTGAAAATAAATCAACCTTTAAGCATCAAATACTACCAAGTAAGTGTGCTTTAAGGGGACATAAAAATGCAGAAAATAATGCAAATAATCAACCATATAATCAACAATTTATGCCATTAATTTCAAGGTTAGAAAAGACTTAAAATTTTTCGTCAAAAACGAAAAACCCCTCGAAAAAGGTATTTCTGGTCAGAATTTGGCTAAAATCACAGTCTCCGTGGGGTTAAAAACCTTTCTAGAACACGTTTTCCACCCAAAATTCACTAGTCTTGGGCGAAAATATGGGTTCTGGGCCAAACTCGACATTAAAAACGGGATTAAAATAAAACCGAGCTACTAATCTAATTAGCAACTTAAACCAGAAAATTAAGCCAAAATAAACCTTGAAAAAAATGATTATAAAAATAAACGAGCGGCTCCGATACCGCTGTTGGGGTTTGGTGAGTTCGACTCACCGCGGAAATAACCCCGACCCGAGGAACCACTCGCGATAGTTAAAATCATAAAGCATAAATAAATAATCACAAAGAAAAGATAACGAATCTTACCCTCGAAGCGAGCTTCGCCCAAAAACCGGGGCTCTTACTTGAAAGCTACGAGCACGTCAAGCGCCGCGCCTCCGATGGTATCCACCCACAAAAAGGCGAACACAACTTTAAGGTCCGCAACCTTGGGGTTAGCAAGGTCCGACCAAAACCCGAGTGTTATATGAGTTTAAGAGTTTTCCCAAAAATTATGGAATGCTCTTTTTAACTCCCACTCAAGCAAAGAATTCTCAAGCCATGCCATGACTATTTATAAGGAAGTATGCCTTGTGAATTTCACTCATCTTTCAATGTGGGACTTTTCACAAAAAGATCCCACATGGAAAGATTGGTGAATTCAACCCTTAGTTAAATAAACAAAGGAACAAGTAACAAGTGTCACATGGTTAGGTGTGGATCACTTTCTCACTTGGTCCCCAAGGCATTTCACATGCAATGTGAACTAACCATGTGTCACCCAACCTTGAGCCCCAAGTTGGGTTCGGTTGGCCCATTTTATTTTGGCCCGTGTCCATGACCCATCAACCCGGGTCCACGGCCATTGCCACATGTGTCGCCACCATGGCGCTGCCATGTGGCACGCTGCCACGTGGCACGCTGCCACTTGGTGGCTGCCACTAGGTGGCTGCCAATATGGCGGCTGCCAACGTGGCTGCGGCCACGTGTGCTGCCATATGGCGTTTTGCCATGTGTGCTGCCACGTGGCATGCTCCTATTGGGCATGCATTCCTAGCCTTTCGCGTGGCTAGGATTTTACTTGTTACTTGATGCATTTTCCCGTCTCGCCAAATCCTAAATTTTGGCTCGACATTTGAGATTCTCCGACGCTCGGTTTTGACGTTCCAAGCTCGAATTTCCGACGTCTAAATGTTTAACACTCGGGCGACGAATTAATTTCTTCCGAATTAATTCGTCGAGTTGGTTCGTATATTTTGCTTGGGTGTGACCCGAAGGGTTCAGTCAAGATTAAGCTGTAATATTAATTATATTAATATTACTGATCGGAAGCGGCCTCCACCCAGGCATTCCGATCACTTGACCTTGCTGAATATATTAGCTTTCTAATAATTCTGAACCCGCTATCAGAATAATACACTTGTTCGAAGGACACCATTCCTTTCACTTATACTCTAAACCAAATGGACACATAAGCTTCTTTGCATAATAGTAAGACGTAGGAATTTCATTCCCATCAGGCAACATCTCACTTAATGCGGTCAACAAAGAAGTAAAACTATCGTCCGTCCACCCATGCTTCGACTTAATGTTAAAAAGTGTTAGCACGGCAGAAAGTTTGGAGTATTTTTTGCACCCAGGGTACAAAGGTGTAGACACTAATTTGTGTCTCTCCAAAACCAAACCCGGTGATGAGTGCCTTTCACGTCGAATCATAATCGAATGAAACGAAAGTGTGGAAAGGTTTAGTGTTGCGGAAAGTTTTATTTCTTTTCTCTTCTCCCTGTTTTGAAAACTTTATTTTAAGAAAACAGCCAATCCAGTTTGGTTGGTCCATGATATGGGTCCAATAGTGGTGTAGTTGGATGGGGCTTGCAAAGACCTTTCCAACGATATATTATAAGCCCAATTCCGATGAATATTGAGGAAGTTATGGCCAATTTACTAAACTGGGCCCGGTTTGAGCTTTATATACGGCCCAATGATCTAGGGGAGGGCCTAATATGATTTATCATTCCTAATGCAATTAGGAATGGTTTTAGTCTTCTAGAATCTTCTAGAAGGTTCTTTTCATTCCTAATTCAATTAGCATTGATAAGTTGACCTTGTTGACTTTTCAGAGTTTTAATCAAGATCAAATAGCATTTTTCGAAGGAATTATATTATTTTATCTTCCAGTACGGTAAACTTATCAGATTTTCAAAAACGCGTTGAAATCCAGTTTGGCGTCCAACCCCAGGCCTTGGCGCCTGGAACCAGGCTTGGCGCCAGGCGCTAGCCACTGGTGCCTGGCGCCAGCTAGCCAGGGTTGGCGCCAATCCTGTTTTGCGATCTTCAGACTCTGTTTTGTTAAATTATCTTTTTTGGCTGATTTTCTCTATAAATATCGTATCAAAAACTTCGTTTTCATTCACCAATTTTCACGAATTCTCATCAACAATTAGTTTTAATTAACTTTCATCAACAATCAAGTATTCTTTAGCATTCTTTTCTTTCTTCAATTCTTTCTTGCTTTTTAATACAAAATTCCGCATTCACAAGATCTAGATACACCTAGCCATATTCGAAGTTGCCTTCGCCCTAGACGTGAAAGGTTTTAATTTCTGAGGGTTTGGTCCCAAATCTCTATTTCAATTATTTAATTTAATTGTTTGATTATTATTTTCCTTGAAGTTACTAACGTGTGTATTTTGTTATTAGAAAGAGGTACGAGACATCAAAGTAAGTACTTTAATTGATTAATTGACATTATGATGTAGACATCATGTTTATATTGTTATTATGATATTCCTAGTATCATGTCTAGGATATTTTTAATATTAAATATGATTGTTATGATGCTTCCTATGTTCTTCCTAATATTTGTGATTGTTAGTATCATGTTAGGGCTAAAGATTTGATTTTTATTGCTTAGTGACATGCTAGGGTTTGTTATTAATCTTGTTAGTATCATGCCTAAGATCTTGCTATTATTATGCTTTAATGTTAACATGATTATGATTATCATGATTATAATTGTTGGAATGATTATGAATATTATTATTATTATTATTTTTTATGATGATTATTATTATTATCATGATTATTATTATGTTGTTTGATTATTTATATTTATTGCTTGATCACCTTTATTGCATGGTTAAAGGGAATTTGGTACTTGTAACCACGCTTAATAAGATATTTAATAATCTTGTTAGGTTAATTGTGATTATAATTCAAGTGATCGCCAATAATAGATTTGTTTGTGCATTAAATTCAACCAACATAGATTAAACAGGTTTAGGGTTAATCCTATTGATTGCATGTTAATCAGAAAGCGCACATGAATACGATCAGAATAAAGTATAGGCCTATTATTAGGGCAGGTTCAATCTCTTTTAGGTTGGACTTGTACCTTCATCCCCGGACCCTTATTTGGTTCATGACCTTATGGAGTTGACGATCTCTTGGATCGTTAAGGGGTGTAACCTTCATCCTATGAACGGTTTACAAGTTCCTTAAAAACTTGTTGGCGACTCTTTTGCTCTATCTTCTTCCCTTTTGGACGCCACCGTACTTTAGTGTATGATCACAGTGGGGTTCAAGCTAGTGGGATTTTAAAGGCTTGAAATTATTCCCTACAGTTTTTGGCGACTCCACTGGGGACGATTTCTATTTTAATTCCTGAATTTGTTTCGGCAATGATTTAGAATGAGTGGATGAGACTCGAAAAGTTCTAAGTATTTCATGTGCGTAATTTTGATTAACATTATTGTCATATGCATAAAAAAGGTTCTCATTGGAAAGAACATCCGTAATGAGTCAAAAACATAGGATTTTATACGTAGGAAATTTGAGAAATGTCTTTCACAACTAGGACTGAAATAACACCGCGCGTAACTGGAAGATTTTATCGAGCAAAGAAAGCTGCCGAGGCATGTGGGAAGTAGCGTCAGGGGCCAGAGCTTGGCGCCAAACTTTTAGCCGTAGCGCCAGACGCCAATATTGGCACCAGGCGCTACAGTTAAAAGTTGGCGCTAGTCTCTGTTTGCTGGCGCCAATTTTCCCCAATACCGAGCCAGAAATATGCGTTCTAATTTCGACTGGTTTTTCGTATTGTTTGCTCGATCCTGCTTCCTGATTGAATTTTTTCTCACTTTTCTGAAACCCATATGTGTTCTACATATGGACATAACCCTCTGGAAATTCATGCTCCATCTACCCAATTGAACGCTCCTGGCAACAAAGGGTACATCCGAGATGTTGAATTCACCAAACCATGGAAGCGAGCTTTTTCTAAAACTCGCGGTGTCCCATCCACTCGCGCCAACCCTTCACGGTTAGGCTTCCGCGCGGTGCATCCGGAAAATTAACCATGGACCCTCTATTGACTAAACCATATCCCGAACTTTAGAGAACTAGAGCCATAATTAGGTTGCGAACTCATTGCATCATATTGTGCCTACTTGACTAATTGTGCATTATTTGTTGTGCATATATATTCTATGTTTCTCTTAACCGTTTGTTGATTTGTGTTGAGACTAAAATTAATGACTTAAAGAACTTTGCCTAATTAATTAATTAATTAATTTGAGTCAATAAAGTCTATTTTTTTAATCGGAATTGACCTAGTACGACTTTAGGCATACCCCAGTTGACTAATAATACCGAAAACAGTCCCAGACCGAAGCTCCAATATTGGCGCCAAAGTCTGAGCTGTAGCGCCACATTATAGTGTGTAGCGCCAGACATTAACTAAATCTTCTGGCGCCAACCACCATATTGTGGCGCCAGTCCTGTCGCTTGGTCGACAGTTCGGATTCTTTGTCGAGTCATCACCTAATGTCTAATTAATCAGTTTTCTGTTTAATTCGGTTAATTTTGTTGGCAATAATGCTTAATTGAATTAATGTTCAAGTTTAGGCACTAAGTCCCATGGTCTTACACAAGAGTCCAAGCATGTCACTTACACTCAATGCACACACCAACACACATGTTTGACCATGATTAAGAGAGTCTTGTGTGCGCGCTTTTTTCGTCATTTTTTTTTAAGGGGGGTAAGTCGGATATTAATCCTCCAATAAATAATAATACTTAGTTCCCTAAAAATATGTACATTATTGTTGCCAAAAATATGCATACTTTTTAAAAAAAAAAAAAACCATAAAGTCAAGTTGATTCGAGTCAAGTAATTAAAACGCAAATTGGCTTAATTTACAGCGCGTGGTCAAGAAAGGAAGGACGATTAATCAAAGATAACCTCTTCGTACAAGTCCAACTTTTCGACAAACCTATAGCCCGCAAGAGGAAAGCGAGAGTTATAATGGCAACTCAAGAAGAAGTCAATGACCTCAAGAACCAACTGGCTACTGTAACTGAGACACTGAAGCTTCTCGCACTTAAGATCGATGATCCCGTGAAACAACAACAAATGGACCTCATGCAAGAGAGCCTAAGCAAGTTGTCCAGCGACTACAAGTTTCAAGAACTCACATCCCAAGGGGTCTCGTTGGATAAAGATCTTCTTCCGCAGAAGTTCAGCGTCAACGACATCCCAAAATTTAGGGCAATTGACAACCCTTACTTCCATTTAAGAGCATTTGAAACAATAATGAGTATCAAGGGTATCGATAAGAAGGTCTTCCCTTCTTTGTTCTCACTATCTCTCGAGACCGTTTGCCAACAATGGTTCTTTTCTCTTGAAAAAGAAAAGACCTCTACCTGGGAATCCATAGCAAACGCTTTCGTTGATAGGTACAAATGCAACATTCAAGTCGAAACTGACCATAGAGAACTTGAAATCCTCAAACAGAAAGAGAATGAAGGCTTCACTGCTTTCTTTAACAAGTGGAGAGAAACCTCAGCTAAAATGATCGAGGTACCAAGTGAAAAAGAATCTGTGAGAATTTTCATTAAAAACCTCCAAGAAAAATATTCCAAACATCTTAAATATCAAAATAACCTTCATACCTTTAAGGCTGTTTATGATATTGGGATCAATATTGAAGATGACTTGGTTAAATCTAAAGCTGCCAACAATAGCTCCAACAGTGGCTGGAAAGGAAAGAAGAACGACAATCCTTCTTCTTCCAAAACCGCCCACTCAAATAATGTTAGCACCTTTAATCTAGGAGAAGTCCTCGCCATGAACAACCAAGGACAAAGGAAACCATTTAGGAGGAACTTCACTCCTATTCGCATGAGTTATGACACCGCAGTTGATCGATTAAATGCAAAAGGTCTTATAACTCCCATTGGACCATTCGGAGATCCACCAGTTGAGAAGAGGTCGGCTAACTGGAACCCTAACGCACATTGCAAATATCACCAAGGTAGGGGCCATTCTACTGAAAGCTGTTGGAAGCTTAAGGAAGCTATCCAAGACCTAATTGACAGTAACAAACTGCCATTGCCCCCTGCCAGTAAGAAGCCAAGTATTGACAATGCACCTCTAGCTCATACTTTGGCTATCTCCGATGAAGAAAACGAAGTTGACCCCTCATCTCTCATTAAGCCCGTCGAAGCAACCAATGTCGAGGAAGGAGGAGAAGAGATCTTTTTCGATGTCGGAGATAACCTTCCAGAACCAGCAAACAAGGAAGACATATAATTGCTCACACTATTTATGAGGGAGACATCGCAACTATTACGTGAAACTCTCAAAATTGTATACGAACTTCACAAGAAATATGATGAACTTCCATGTCCAAAGGAAGAACCTAAAAGAGAATTCACACCAGTGAAAACGACTTATGAGGCAAAGTATTTTCCCTTATAAGTCACCGAAAAACCCAAGAAGAGCAATAGAGTCTACACTCCAATTGGGATCCCATATGCACAAATGTTCGAAATGCTCTCCGAGAGTGGCAAGGTCAAACCTCTCGAACCGAGACCATTTGAATCATTAAAAAGGACAGATAGATATTACTGTCAGTACCATCAGTCAGGGGGGCACACCCTAGAAAACTGTTTCAAATTCAAGGATTTGGTGCAGAAAATGATTGATGAAAAGGAATTAATCCAAGTCCAACAAGAAGAGGACATAACTGTTAATGGAGTATGGGACAGCGATGAAGAAGATGTCTGCCTAAAGGACATAGTAGGACCTTCACCTTCTGTATCATACACCACAGATGACATTTGGGCTGAAGAAGATTCATCAATAGACGTCCTCACAAGATCCGGGAGAATGCAACCTCCCGTTTCAACACAACCTATGCCTACTGTACAACAAGTTCCCATACCTATCATCGAAGACAACGACATCGTTAAACAGTTTAAGAAGACAAAAGTTGAGATGAATGTATGGAAGCTCTTGGCAACATCTCGAGAACATAGGTTGGCTGTAATGAATGCCTTGGATAAAATCGGGATAGATTCTGACACCACTCCTGAGGGACTAGCTAACTTCCTCACAAGTGACCTCCCTAGTCCGATTAATCTAATCACCTTCTCTGATAAAGATTTACCCCCAGAAGGTGACAAACACTACAAGGCGTTAAACCTCACGGTAGTCTGCAAAAGGATGAATGTTCCCATGACTCTTGTAGACAATGGATCAGCTATCAATGTCTGTCCACTTAGGACTGCGAGGATGCTCGGCATAAGGGATGAGGATTTAACTCCGTCCACACAAGGAATAAGAGCTTACGATAATACTCGCTGTCAAGCTCTTGGCAAAATAACCCTAAATGTGACGGCAGGAGCAATAGAACATGCTACTACTTTTCAAGTGGTAGACATCAAAGCCTCATTCAATCAGTTGTTAGGACGCCCTTGGCTCCATGATCTAAAGGTCGTCCTTTCATCTCTCCACCAACAAGTGAAAGCCATAGTAGGATGAATTCCAATCACTATTGACGCTTCGCCGATGAGAATCAAATCAATAGAAAATCCAATTATCAATGTGGAGCACGACGAAGATGACGAAGACCTATGGGGCTTTAACGAAGAAGTCTCCTTAATCCAAGAGGATGAAAGGACATCTCTTTACCACGACCCTCATTCCAACATGATTATCAACACCATGCTGAAGAAACAAGGACACTTCCCTGGGATGACCCTAGGAAAGAAGAAGGAGATAGCAAAATCGATAGAGTCACCTAGCCTCCCTAAACTAGATACTTTCGGACTTGGTTTCGAACCGACTCGGAAAGATCTCAAGCGAGCCCAGGACAAGTTGAAAGCACGTAGGGACGCTCGCATTCAAAAGAAAGCAATTCCAATGGATCAGTACCCTCTTACGCTTAATGGTCAACTTATAAAAGAAGGAGAGGACTATCCATGCCATGAATTTCCCGAACCATTTGTTGTAAATGGCATACGACAACCAGGATTCGAGATTTTCTTGGATTGCTACTTCACTGACGAAATCCCAACTCCCGTCCGTAAGGAGAAAGCACCCCCACGCTTTGACTTTAACGTCATGGGATTATTGTTTGGGCGAGAAAAGAATGAGCCAGCTTATGAGGAAGATAATTCCTCACTCATTCAAACGGTCCTACAAAGCGAAAACTTTGACCCCTCGAAGCTAATTACTCCAGCCGAAGGATCACTGCAAGGGTAGCGCAAGACTATCAAGGTGATTACTCCGAGTGGAAGGAAGATATCAATCACGACAGGGCAAGGGCCGATGTTCGAAGAGTCGTCGGAGTAAGAGTCTGAGTCAGAGTCTTTCCCTTTAGAATCTTCTAAGTCTTTTAGCAATAATGCCTCCCCTTCTTATTTCTTCTCCTAGGATAGTTAGTGATCCAGTCCCGGAGGACATATCACTCTTTGATGTAATGATCTCAGAGTATAATAATACTTCTCGTTCTCCTTATTTCTCGTGTTCTTCCCTAACCCAAGATGACGAGCATTGCTTAGCTAACGATGAAAAAGATAAAGAAATTATTAAAGCAATGGAAACACTTGAAAAGAAAACACCAGTAATTGAAGAAACTGAAACAGTTGACATCTCGAATGATTCAACTCGTAAAAGAGAAGTTAAAATCGGACTAACGTTGAATAAACAAGAAAGAACCGATTTAATTAACTTACTTAAAGAATTTATCGATGTTTTTGCTTGGTCATATGAAGATATGCCAGGCATTAACAGAGACATAGCTCAACACACTATACCATTAATCCCAGGAATGAAACCTGTAAAACAAAAGTTGCGTCGAATGAAACCCGACGTAGCACTTAAAATAAAAGAAGAAGTTCAAAAACAAATAACCGCAGGTTTCATCAAGGTATCTAAATACCCCGAATGGGTCGCCAACGTCGTCCCAGTTCCAAAGAAAGACGGAAGGGTAAGGATGTGTGTCGACTATCGAGATCTAAATAAGGGAAGTCCAAAGGACGACTTCCCTTTGCCACACATCGATATTCTGGTAGACAACACGGCAAATCACGCGCTTCTCTCATTCATGGGCGGATATGCAGGGTACAATCAGATTCTCATGGCAGAAGAAGACATGGAGAAAACAACATTTATCACACCGTGGGGCACTTACTGTTACACGGTAATGCCATTTGGGTTGAAAAACGCAGGTGCTACTTACCAACGTGCAGCAACTGCCTACTCCATGACATGATGCACAAAGAAGTTGAAGTATATGTTGACGACATGATTGTGAAATCAAAGGACTGTCCAGGCCATCAAGTAGCCTTAAGGAAATTTTTCGAAAGGCTAAGAAAATATAATATGAGGCTGAATCCATCAAAATGTGCTTTTGGAGTCACCTCGGGCAAACTCTTGGGATATGTCATAAGCTCTAGAGGAATAGAGATAGATCCAAACAAGATTAAAGCAATCATGTCGATGCCACCGCCCAAGATCGAGAAACAGATTCGAGGATTTATTGGCCGGTTGCAATACATAAGTAGGTTCATATCAAAACTGACAACGATATGTGAACCAATCTTCAAAAAGCTCAAGAAGAATGTACCACTAATATGGGATGATGAGTGTCAAAAAGCCTTTGACAGGATCAAAGCCTATCTCACAAATCCTCCCGTATTAGCGCCAGCACTTCCCGGAATACCTCTTAGGTTATATTTGACGGTTACCAAAGAGACAATGGGAGCCATGCTAGCACAAGAGGTAGAAAGCAAAGAGAATGCAATCTATTACCTAAGTAAGTAGATGCTCGAATACGAAACACGCTATACACCACTCGAGAAATTGTGCCTCGCTTTGGTGTGGGCCACAACGAAGTTGAGACATTACATGTTGGTACATACCGTTTTCGTAGTATCCCGATTAGATCCACTCAAATATTTGTTCGAGAAATCAACACTCAATGGACGTATTTCAAGATGGATAGTCAACTTAGCCCAGTTTGATGTGCGGTTCATGCCACAAAAAGCTATTAAAGGATCTGTGGTGTCAGACTTTCTGGCAGACTTTCCAATAGAAGACTCGACACCAATACAGGACAATGAATTTCCAGATGAAGATTTGATGGTCACCGAAGATGATACTTGGACCTTGTATTTCGACGGAGCCTCAAACCAAAAGGGATGTGGCGTCGGAGTGCTACTAGTATCACCTAAAGAAGAACACGTCCCAATCTCAATAAAGCTTGATTTCGACGTTACCAACAACGCTGCTGAATATGAAGCATGCGTGGTAGGCCTTGAAACAGCCCTGGCATTGGGAGTAAAGAAGCTAAGGATATTCGGAGATTCTTCTTTGATTATCAATCAGATATCTAAAAGGTGGAAAGTAAGGAGCGAAAGCCTAGCCCCTTACTAAACTTATCTGTAAACTCTTACCGATCAGTTAGAGAAGGTAGAATACACATATCTACGTAGAGAAGAAAACCAATTTGCTGATGCCTTGGCAAGATTGGCCTCAATGGTTAGGATTCCCACGGAAATCGAGCAAATGCCTCTAACTATCGAAAAAAGGCACAAACCAGCATATATACAGGCTATAGAAGATGGCGACTCAGTTCAAGACGAAGAAGAGGAACGAGAAGAAGAACCATGGTACACAGACATACTCAACTATGTCACCAATGGAGAATACCCTCCTCATGCTGACAAAAGAGCAAAGCGAGCATTGAGACTTTTGGCTTCTCAATATGTACTCATAGACAACGAGCTACATAAAAGGGTACCTAAAGGTCGAGCTCTCCTATGCGTAGGAAAGGTGGATGCACAAAGAATAATGAGAATAGTTCACGAAGGAATCTGTGGAACTCATGTAAATGGCAAAATGTTAGTCCAGAAAATAATGCGAGAAGGGTATTATTGGACTACAATGAATAAGGACTGCCATCAATACGTAAAAAGATGCCCTAAGTGTCAAATTTATGCCAATTTACAACATGTTCCTCCATCTTTGCTCTACACCTACACATCACCATGGCCATTCTCTACATGGGGAATTGACATAATTGGAAAAATCACTCCTCCAGGGACAAGAGGCCACGAATTTATTCTAGTAGCAATTGATTACTTTACAAAGTGGGTCGAAGCGCAATCATACGCTAAACTTACTGCAAAACATGTAGCACTCTTTATCGAGAGAAATATCATTTGTCGATATGGAGTCCCGCATGAAATGATAAGTGACAATGGAACTCACTTTCAAGCCGAATGTGAAGAATTGCTACACAAATATGGTATTCAACATCATCATTCGTCCCTTTATAGACCTCAAGCAAACGGAGCAGTTGAGGCAGCCAATAAGAATTTAAAGACTATCATCGAGAAAATGACAGAAAATTATAAGGATTGGCCTGACAAGCTCCACTTTGCACTGTGGGGTTATCGCACGTCAATCCGTACGTCAACAGGAAATACACCATTTTCTTTGGTATATGGAATGGATGCCGTACAACCTGTCGAACTAGAAATACCATCTCTACGCATTGCGCTAGAGAGTAAACTTGATGAAGTTGAATGGACTAGGGCACGATATGAAGAATTGATCCTACTCGACGAAAAACGACTAGAAGCTCTACATCACACTCAGTGCTATCAAACGCGTATGGCTAGACATTTTAATAAGAAGGTCAAGACAAGAAATATCAAAGTAGGAGATTTGGTATTAAAAGCACTAAGGAAAAATGTTTTAGATCCAAGGGGAAAGTTTAGACCTAATTGGTCTGGCCCCTACATTGTCAAAACAATCCTGTCAGGTGGTGCAGCAAAATTAACTGATATGGATGGCAATGAATTCTCAAACATGACCAATCTTGACCAACTTAAAAAATACTACCCAAAATTACTTGAGTAGGACACTCAAGAGAGCTACGTTCGGCCTGATTCCTTAGGAAAGGATACGTAGGCAACCCTTTACGGGTGCGGCCACTTTATTATTCAACATCTCCGCGTTCCAGAATCAACTAAAAGTCAACAAAAAGTCGGCAAATTATTGGCGTCGCAGAACAGAGTCTGGCGCCAGCCATAAGCCATTAGCGCCAGCCGATGGTATTGGCGCCTGACGCCAGACCTCAATAGTTGGCGCCAAACTACAATTACTGGCGCCAATTCAACAATAAAATCTGGGCGAATTTCGGTGTTTTTCGGAAAATTTTCGACTTCCGTACTCGAAGAATTTCTGGAAAATTAATTCTTTTTTCGATTTTCATTGCTTTAATAAAATAAATTTAAAGTAACAATTTAATTGAAAGCTGAAATTTCATTAATAAAATAAAATTACATTGTTAATGGAATTTAAATAAGGCTGAAATAAATTAACTTTAAATAAAAATTAACAATCTAATAAATCTAAAGCTAAGCAATGTTTTAATCTTTCTTCTCCTTTTTAGCTCTTTTCCAATTCTTTTCTGTTTCCTCCTCTTCATCCATTACTTTAGCTAGTAGGCATCCTTTAGAGGACCTACATTCAATTTTGGAATAGATTGTTTCCCCTTCAGCTAGCACCCCATGCTTCTTTTCCACCCAAGCCTTTTTGTCCGTGGTGTTAGCTTTCCTTTTCCCTTTGTCTTTAATAGTATTCTTCTTCCTAGGCATTGTAGGTGTTTTGAATTCAATTCTTGCACCTAAGCGTTCTTTGGCCGGTGTCACCCTGTCACCTAGACGACTCTTCACATCGGTTCTACCCTGATCAGTTGAAGATTTTTTCAGCAACCACTCCTTTACATCATTAGGTAAAGAAGGGGGAACCTTTTGGGTAATCACTTCCCATAAAGGTCTAGCGCTCCAGTAAGTGTCGAATCTATCTACTTCTTGAGATACGGGATACTCATAGGGAGGACGAAGATCCCCGGAAGGAATATTTTGAAGCAAGTCGTATTGCCTTTTTACCGTGCAAGGATAATAATATGTTACGCGAGACAAGCTTGGAAGACGGCATAAAGGTTGCTTGTTAACACCAACCATCCCTTCTATTTTCCACCATGGGATGACCCACTTGATAGTAAAATCACGTGATTCAAAGACTTCTCCACCCATGGCGCCCAATTTTAGGGATGCGCTTCTTCCTTCTCACGAAGCAAGTGGGAGTATATTTTTCAATGTCGTCCGGAGGGCTAATTAATCCTAGCCTCTCCATTAGCCATATCTGTAAAAAATTGCAATATAAATAAATTATTATTACAATATAAAAATATATTTTTTGATTTCTGTAATTAAAAATATTATTTTTCTACCTGTAATAAAATTGGAGAGCCGCGAAGAGGTGCTTTTGGGTCCCTTTTCAATTCATCTAGACTAATCATAGTCTCTCCAACTATCAATGGCATTGGATTTCTCCCTAATTCAATTTGTTCTAGTACAGTGGTTATAATTGATTGACCCTCGTTATTTTTACCACTACTAAGACAATATTGATTGAGCATGCAAAATAAGAACGCCCTTCTTCTATATATATGAAAAGATTCAGAAAGAGGTTTATCAAAATAATAGCGTGCGAATTCTTTCAAGTTAACTACATTGCCATCTACTATTTTTGATAAATCCCTATCCTTTAAATTAAAGAAGCGTTCGAAATCCCTTTAGTAATATGCATCTACTCTAGGGATTACTACCAGGTCTATTCCAGGGAAGCCTAAGATAGCACCAAATTCCTCTGGCAAAGGGCTAATTTCATCATACCCTATTCTAAAACAATGCGTATCGATATTCCAAAATTCTAAAGCGGTATGTATGAAGTCTATGTCTAAATCTACCCCTTTGATGCCATAAATTCCCCCCAAGTGAAATAAATCTAATTCTTTTCTTTCTCTAGCATTAAGAGATCGACACCATTCATGAGTGTATTGGGTGAAGGTTTTAGTGGCTAAAGACATGATTATTATTTTTTCTAAGGAAATTTTGACTTTTACCACCTTCAAATAACCACTTAATTGAATTTACCACCTCCAAAAAAAAAAAGATTTACTTTACCACCACCAAAATTTCCAAAAATTCGATTTTACCACCAACTAACGGATTCCGTCCATGAATCCGTTAGTAGGGCCCACCTTTTTGACGATTCTTCTTCATCTTCCCCGATTTCCATATCAACCCAGCCGGCAACGAAATTAACACACCATGGTTGGTCGGAATTTCGTGTGGGGGCAAGGGAGGGGTCGGAATTTGGTGTAACCTAGGGAGGTGATCGGAATTAGGTGGTGGTTAGGGTTTTAGGAGTGCGGAATTTTGTGGTGGCTAGGGTTTTAAGAGTTGTCGGAATTAGGGGGGCTATATGGGTGGTCGGAATTTGGTGGCTAGGGTTTTGAGGTGGAAGTTGGTGAAAAGGGGGTCGAAATCCGGTGTGGGGGCTGTGGCTGTGCGGTGCGATGCGGTGTTAGCGGTTAGGTGGTGGGGTCGTTGGTCGTAGTGATTAGGTGGTGACTAGGGTTTTGAGGTCGGAAATTGGTGGAAAGGGGTCGAAATCGGTGTGGTGGTTGTGCGGTGCGGTGCGGTGGTTGTGGCTGTGCGGTGCGATGGTAGTTATTAGGTGGTGGGGTCGTTGGTCGTAACGGTTAGGTGGTGGGGGCTGGTAGCGGTTAGGGGGGGCTGGTCGTAGCGGTAAGGTGGTGGGGCTGGTCGTAGTCGGTCCGGTGGTGGGGTCTCGACGGTGGCAGCAACCACCGGTTGATGGATGGGGTTTTTTATTTTTTTTAATTTTTTTTCTAAAGCTTACCCAATAATATGGCGACACGTGTGCAAGGTAGGCCCCACTAACGGATTTATGGACGGAATCCATTAGTTGGAGGTGATTGGTGGTAAAACTGATGTTTAATTTTTTTATGAGGTGGTAAAGTAAATCTTTTTTTTTTTGGAGGTGGTAAATTCAATTAAGTGGTTATTTGAAGGTGGTAAAAGTCAAAATTCCCTTTTTCTAAAGAGGAGAATAATTTTTTCGCTGGAATTATGAGAAGAATCGGCTGAGCAGGGGGCTATTTATGTACAAATTGCGAAGAATTTCAAGCTGAATGAAATACGGAGTCAGCGTCAATTGGCGTCAAAGTCCCGACATTGGCGCCACCCTCTAGTGCCTGGCGCCACACGCTAAGTGTAGCGCCTGGCGCCACGCGCCACAGTCTGGCGCCAGCTGGCGCCAAGTCAACAGGTCAGCCGCGCGTGCTCAGTTTGCGTTTTGATATTAAACTTGAGTCGGTTAATGACTTTATGGCCCCGTTTAATTTTTTCTACATATCTTTTCTATCTTTTTTCATAATTAATTAAATATAGCAATTATTTTTTAATTTTATTTCTTTTTTCGGATTTTATATTAATTTTCAAAAAACCAGCATTTTTTTTTTCATTTTCTTTTTCCTTTTTATTTATTCTTTTTTAGGGGAGAGAGTCGGATAATATCCTCCATCAATAATAAAAATGACGGAATTTTTGCGCAAAATTGTTATCACACTTCTTCTGCATACACTAACATAATAATAAACAATTAAATAAATTTACAATAACATAAAAATACAAAAGTGTCTAAATAATGAGTCAAAGGAAAAAGTTCTATAAAAAAGTCAAAATAAAATACATATACAGAAACAAACTACGGCGCCGGAGGACGTAGGCCCATCATGCCATAAAACTGCGCCGTACGAGGAGTCACCTCTCCGCTAGCTCCAGCCTCAGCACCAGCTCCAGTCTCCGTGGGAGGAGGAAGACTCAAGACAGGACCGCTCCAGCCAAGATCAACCTGAGGCTGAGACCGCGGAGGCTGCTGCGATGACGAGCCAACCTCGTACATCCCACCACCTCTGAAAGCTGAGGTAGCCTCTCCTACCGGTGCAGCAGGAGCACCCTCAGAAGAAGATCCTGAGCCCTCAGCAACGTCGGCTCGAGCAGCCTCGGAACGACCACCTCTACCTCATGACGAAGTACGACGACGTCTCGAGCTAGACCTCGCCGGATCTCTCCGCCCCTCAAGCCTCGTACGGGTGTGAGAAGCGATAGGCTGACCCTACAAAAAGAATTAAATCAAAAACAAGATAAAACTGAAGCCATAACACAGAAATAATAAGTGAAGAAAGGTTACCTCTCGGATAACGTCGTCCCGACGATAGGTAGCCGCGTTCCTCATCCGGACGAGCTGGCTCCGGAAGGCATCTATGCATCGTGCCATAGCCGAAACCACCTCGCGTGAGAACTGTCAGAAAAATAAGTCAGTGAAAATACATGATGAATGAATACAAAACTTTGAATTAAAACTAGGCTTACGCTGGTCTGGTGGCGAGGAATCGACCGCTCCACGAAGCGCTCGCCCTCGGGAGCCGGAGAAATCATCTCCTCGATCGGTCCGTATATCCCTTGGTAGTGAATGGACATACGGGGCGGCACAAACTCAGTGGGACCACCCTGATAAAATAGAAAGAAATCAGTAAGGTATTACTTGGGGGCTACTTAGCAAAAAAATAAAAAGCTAAGAATCTTACCCTCACATTCTCAGCCGGTACAGGGGCTGGAGCTAATAAAGGTAGCAGCTCCTCAGCGTAACACCGCGCAAGGGTCACATGGGACCGCCAGAGGGAACCAGATCCCTCAGCCATGCTCGACAACTGTCCTTCGTCGAACATATGACGTGGTGGAGGAGCAGGAACGACGAAAACATCAGAAGAGTGATGTCTAGCAACTCTCTCTCCTAAATATACAACCGCTCCGTAGGTCCCCAGAAAATAGCGACGCTCAGCAGAGTACTGTGCAGCTAATCCAGGGACTGTCCAACCACCCCACGGTCGGTATACTACCTCAGGTCCCTATAAAAAGCACCAGTCAGGCAAGAATGTGTCTAAAACACCACAAAAGAGCAAGATAAACACTAAAAGTCGTACCGAGATGATCCAGCTCCGGACACGTGCAGTAGACATGTCCACATGGTGGCCGCCCCAAGAGGCGCTCACCAGATATCCCCTCGGCGATGGTCTCGCCGGCGCAACAGAAGGAAAGTACTCGTAGAACCAGATCTACAAAAAGTTAAAAGCGTGAGTAAATGCTAACTAACATGTAGGGCTAAACTTTATAGGGAATAATGTTTACCTCTACGACCTTCCAGAAAGCAGACAAAGCGACGTTCGTCCTAAAGTACCGGTGACGACACGAGTCCCTCAGCGCGCGAACGAAATCAGTGTAGGCCAAGCTGGCCCAGTCATAAGTCCCGATCTGCTGGAGATCACGGACAGCAGGGAGGTAGTAAAGCAATGCCCTACTACCCCTGTCAGGGGAGAATGTCCCTGACAATAACATCAGCACAAAGATGCGCACCCGCTGCTCTCGGGTGGTTGCATCATCATCGAGAGCCGCTACCAGCGTCGAGCGGCGAATCCCTCTAGCACTGAACTGAGTCGTCTCGACCTCAGCTCGGGCGCGAATAGCAATCGGCCCCAACAACTCCTTGACCTCTGAATAAAAGACGTCGATCCCGCCGTCGAACGGCAGCGGCACAAAAGTAAACTTCAGTCCTGTGATGAGACTGAAGTCTGCAGGGGTGACCATCATCTCGCCCCAGGGAAAATGGAAGGTGTTGGTGGTGTCCTAAAAGAACTCCACCAAAGCGCGTACTACGTGGTTACCCCCGCTGGAGGCGACCATAGCCTCGGAGGTCTCGAACAGAGTAACTAGCCCGTAGGACTCCCATAGGAGTCTCGTCTCACGGTCTCTGGCAATGTGCATCCTGTACAAATCGCCTAGACCATCACAGCCAGAGCCGTGATGCCGTGTCCTCCCAGGCTCGGTTCCCCGTCTCACCCTCTCAGAAATGTGGTGGACAGGGGAAAAGAACAAAGTCTGCTCATCCCACTCCGGGAACCGACCAAGCGAAGTGGACGGTGTGGTGTCGTCCTCCACGGGCTCATGCTCCCGTCTAGTGTTTCGGGACCGTGAACCTGAGCCTCGTTGTCTAGCCATGCTACATTGTGCAGAATCATCATAAATTAAGGTTCTATAGTATCTAAGGTTTTCCTAACCGCATGATACTATGTTCGCAAAAAACAGAGTACGTAGTACTAAAACAGAGCACAAATTCAAATTGAGCATGACAGTATTTTTTCAAGCAATCAAACAATTTCTTGCAACACTATAGTGATTATTGTGACAAATTGAACAAGAATTTCTAGCAAACAAGAATAAACCACATTGTTCTTCACGACCTTGAGAGGTCCAACAATGGCATATTGCTCATTTATTCACCAAATTGAGTCAAACAAGTCTCAAATTACTCCCAAGGAAATATACAAACATAAACAAGCAATTTCATGGCATAAAACTTGATAAACAAAGCAAATTGAGCATCATAGAATTCGAATTTTCATGAAATTCGTGAATAAACATGCCAATAATTCATAAAAACCGGTGTGATTTTGAGGAAAACTTACATAGATCGGGAATATAGATGAAAAGAGCTTTGATTTGCAACAAATTTGAGCGAATTCGGTTGAGAAACGAGTGAGCAATGATCAATTGAAGCTTTCGGTTTCTTCGAGCAGCGTTCGCGACGAACCAGAGCAAGAAATGAAACGAAAACGGGAATTTAAAGAGATTCCCGTGCTGGCGCCAGTCCCTAGGCATTGGCGTCACAAAATGGGTTTGGCGCCTGGCGCCAACTCCAGCGCCTGGCGCTAATTCTAATTTCTGGCGCTGATGGATTTTCAGCGACGCCAAAGCATCCAGCCACTGGTTGGGGTTGTGTTAGCCTTCTGCAACATATTTTTGGGTTCCTTGGTACGCCAGTTAGTCCCTCTAAGCAATTTGACATGATTAAGTAATTGGTTTGATTACGTAAAGTGATCGACCTGATAAAAGATCGTCTCACTTAGATTAAACCGCCTAAGCATTGGCTCATTGGCAAAAAGCACCGACATATAGGTTCAAGAGTAAAAGGCACCGACATACAGGTTCAAGAGCAAAGGGCACCGACATACAGGTTCAAAGCAAAAGAGCGCCGACGTACAAGCATAGCGGAGGCAAAGTTCAGGCGAACTTTTAAAGATCGACAGGCGTGGATCTTCGGTAATTTCCTTTTGAAAATTATCGTATCAATGCGGATGAAAATTGTTTCAAAAGAAATAATTTTTGATAGTATTCCCTTGGACGTGGAATATTATCAATGTAGATGAGAATTATTTCGAGAGAATGTTCCCTTGGACGTGGAATATTATCAATGCGGATGGAGATTGTTTCGAGAGAAATAATCTTCGATGATGTTCCCTTGGACGTGGAATGTTATCATAGCGGGGAGGATAGTTTCAGGCGAAGCGATCTTCTAATTTTTTGGAAGCAGTTACAGGCGTAGCAGTTTTCAAGTGGGATGGCATTCTCTAGCTTGCAGGAGGTCATCAAAACAACAGTACAGCAACAATCGGTTACTTTCAGAGACGTGTGCTCGACGGTGCAAGATACGCGTTTCTTAACTCTTTTTTCTGTTTAACTAAGGCTAGTTTTGCAGATATCGGCGTTACAAGAGTGATTTAGGATCGCAGAACGTTCTGAATCATTCTCCGTCCCTATCGATACTTTGACTTTTGTTTTCGAAACTTGCGTTTCTCCAAACTCAGTCAAGTGGGGGCTTCTGTAGACACCCATTTGTGTCTCCCCAAAACCAAACCCGGTGATGAGTGCCTTTCACGTCGAATCATAATCGAATGAAACGAAAGTGTGGAAAGGTTTAGTGTTGCGGAAAGTTTTATTTCTTTTCTCTTCTCCCTGTTTTGAAAACTTTATTTTAAGAAAACAGTCAATCCAGTTTGGTTGGTCCATGATATGGGTCCAATAGTGGTGTAGTTGGATGGGGCTTGCAAAGACCTTTCCAACGATATATTATAAGCCCAATTCCGATGAATATTGAGGAAGTTATGGCCAATTTACTAAACTGGGCCCGGTTTGAGCTTTATATACGGCCCAATGATCTAGGGGAGGGCCTAATATGATTTATCATTCCTAATAAAATTAGGAATGGTTTTAGTCTTCTAGAATCTTCTAGAAGGTTCTTTTCATTCCTAATTCAATTAGCATTGATAAGTTGACTTTGTTGACTTTTCAGAGTTTTAATCAAGATCAAATAGCATTTTTCGAAGGAATTATATTATTTTATCTTCCAGTACGGTAAACTTATCAGATTTTCGAAAACGCGTTGAAATGCAGTTTGGCGTCCAACCCCAGGCCTTGGCGCCTGGAACCAGGCTTGGCGCCAGGCGCTAGCCATTGGCGCCTGGCGCTAGCCACTGGTGCCTAGCGCCAGCTAGCCAGGGTTGGCGCCAATCCTGTTTTGCGATCTTCAGACTCTGTTTTGTTAAATTATCTTTTTTGGCTGATTTTCTCTATAAATATCGTATCAAAAACTTCGTTTTCATTCACCAATTTTCACGAATTCTCATCAACAATTAGTTTTAATTAACTTTCATCAACAATCAAGTATTCTTTAGCATTCTTTTCTTTCTTCAATTCTTTCTTGCTTTTTAATACAAAATTCCGCATTCACAAGATCTAGATACACCTAGCCATATTCGAAGTTGCCTTCGCCCTAGACGTGAAAGGTTTTAATTTCTGAGGGTTTGGTCCCAAATCTCTATTTCAATTATTTAATTTAATTGTTTGATTATTATTTTCCTTGAAGTTACTAACGTGTGTATTTTGTTATTAGAAAGAGGTACGAGGCATCAAAGTAAGTACTTTAATTGATTAATTGACATTATGATGTAGACATCATGTTTATATTGTTATTATGATATTCCTAGTATCATGTCTAGGATATTTTTAATATTAAATATGATTGTTATGATGCTTCCTATGTTCTTCCTAATATTTGTGATTGTTAGTATCATGTTAGGGCTAAAGATTTGATTTTTATTGCTTAGTGACATGCTAGGGTTTGTTATTAATCTTGTTAGTATCATGCCTAGGATCTTGCTATTATTATGCTTTAATGTTAACATGATTATGATTATCATGATTATAATTGTTGGAATGATTATGAATATTATTATTATTATTATTTTTTATGATGATTATTATTATTATCATGATTATTATTATGGTGTTTGATTATTTATATTTATTGCTTGATCACCTTTATTGCATGGTTAAAGGGAATTTGGTACTTGTAACCACGCTTAATAAGATATTTAATAATCTTGTTAGGTTAATTGTGATTATAATTCAAGTGATCGCCAATAATAGATTTGTTTGTGCATTAAATTCAACCAACATAGATTAAACAGGTTTAGGGTTAATCCTATTGATTGCATGTTAATCAGAAAGCGCACATGAATACGATCAGAATAAAGTATAGGCCTATTATTAGGGCAGGTTCAATCTCTTTTAAGTTGGATTTGTACCTTCATCCCCGGACCCTTATTTGGTTCATGACCTTATGGAGTTGACGATCTCTTGGATCGTTAAGGGGTGTAACCTTCATCCTATGAACGGTTTACAAGTTCCTTAAAAACTTGTTGGCGACTCTTTTGCTCTATCTTCTTCCCTTTTGGACGCCACCGTACTTTAGTGTATGATCACAGTGGGGTTCAAGCTAGTGGGATTTTAAAGGCTTGAAATTATTCCCTACAAAAGGCTTTTTGGAAGCCTCCGATAGTAATTCAAACACATCACCTTCGACATTATGCAACATCTCATCCACGTCATTATCCTCAACCTCATCCACTGGATGATCCTCAGCTCCATCCTCACCACTATCAATAACATATTCATCATTCTCCTATTCCTCATCCACATGAATCTCATTGCTTTTATCATGCACATCATTCCCATCAAGATCCTCACTATACTCTCCACTTTCACCATGCCAAATCCACACATGGTATTTAAGTCTAAACCCACGACAAAGTACATGATCTCTAATGATTTCAACACTATTGACCACCTTCACATTATTACAATCAACACAAGGACAGTATAGGCCTTCCTCACCAATTTTGCGCTGATAAGATAAAGTCGTCTCGCAAAACTCTTGAGCCCCATTCCAAAAATCCATTGTATCACGTCTACCATACATCCAACCACGATCCTTCCCCATTTAGTAAAGTGTCTCTAAACATATATAGCAACATATTATCAATAATGTACAATTGCTACATATCTTGTGTAAATCAACTTCAAGTACACACCGTGAATATACCATTCATATAGTGAAAAAATGCATGTTTCCAAAGTGTCCTTATCACTCCAACCTAACCCATCCTTGAATGTATACTCTCACTAGTGAATGTATGTCAACTTTCCAATTTTAAGGAAAATCCGGCAGCACTTCCCCCCAGCTCTCCAAGTACAAGATGTAGATAATTACTTACCCACATATGTACCCAGAGAACATGGAGAAGAAATGGAGAGCCAAGATGTTCCTTAAAATCGAAAAAAAGACATACATTCACCACCTAAGTGAGAGTAAACATTCAAGAACAGTCCCAACCGGGGACTATTCAAGACTTTCTCCTAATGAGAAAGCCTTGAACGGGTATCTAGGCATATGATGATGCTAACATTCAACATATTATTGTAATTATTTATAATTAAACAAGACACAACTTGTAATATCATGAACAAACTTTTATCAAATGGATAAATAGAAAGAAATATAGCTCCATAAAGTTTATAGTTCATACCAATATAGCAAGTATAATGGATGTAATGTCTCGAACTTCCCACTTGAATAACTTATAAGCTTGTGCTTCACTACATAATATGAATCTACAAAAATAAAAAATATAACAAAAAATAAAAGTTAGTAATTTTGTCAAGAACTATAAAACAACCTAAAATTACATCAACGCTTGCTATATTTATGTATTTTAAAGGTACTAATTAAGCCAACCAAATTTTGAGGTTATATAACTCTGAATCCCTACTAAAGCTTCTGATAAACCCGGGTATCTCATCAACGCTTCAACCATAAAAAATCTAGGTTCAAAGGAAATACAACAGTAAGAAACAACAAAAAAAACAAAGCCTTGTATGGGTTGGTTACATGAAAAACTATCTCATTTGGTCATCCACAAAGATTCACTTCCTCCAATCAATTCTATCCAATGCTTCATTCTTTCGCAAACCCAATTTCATCATATCTTTAACTCCCTTAATTCAAGTCATCTTTGGTTTCCCCAGACTTCTTTTGAAAACTCATTTCCCAACCCTTCCTCAGGTTAAAGTCTCACATGCCCAAACAACAATTCTTTTGTAACAATAATTATGCTCTAACTAGGTGCAGAATTCCTAGTTACACCATGATTTAAAATTTCAAAACTGCTCTCTAATTACTCTTTTGCATTAGCGGTAACACATCTTTAACCCTACCAAGCTAAATCAACCAAACCCTAACATGTCTTACAAAAATAAAAACAACAAAAACAAAAACTGCCAGACAGACTAAGATCAAGTACACAGAAGTGTGTATGAGGCCATGAATTGATTCTTTTTACTCAAAACATATTAGAGTCATTAACTCACGATCTCCAGCCTCATTATCAAGGGAGCTCTCGTAAAAATATCAATAATCATTTTACACTGACCACCCAGCACACACATTATACTCTATCATGTGTTAATAACTAAGTGTAACATATTAACATAAAACTCCTTATTGTCTTGGTCTCATATGGTTCATGTAGAAGAGCAATGGACTAACTAAAGAAAAAGGCACTTGTGTACAGTAACTTAATATCTATGGATCTTTTTCATCTTCTCATCCAATTTAACATAACCACAGATCTTTAATGTGAAAACTCGTATAACATCTCCAGTCAGCAATTCTTTGGACTATTTCCATCACTAGGTCACCTCAAAAAACTTCAAACCTCAAACCTTGAAAACATCCTTAGACACCTCTGTTCTACAAATATCCATCATTCATCATAGTATCATACATTTTATACTTGAAGCATTCATCAAACATCCTATTAAGTGAACTGTCTCTTCTGTAATACAATACCTTCAGTAATAGTAATTAATTGGAGCATGTGCAAGGCTTTCCCGTAACATCCACTCAAATCAAGCTGGAATCCATTTAGCAATAACTACTAGTAATGGCACTTTCATGGATTTCCTTAAAACACCCTCCATTTCAATGTCCTCAGTCCTATTTAAACCCTACCAACAACAAAAAAAAGCTAGAAAATTCCGAAAAATAAACCAAAAAATTGATGTAAAATTCGTAAATTAGGGCTAAAATCCGAAATCTCACCTAATGGCTGTGGGATGGTGGTGCGGTGGCTGTGGGATGGTGGTGTGGTGGCTGTGGTGACAGGTGGTGGAGGACCACGCACGGTTCCCTTAACTTGCGTGCTGCGCTGCTTGTGCTCGGTGTTGGAGGGAGTTTGGAGGTGAGCAGATGTGGTGGACGGAGTGCGGAGGTGGTGGATGGTGGTGCGTTGGCTGTTGTGGCGTCACTAGTGGGTGGAAGGGAGATGAAGAGGGGTCGTGCCTGGCGTTTTGCTCGATTGAAAGAGGGGTTTTTTTTAGAGTGAATTGGAAGAGAATCTGGGCGAAAGAGAAGAAGTAGTAGAATTGAAGAGGCGCGTTTTTTTTTTTTATTCAATTATTGCCACCGGTTCAAAACCGGTGGCCTTAGGCATTTTTGCCACGGGTTCGGTTTGAACCCGTGGCAATAATTGTTGCCCTTTGCCCGCCCAATTTTTAAACCACCGGTTTATAAAAACCGGTGGCCTTTAAGCGGTGGCATTTTCAATTTTTCTACTAGTGTGGTTGGTGGATCAAGGTTAGTTTTCGGTGGTGGTGGTTGGTAAATTTAGGTTAGGGTTCGGTGATGGTGGTTGTTTTGGGTGATTCTGGGTTAGGGTTCGGTGGTGGTGTTGCTGGATCTTGGTTAGTTTTCGGTGGTGATTTTGGAATCTAGGTTACGGTTAGGTGATGGTGGCTGTGTTTGGGTGGTTCTGGGTTAGGGTTCGATGGTGGTAGCGGTTGGATCTTAGTTAGTTTGGGGAATGGCGGTTTGGGCTTAGGGTTAGTTAAGGACTGGTGGTGTTCTGAGGTGGTGACATGCCGCGCCGGTGGTGGCGACGTTTTTTTTTAATTATTTTAAATCAGTTTCGGACGGAAATTCCGTCGGAATTTTCTGACTGATTTGTGTCCCGTCAGAAATTTTCGACGGACTTTTCTCGTGCCGGAAAACCTGTTCTGACTTTTCTAGTAGTGAATTTTGGATATTTATTCCTCTTATAGTTGGAATAAAAACAAAATGGACATCAATAATAGGGGTATTACATATTATCCTCCTTAAAAGGGAGTTTGTCGTCCTCGAACTCAAAGTTAGTCTCATAAAAAGAAACGTATAGCAAACACAAACTGAGAAACACAACTGAAACGACTTAGCCTATATCAATTATAATCGTAACTCTTAATTAATAGATTCATTTCTAAACCAAAACTCGCTGGATATGAGGATCCCTGCGTAAACCCCACGAGTGGTGGAACTATATATTCATCCAGTGTACTAACTACGTATAGAAATATGTTGAGCCCATGAACAACCACATGTGAGCATTCTCTTGTCCCACACTAACAAGACTAAAGGGGGAGTGTAGTGGTAATGGAATCCCACATTGAAAGAATTTAAGAGTTACCACCACAATATAAGGCTAAGCTAAAGGGATACTCCCCTCATTGCCATATGATTTTGAGGTGGAACCTCCTTTGTCTTGTAAAGAGGTGGACTTACACTCTCCCATGACGGGTGTGATCCAGACCCGTATTTAACAAAATAGTATCACTATATAGTCAATGATATTATATAAGCTTTTATTGGTACATGTAAAAGTGGTCCTACTTACCAATATCTCTCCTCTTTTTTCTCACCCCCATGTGCTTTTCAATATTTTAGTATTTGTTATGTATTTACAAATGCATATCAAACCTATATTATTATTTTCTCGAAAATATATATTTTTCTCGTATTAAACCGAGGGAGTATGCAGTCAAGTTTCACGTAAATGTTTTCTTGTTGAGAATATCTCAAAGTAAATTCACACTACACTCAAAATAATGTAGCTACAGATTGTAATCTACTCTTGAAATTGAACTGTTTTGCCCAAAAATAACAATGACAACCATTGATCTCAATAGATTGCTAAGACATAACCGAATATGAACAAATCTTAACCAACTGAAATCAAACCGATCGATACTATTAATTAAATGGATCTTACAAAATCATTCAAGATTTGATTAATAATGCTACAATTATTATTATTATTATTATTTATTATTATTATTATTATTTTGATCTAGAAAATTTCAAAGGTCGATCTACAATAAGAAGAAAAAAAATTAAACCAGATCCAAATGACGCTCTCCTTGTGATATGAGCATTATCTAGAGATATGAGCAATAAAAGCATCTCTTTCTAAACTAGAAACACCACCTTCGTTAACTGATCTTCTAACATCATCGCCTAATTTTGCAGCTCTATTCTTTATCTCCTTTCCTTCTTGTGATGCCATGAATGTTTTCACCACATTCTCTATCGTACTTGACTTTACAATCTCACCGCGATGTTCCCAATCTCTCACCATCACACCAGTCATTAGAACATTGCTAACCAAAAACGCGTTCTTTGGTTGATCAGAATGCATAGGCCAGGCTAGAATTGGCACACCCATACTAATACTTTCCATACACGAATTCCACCCACAATGACTCATGAACCCGCCTACTGATGGATGAGCCAAGATTTCTAGCTGTGGCGCCCAATCTTTTACTACTATTCCTCTATCTTTTACTCTTTCTTCATAACCTGCAGGAAGTTGAGGCTTTTTCTCTTTACCAGCTTCTAAAAAAACGTTGTTTGAATCCGCTTTTCGGAGCACCCAAATAAACTTCTCTCCGCATCTTTCCAACCCGTTTGCCAACTCTTCGATCTGATCATCAGTCAATGATGTTGTTGACCCAAAAGACACGAATATCACTGAACCCTTCTCTTGTTCGTCTAACCATTTACGGCAATGATGTCTATTTTTGCCACCTTCACTTTTGATAACAACCGGATGAAAAGGTCCTAAGGCAAAGTATTTTATATGTGGTGTTGTTAGAGATAGCCTCTCCAATAATTGAACATATGTACCGTCTATGACTCTTGAGGTGTTGTAGATCCAACCCGACTCAAACCCGAGTAGTTTCACTTGATTCAGAGCAAACTCCGCCATAGCTTGAGTATGACACCCATCTATACCCGGGATACCTTCAAGGATATCATTTGAATCCAACTGAAACGGCCTATCATTCTCGGGTATGCTACTCCATGCATCGGCGAAAAAGGTGAACGCGGACGTAGGAATGAAGTTATATGTTTCACCATTCGAAATGAGCTTAACATCTTGGACAACATAAGCCATGAGAATGTCATGGATGACTACGACCCGGTTATACTTGACCGAGAGTTGTTGCAAGAGGTTTGACACGGGTTGTCGAAGATGCATGGAAGCCTCTAATAGGGGTTGGAAGTGTTGAGGAAAAGGGACTAAGAGGTCAGCATTTGGAGGAGGTGAATCATAAGGAGGAAGTTCGAAATCATGGAAGTGGATTTTTGTGAAGTTTTGTGAGTCCCAACCATTGAGACGGAGCTTAGCTTGGTGGTTATGGATGGAGGAGCCGGCGTAATGGACTGGGATTCCGTAGGAGGTGATGAGGTGGGAGAGGTGGAGGAGTTGGTTGAGATGGCCTTGGATGGGAAGAGGAACCATCACTACTACCACTTGAGAATTTTGGTTATTCATTTTGGGTCACTTTGTTTTCTTGGCGTTGGTTGAGCCTTGTTATAATTTATAATTTGTTGAAACTTGCAGTGCGCACAAAGAAATTTAAGTTGACTAGTAAGTATGAGTCAAAAAGTTTAATTGGTGTAGCTTTTTTGTTGTTACCCGGGTGCTTCCAATTCTGACATGGCGGCTTTGTCTGTTCTAAAATATTACCTCCATTTAATATTATTTACAATAATTATTTAATATACTACTTCCGTTACATATTTGACATAAAATAAAGAGGAAAAATGTCTAATCGTTGTAAATAATATGTAACGGAGGTAGTAAAATATTGATAGAAAATATCTACTCATTGCAAATAATACGAAATCGAGGTAATATAAATTTTATTTGTCATTTAGGTACGCATTTTGTAAATAATATAAAAATTAAAAGGTCATCTTATTCACCAAAGCTTAGTCCCGACTTCGAATCCAATTTGTATAGTCCATTTAATTTATGTTGGGTGAGCCTCTAATGGTGAGGCTTAAACTCAAAACTCCGTTAAATGATATTAAACTGCTTATTTTTTTTTTATTTTTTAAGAGGTGGTTGCGTTGTTTAGTACATGAGCCAACCGACCGTTATTAGCGCTAATTAAATGAGTTGTTTTGGATTTTTTTTTTTTTTTGAGGAAAATTAAATAGATTTATTGATTGAAAATAAATAGATAAAGAAAAAAAAAAAAGAGATTTTCTTATAGGGAAATCAAACTCTTATCTAGAGCCACAGTGAGTTATTATTATTATTAGTGGAGTTTAACTGTTACCTAATAGTCTAAGAGCAAGTTTAGCCCCAAGTTTTAAGATTTGGATATGACATCATTTTTGGTGGTCCCACTGAAAATGATGTCATCAAATTCTTGTTAAGACTCACTATGATTTGTCTAAATTTATCACTTTAGCCCTAAGACTCACTAAGACTCAAATATATGACATTTTTTTAATTCTCTTTATACTATATAAATAACAATATTAATGGACAAAGCTAAATAATACTAATGTATATGTTATATTTCAAAATCAGATTTCGACTACTTCATTTTTCAAAATTATACAAATTTATTTAAATCCAATTACACAATACATTAATAAAAAAAAAATCAAATAGTAATAATAATAAAAATTAAAAAATTAAATAGTAGTAATACAAGCTAGACATTTGATACGTTTCCTCCAAATCGATCCCACAAGAAAATGTAAAAAAAAAAATAAAAAAAAATAATAATAATAATAAGGTGGGTCCCACTCAAGTCTTAAGTTGAGTCTTGAAATTTCAAGACTCAACTTAAGACTTGGCTAAGATTTTAGAAGAAAAATGGGGAAAATCTTAGACATAGGTCTTAAGACCCAAAATGCTGATGTCACCCTAAGTCTTAAGACTTGGGGCTAAACTTGCTCTAATGCTTTGTATTTCATATACGTCACAAACGAATATACTACATTATTATATTCAACCATTTGTAAAGAGACTAATGTTATGCGAAAGTTAGGCTTGCTAGTAAAGTGATTCTAATCTTGTATAGTAATGTGGAGCTTTTGTACTTGCATCTTTTTGAAAAGTTAGTGATAAATCTGATCAATAATGCAATCATAAAAAGCGGTGTTATTGTCGGCCAGAATGCCAGCTCTAGACGATGTCTAGACAACTTGTATACGGAATCTTTTTGCATACTAGGCAACTATACTATACACGTATATCTAAGGCTATAAACTAGGAGAATAATTATGAGAAATTATCTCCTTGACTAACTAATATATACAATATATTTAACACACCCCACAGTTGAAGCGGGAGGACAACGGAACACTAAGGGCCTGTTCACATTTACTGAAGTGAGCTGAATTGAACTAAACTAAACTGATTGGAGCTGAACTAAACAAAATATTTTATGAGAGAGGGAAATTAAGTGCTGAACTGAACTGAATTGATTGAAGCTGATTTGAATTGAAATTAAATAAATGTGAACAGGCCTAAGACTGTCCCGAAAATCCTCAAATAAAACTCGTGAAAGTCCTTTGGTGAAGATGTCCACTATCTGATATCGTGATGGCACATGTAGGACCCGAACTTTCCCACGTGCAACCTTCTCTCGTACAAAATGAATATCCATTTCAATGTGTTTTGTACGTTGATGTTGAACTGATTTTAATTTCCTGACAAATAAATAGCACTAACATTGTCACAATACACAAGAGTAGCCTTTTTAATCGGACAATGTAGCTCCAAGAGAAGATTCCGAATCCAGCATGACTCGAAGACAACATTCGCCACCCCTCTATATTCGGCCTCTGCACTAGATTTTGACAATGTGGATTGGCGTTTAGATGACCAAGATATCAGATTATCACCCAAGAAAATACAATAACCAGACGTTGAACGTCTCGTATCATTGCGCCCCCCCCCCCCCAATATGCATCAGTATCTGAAGGAATTATGTCTTCGATAAGTGCAATTACTAGATATATTAAGGATCACTATTATGGAGATAATAAGTTCGTTCTTTTGGGTCGTCATCATCTGTTGCTAGACTATGAGCAATGATCTTTGGACTAGTCAAATAGTCCAAAGCCCGCTAGAATGGATCCTATGAGGTCACACACAAGGTTATTGAGTTAAACAAGTTAGAGGCCTATTATTGAGCCTCATGAGGATATGACAAGACATGTAAGGAGTAGAGCTAGTGTATTTAGAAGTGGGCTAAGTTTTTGGGCTTTACACGGACTCTAATTATATATGTGATATATAAATAGAGGTCATGCCTAGGGTTGAATTAAGTGACAATTCAACCATACAGTAAGTTGTAAAGCAAGCAACCAAACACCCTAACCTTTCTCTCTCACACGCCTCTCTCTTCCTCCCCTTTGTCCGTACGGTACGGACATCGACGCACAGTGGTGGTGGTGGTTCGTGGCTCGTTTCTCTCCTCTCCTCTCCGTAGAAGGTTGATTGAAAGGTTCAATCACGACTAACTAGCATTAGTGGAGCTTTAATCTGTGCCCGTGGACCAAATAGAGGAATCACGCTTGAGGTTCTTTATCTCCCATTATTCTTGCTCGATCGCACGTGGAATCACGCTTCAAAGGTACAATTACTTGTTCTTTTGTGTTATGCATTACATCTTGGGATTAGGTACTGTATGAATATGATTCATGTTTTTCCGCAATTACTACATATAAACTCCTATAGTATATGCGACCAGAGAAGAAATAGAAGATGGATATAGATGTAGACCAAAATAGAGAGTACTCTGTACATACCTTATAATCCGTTTGAGAGCAAACATATGATCAACCCTCGGATCATGCATATGAAGACAAACCTGTTAAACGGCATAAGAAATATAATGTAAGATATTGGAGAGCCCCTGCAAGGCTCCGATACAGAGACGGATCATCAAAATTAGCACTAGTAGTAGCGCCTACCTTCGACTTTGTCTCAACCGTTGTCGGAGACGGTTTACACGTTGACATCCCAGCACGGTCAATTATTTCCTTGGCATATTTACGTTGTGAAAGAAACAAACCGACTTATGTCGAGTCACAGCAATACCCAAAAAAATAATTCAGAGGACCAAGGTCCTTCATAGCAAACTCAGAGCTAATAAGTAACATGATAGAACATCGGAGAGCATTAGTGACAGGGTAAAGTCGTATCCCCTAATCAAAAATAATTACCTAAATCACTAACTAAGGTAGATACGGAAGTAGGGTCGAACTCCACAGGGAAACAGGTCTTTTTAATTCTAATTAATTATTATACTCTAAATTATCTAAGTAACCAATATTTTTAAGTATGAATTCTATACTACGAAGAATAAGTTTAGGGAGAAAAGAATCAATAATAAGGAAACCTAGGGTCACAGGTTCACCAATAATTAATATTCCGGGATAAAACGAAGTAATTAATAATTAACAATGCATAGATAACATGATTAACAGGCTCTCGCAATTTATTAATCAACATAGATCTAACAGGCTCTCGCAATTTACTAGACCTAAGTTCCTATTAAAAATAGCCTTTAATATTAAATCAACATCTGCTCGATTCATCAATTCAATATTGCTAAACATTCACAATCAAATTACATCTGCTCGATTCATAATCTAATTGCAAAGAATTAAAACAATTCAATAGGAGATTATCATGCAATATCAATAATCAATAATAACAAACTATCCCTTCATATTAATTATGGATCCCCATAAACCCTAGAATGGAACTACTCATTAATCATCATAACTAAGCCAATCAAATAAATAATTAAAAGCATAAACAAGAGAACAATTAAAACAGCTGAAATTAAAAAGGGAAGAAAATGTACCAAAGTAAATCTGGAATTAAAGGAAGTATTAAGAACAAGAGTTTAGAGAGAATTTAAGAGAGAGAAAAATACTAAGTAGAGAGAGAAAGTCTAAGAAAGAAGGTAAGTAATTATTCCGTATAAAAAACGTATATAAACCTCTCCTAAAACAAGAATTAAAACTAAACTTAATCAGGTCCTAAGAAAACACGCGCCCGATCGGGCGAAGGGCCGCCCGATCGGGCCCGCCTTTTTACAACGCCCTATACTGATGTGTCGCGCCCGATCGAGCCTAGCTCACCCGATTGGGCGCGCTTCTTTCCTGAGGGCACTTATGCGCGCAGCCGCCCGATCGGGCGTATGCTTGCCCGATCGGGCCCGGCCTTCTTCTTCGAGGCTTGAACTTCGATTGGGCTAGATTTCTCGGCCCAATCCGGATTTCCTCTCGGGTCTCGAATACTTGGTCCAAATGCCTCGTGATCCCAATTACCGAGCCCTTAATCACCGGCTCTCACCGATCTTGGGCTCCAAAAGCGGTCGTGTTCTTCTAGCTTCCGTAGTCGATCCAATAAAGCCCGGGAAAATGCTCCAAGAGTGCAATTTCCTGTAAAATACAACTAAAACTACGAAAACACTAGAACACACAAATTAGTAATAAAAGTGGCCCGAAAGAGCCAAAAACACTACTAATAACGACCACGGGACGGGGATAAAACACTATATAAAATAGACATATCAAACTCCCCCAAGCCAAACCTTTGCTTGTCCCTAAGCAAAGAGCTCATCAATGGACATATAAAACATACTTCACCCCAATAATCAAATCAAAAACCAACGACTCAAGGTAAAACCAGTGAACATGCTTCAACATCAATAAATCTTATTCATCTAATCACCCTTCCTCCCCAACAATTGTCAAATAGAGCAAACCACAAGAGCATATAGAATTCAAGACTAGTGCTCACACACTCAACTCTCATTTATGTGGCGAGTAAAGAATGTACTCGATCGCTCTCCAACCAACCCCCTTAATGTGAACAATGCCCTCCCAACTCACACTCTCGTGTGTATAAAAACATTGAACACTCATCCTACTAGTCGACTCGAAATATGCCAAGTCATAACTTGCATTGATAAACAACACTTTCACATTTACATAACTTCTATGCACAAGGTCAGAAGGTCTTGTAAGCTTGTAATGTAAGGCTAGGGTAAAGATAGGATAAATTTGGGATTATGTGAGAGAAAAGCTATGCATTAAGGGAGCCAAATCCTAATAAACCCATGATAAAAAATAATGATCATACACATCTCCAACATAACCAACTCCAAACAATAATCCACCAAATATACTCCAAACAATATAAACAATCCCAACACTCACAATTTCACTCATAAAAATATAATAATATGGAACTTTGAGTGAAAAAAAAAAAAAAAAAAAAAAAAACAAACTTTGAACTCATAACTTGAAATATTTACATTGAAACTCAACTTTTTTTTCTTTCTTTTCTTTTGATTAACCTTCACTTAGAACATTTGAACATCAAACATTTTCTTTTGCTCTTTTTTTTCTTTTCAACTCATATTGGAAATTTCAACTTTGAAACACAACATCAATATTTTCCAATCAAAAATCAAAGAACAATAACTCTTCTTTTATTCCCACATTGTGCAAATAATATGCACACCACAACTCCCTCACCTCACCAACTAATAGCTCCCCCAAGCCAAGCTTGGGACTAGTAACCAATGGGGCTCATAAAGGCTTGTAATGTGGCTAAATAAACAATAAAAAGGGCACAAGCAACAACATGGGTAACAAGAAGGGAACAAATGTATCTAAATACTCTGAAGGCTACCTAAAAGAATGAACGCCTTCGTCCTCCTCATGTGCATAATAATAAGTCATGAAACACTACTCATAGTTGCAAATCAATACTCAAATTCATTGACATACCAGGAATTATGGAACTATCACACATTTTCTAACCAAATCAACTAGTCAAGCACTATATTCACAAGTAGTTGGGCAAAATTAACGCATGTTTAGGAATCCAAACAATTAGACTTCAAATCATGACCAACAAATCCACAATATTCATCATCGAATACCAAGAATCAAAACAAATTTTCTCAAGTATGGGGCACAGGGAAGTATGATTCATAATTCATTGGAACGTATTTTTGAATTTTTTATTTTTCAATTTTTTTGTATTTTTCATATATAAGAAAGCAATAAAAACTACACTAGGAAAGCAAATAAAAACTATACTAGAAAGCAAATAAAGAGAGAAAAAGAAGAGAATTACCAAGTGAAAGAACACCCCCCAAGCCAAATCAAGCAATGCCCTCATTGACTTGGGAGAGTAGCCTACTCCTCATCCTCATCCATCCTCGAATAGCCCCCGCCGTGGCTAGAACCGGCTCCTCCATGGCTAGAGCCACCACCTCCATACCCCAAACCACCTGCATAGTAGTTCGGTCCACATTCCCACCCATACCCCCAAAAGGAGCATCACCCCCATATCCGTGGACCGAGGAGTAGTCCACGTAAGTACCATACGCGCCGGGGTGAGAATACCCTCCTTGGGGGTATTGGAACCAATCGGGAGTAAGTGAATCGGGAGGAATAGCCCCCCGACGGGCGTAATCATCATACATGGGATAAAGGCCCCTCCCTAGGTTCCTCTCTATATGACCAACCCGCCCATCTAAGGTGCTTAACCTAGAGTCTAGGTTTTGCGTCATACCCTCAACCCTCCCTTGCCCCGTCTCGATGCGGTCTAATTGGCTCCTAAAAGCCGAAAAGTCATATGGAGCATTGGGGTCGACATTGTAATCGACCGAGGAAGTGGGCATGCCATAGGTGAAAGGTGGGGGTGGTTCGTAGTGTGGTGAGTGGTGAATGGGGGAATGGGGGAATGGTGGGGTTGTGGTGAGGGATGAGGTGGTTGAACCTCACCTTGACCATTTATCTCGAAGGTATAAGAGGGCTTCCCCCTCTCAAATTTGGTCAAGGCGGGGTTGGGTAAGGTAAAGGCTTGGTCTCTCCTACCCGATTGTCGGTGGACTATCCACCAAGTATCACTCCCCACAGGTTGCACCCAGTTCAAACTCCCTAAATAGGGTAGGTCCATGTGGTTCGATCCCACAACTTTCCTATGCCCATCGGGGTTCCAACCTAGGTGTTTCCTAGCAATATCGGTAACTAACCCCCCAAAGTAAATAGGTGCCCTAGACCTACTAGCCTCGGCCGCATTGGCCGCCCATTGGAAGTGATTGGCTATCCTATGGGGTATGTTCAATTTTTCAGCAGTGGGAGTGATATAGGATGCCAATAGTTCCAATTCATCTCTCCTAACATTTGCCGGTTCATGCCTCCCAAAAATAGTGAGGCCGGCAAATCTTTGCCAAAGTTTTGGGACGGGATGTTGAATCCACGTCCCTTTGGCATGCTGGAGGTTCACTAAATCCTCCCCAGTTAGCCTCTTATAGACCACGGCGGTATGGTCTTGAGAGGGTTTAATAGGTTTATCCGATTTTAAATCAAACAACTTTCCAAATTCTTTTAGAGTTAGTCTCACATCGTTGTTTAATAATCGGAATTGTACATGAGTGATTAGTGCATTCATTTTAATAACATTAAAACTTGAGATAAATTCCAATGTTAAGTAATCATAAGTATCATGGCACATTTGAAAAAAACCACTCATGCCTATACCTTTGAACAATTTTTCCACATATTTATCAAGGCCTAACCTAACTAATGTGGGATGATGAATAAAACGGGTAGAGATTACCTGACGATCGATGAGGTTGACCATCCTAACCCGTTGCTCCTCCGAGGTAATGACAACCTCCTCCCATCCCAGAATTTGAAGATCCGGGTTGATTTTTGGTTGTGGTGCCCTCGAGCTCTCACCCCTTTGGTTCCTTGAACGCTTTGAGGCCATTTTCTTGTAAAATAGTGGCAAATTGGAGGTTTCTCTCTCTTAGGGTTTGAGAAAATTTGAGAGAAAATGGGGGAAAATTAGTGTAGATTGTAGAGGAGGATGAGGGGAGATGGAATATGTAAGAATTTTTGAGTTTGGATGGAAGAATTGGAGGAGATCTTGGATTGAAGTGTAAGTTGAAGGTTTGAAAATGGAGGTTTTAGAGAGAGAAAGTGAAATGAAGAAGATGAAATAAGGAGAAAGTGAGGAAAGAAAGAAGAGAAAAGAAAATAAAATGGGGACGGACTGATGGCGCGCCCGATCGGGCGAGCCTCGCCCGATCGGGCGAAAGTGGGAATTTCCAGAACTCAAGTTGCGCGCCCGATCGGGCGAGCTCCGCCCGATCGGGCGCGAACGCGAAGAAATTTTCGCCCTTTGCTCGCCCGATCGGGCGAGCTTCGCCCGACATATCTTTTCCTTCTCACTCGATTTTCCAAAAAAAGCGCCCGATCGGGCAAGCTTCGCCCGATCGGGCGAAAATAGCCTCTGAATTCAACCTTGCTTGCGCGCCCGATCGGGCTGTTTCGCCCGATCGGGAAAAAATGGTTCCGATTTCTAGCTTGCTTGCGCACCCGATCGGGCGAATTTGCTGCTGAATTCTGGGTTGCTTGCGCGCCCGATCGGGCGAGCCTCGCCCGATCGGGCCCGAGCAGCTCTTTTTCTCCGATTTCTTTTCTTCTTCAAATTTTTTCTAAGTCTTTATACCTGTCAAATTCATATCTGTACAGCAACACTTAAAACTGGTGAAATATCACTCTCCTCGCCTCTCTAAAAAAACAAAAATAAGGAAAAAGGAAAACTAGCCTAGAAAGCATGAAATACGGGTTGCCTCCCGCAAAGCGCTGGTTTATCTAGGTCCCGCACGACCTTCTTACCACCTTGAAGCTCATGTTGGAAGTGGAGTTAGGAGAGTCTCCTCCACATCTCTAATGGTAGCACCTTCATGATACACTTTCAACCTTTGGCCATTTACCTTGAACTCTTCACCTTTGTCATTCACCAACTCCACCGAACCAAATTTGTTCACCTTTGTGACGGTGAAGGGACCGGACCACCTAGACTTCAACTTTCCTGGGAAAAGCTTCAATCTAGAATTAAAGAGAAGAACCTTATCACCCGGTGCAAACTCTCTTGGTAAGATCCTCTTGTCATGCCACTTCTCGGTCTTCTCCTTGTAGATCCGCGCACTATCATATGCCGACAATCTAAACTCATCCAACTCATTGAGTTGAAGAAGTCTCTTCTTACCCGCGGCCTTAGATCAGCATACCAGGGGTGATGCTCTACAACTGCATACAGGTTGTCATCAGGGAAAGAATCATCTATAGGTAAAGAGTCCTTACCCTCATCATACCTGATACGTGACAAGTGGTCTGCCACTACGTTCTCTGCTACCTTTTTATCTTTTATTTCTATGTTGAAATCTTGGAGCAAGAGAACCCACCGGAGTAGCCTTGGTTTTGATTCTGCCTTGGCTATAAAGTATTTCAATGCTGCATGATCAGTAAAAACAATAACTTTAGAACCAACTAGATATGATCTAAATTTTTCTAAAGCATAAATAACAGCAAGAAACTCCTTTTCTGTGGTGGCATAGTTGACTTGGGCTTCATCCAAGGTTTTGCTAGCATAATAAATAGCATGCAAAACCTTTTCCTTCCTCTGTCCGAGCACGGCTCCTAGTGCAAAGTCACTTGCATCACACATGATCTCGAAAGGAAGGTTCCAATCGGGAGCACATATGATGGGTGCTGATATCAAAGCCTGCTTAATCCTGTTAAAAGCCTCAAGACACTCGTCAGTAAAAATAAATGGGGCATCCTTGAGCAAAAGCTGTGTCAGTGGTTTAGCAATTTTAGAAAAATCTTTGATAAAGCGGCGATAAAACCCCGCATGACCCAAGAAGCTTCTAACTCCCTTAACATTGACTGGGGGAGGTAATTGCTCAATCACTGATATTTTAGCCTTGTCTACTTGTATGCCCTTATCAGATACAATATGGCCAAGGACTACTCCCTCTGTCACCATAAAGTGACATTTTTCCCAATTAAGGACGAAGTTGCACTCTTCACATCGTTTCAAAATTTTAGCGAGATTAATTAAACATGAATCAAATGAAGAACCATATACGCTAAAATCATCCATAAAGACCTCCATGATAGACTCTATGAAATCAGAAAAAATACTCATCATGCAACGTTGAAAGGTAGCGGGTGCATTACATAAACCAAAGGGCATTCTACGATATGCAAAAGTGCCATAAGGGCATGTAAAGGTAGTCTTTTCCTGATCTTGAGGGTGAATCGGAATTTGGAAAAATCCCGAATACCCGTCCAAATAGCAAAAGAATTTGTGATTGGCTAACCTCTCAAGCATTTGATCTATAAAGGGAAGAGGGAAGTGATCCTTTTTAGTGGCGATATTTAATCTACGATACTCTATGCACATACGCCACCCTGTTACAGTTCTAGTGGGAATTAATTCATTTTTTTCATTTGTTATCACAGTCATCCCACCCTTCTTCGGTACTACCTGCACAGGACTTACCCACTTGGAGTCAGAAATAGGATAGATAATACCTGCATCAAGTAATTTCATCACCTCCTTCTTGACTACTTCCTGCATGTTGGGATTTAATCTTCGTTGGGGTTGAATGCAGGGCTTGTAATTTTCCTCTAGATGAATCCTGTGCATGCAAAAATCAAGGCTAATACCCTTGAGATCATCAATATTGTACCCTATAGCCTTCTTATGGGTTTTGAGGATCCCTTGAAGTTAGGAAGATTGTAGGTCAGTGAGTGCAGTACTGATGATCACGGGGTGTAGTTCCTGTTCATCGAGAAAAACATATTTTAAATGAGAAGGGAGAGGTTTTAGCTCAGGTTTCTTGACCTCTGCAGGTTTTGATTCCTGAACTAAATTTACTACCTTCATTGTCTCCTTGGGGCTTAACTCTTCTAAGGAAAGAGCCTTTTCAATATCTTGTACCTCATTACCCCAAACGCTTGCATTGTCGCTAGATAAATTCCCGCAGAGAACTTCCTCTAAGGGATCCTTCGCAAGAACTGTGGCAAGCTATCATCACAAATATCGTCCATTATATCAATTATATCAATGTAGCAACAATTTTCCTCTAACATAGGCCCTTTCAAAACCTTCCCTAAATTAAAGGTAACATTATCGTCACCTACAGAAAGGGTTAGTTTACCATTTTTCACATCAATAATAGCTCCTGCAGTGTGGAGGAAAGGCCTACCTAATATAATGGGTATTTGTGTGTCCTCTGCCATATCTAAAACAACAAAATCAACAGGAATAAAAAATTTACCAACTCTGACAGGTACGTCCTCTAAAATACCTAAGCGGTATTTTACCGAACGATCTGCCATTTGCAAAGTTATATTAGTAATTTTTAATTCTACCATATTTAATTTAGCGCAGATAGATGATGGCATGACACTGACACTAGCACCCAGATCACACAGAGCTTTATCAATAAAAACATTCCCAATGTGACAAGGGATAGAAAAACTACCGGGATCCTTTAATTTAGGAGGGGATTTATTTTGCAAATAAGCGCTACACTCCTCTGTGAAAGCTACAGTTTCTACTTCATTAAAGGCCCTTTTCCTAGTCAGAATGTCTTTCATGAATTTAGCATAAGCAGGTACTTGAGTGATTAAATCAGTGAAAGGAACTGTTACCTGCAGGTTTTTCACAACCTCTAAAAACTTACCGAATTGTTTATCAAGCTTACTCTTCAATTGTCGATTAGGGAATGGGAGCTTGATAACTGGGCTCTGCGCATCTCCTCCCTTATCCTGCGATTTACCCTGCACAGAAACATTAGTAGGGTTAGTATCTATTTGCAGCCCTGCAGGGCTAGCAGGATTATTACCGTTTGGTATAGAGGAATCTAGATCAGGAACTGGTCTATCTTCCTTTGGCATAGGAGGTCCATCATAATGTGAACCACTCCTTAGAGTGATTGCATTAGCATGATCTGTAGGATGGATAGGTTGTGATGGTAGAGCTCCCTGCTGACGGGATTGTAGGGTAGATGAAAGTTGTGCAATTTGATTGTCCATGATTTTATTATGGGCTAGAATAGAATCAATTTGCGCATCCCTACTCTCCATATTCTTTTGCATATTGGCAAGCATTGCTCTAATTTCTGTCATGGCAGGGTCGGAAGATGATGAGGGTGATGCTTGGCTTTTCTGGCCGAAATTAGGATGATAATATTTTTGTTGTGGTGGTGTTTGCTGTTGTGGTTGTTGTGGAGGTGGAGGATTTTGTACATTGGTACTCCGGTATGAAAGATAAGGATGATTTTTATAACCGGCATTGTAGGAGTTGGAATAGGGGTTATTTTGCCTACAAGTTTGAAAGGCATTAACTTGTTCCATAGAGCTCCTACAATCTTGCTCCCAATGACCTACAATTCCACAATTTTCACAAAAAGCTTCATGGTTAGCAACAGCATAAACATTAGCTACAGAGTTAGGAGCAGCAGTAAGATTATCTAATTTTTGACAAATAGATGTTAATTGAGCTTGAAAAAAGGATACGGAATCGACATTATGTTTTCCTTTATTTGCAAACCCTCTCGGATTCCCATATTGGGAATTGTGTATTGCCATGTCTTCGATAACCTGTCCTGCATCATCCACATTTAAATTCATAAACCTCCCACTAGCTGCCGAATCTAGTACTGATCTAGAAGAATTTCCAAGTCCATTATAAAATGCTTGGATCAATTGCCATTGTGCTAGATTGTGGTGGGGGCACTCTCTCTGTAGATCCTTGAACCTCTCCCAAGCCTCATATAATGTTTCGTCAGCCTCTTGAGCGAAGTTCTGAATAGCACTCCTTAGCACCGCTGTTCTCTCTGCAGGATAATATTTATTATAGAAATTCAAAGCAAGAGTTTCCCATTCAGTAATACCAAGTGCAGTTCTATTCAAACCATTAAACCATAATTTTGCTTTGCCACATAATGAAAAGGGAAAAAGAATCTCCCTGATTTGGTCTTGCGTGACCCCGGCTTGTCTAATGGTGTTACAATATTGGCAGAAATCTGCGATGTGAAGATTGAGATCTTCACCCTTAGCTCCGCTGAACTGCTTCCTCTCTATCATAGTGATAAATTGGGGCTTGATCTCAAATTGAACTCCATCTAGAGCCGGAGTAGGAGTAAGGTGCGGGAAATCTGTGAGCTTCGGTTGCGAATAGTCACTGACTTTCTTCTGGGCCGTCATCTCTGATTCTGAATCTGAAGGAATATCTGTATCACTAGAATCAGGGGGAGGATCTCTTCGATCGTTGTCCTCCTCAAAACCCGCCAGAATTTGTCTATAGAGTCTCCTTTGCCTATGAAAAGAACGCTCGATCTCAGGATCAAAAGGGATGTCACCTGATCTGGAACACCTGGGCATAAACAAAGAACTAAAGACAAATATGAGATTTGCCTCAAAGAACTAATGTTCTCTGAGGCAAAAGGGGGGGGGATAATCTAGACTACAAAAATATAATCAGAAAATAAAAATAAAACCGTTTCCCCGGCAACGGCGCCAAATTTTGACAGGGTAAAGTCGTATCCCCTAATCAAAAATAATTACCTAAATCACTAACTAAGGTAGATACGGAAGTAGGGTCGAACTCCACAGGGAAACAGATCTTTTTAATTCTAATTAATTATTATACTCTAAATTATCTAAGTAACCAATATTTTTAAGTATGAATTCTATACTACGAAGAATAAGTTTAGGGAGAAAAGAATCAATAATAAGGAAACCTAGGGTCACAGGTTCACCAATAATTAATATTCCGGGATAGAACGAAGTAATTAATAATTAACAATGCATAGATAACATGATTAACAGGCTCTCGCAATTTATTAATCAACATAGATCTAACAGGCTCTCGCAATTTACTAGACCTAAGTTCCTATTAAAAATAGCCTTTAATATTAAATCAACATCTGCTCGATTCATCAATTCAATATTGCTAAACATTCACAATCAAATTACATCTGCTCGATTCATAATCTAATTGCAAAGAAGTAAAACAATTCAATAGGAGATTATCATGCAATATCAATAATCAATAATAACAAACTATCCCTTCATATTAATTATGGATCCCCATAAACCCTAGAATGGAACTACTCATTAATCATCATAACTAAGCCAATCAAATAAATAATTAAAAGCATAAACAAGAGAACAATTAAAATAGCTGAAATTAAAAAGGGAAGAAATTGTACCAAAGTAAATCTGGAATTAAAGGAAGTATTAAGAACAAGAGTTTAGAGAGAATTTAAGAGAGAAAAAATACTAAGTAGAGAGAGAAAGTCTAAGAAAGAAGGTAAGTAATTATTCCGTACAAAAAACGTATATAAACCTCTCCTAAAACAAGAATTAAAACTAAACTTAATCAGGTCATAAGAAAACACGCGCCCGATCGGGCGAAGGGCCGCCCGATCGGGCCCGCCTTTTTACAACGCCCTATACTGATGTGCCGCGCCCGATCGATCCTAACTCACCCGATCGGGCGCGCCTCTTCCCTGAGGGCACTTATGCGCGCAGCCGCCCGATCGGGCGTATGCTTGCCCGATCGGGCCCGGCCTTCTTCTTTGAGGATTGAACTTCGATTGGGCTAGATTTCTCGGCCCAATCCGGATTTCCTCTCGGGTCTCGAATACTTGGTCCAAATGCCTCGTGATCCCAATTACCGAGCCCTTAATCACCGGCTCTCACCGATCTTGGGCTCCAAAAGCGGTCGTGTCCTTCTAGCTTCCGTAGTCGATCCAATAAAGCCCGGGAAAATGCTCCAAGAGTGCAATTTCCTGTAAAATACAACTAAAACTACGAAAACACTAGAACACACAAATTAGTAATAAAAGTGGCCCGAAAGAGCCAAAAACACTACTAATAACGACTTCGGGACGGGGATAAAACACTATATAAAATAGACATATCAATTAGAAGAAGATGTCAGAATGATATCATTAACATACAATAAAATGTAAGCCATGTCAGACCCTTTCCAATAGATAAATAAAGAATTATCCCTCGTGCTGTTAGTAAAGCCAAGAGACAACACATAATCAGCAAACCACTTATAACAAGCCCTGAGTGCCTGCTTAAGTCCATAAAGTGACTTTATGCAAGGGACAAACATAATTAGGATGAACCCGATCTCTGTAACCAACTGGTTGATGCATATAGACAGTTTCCTGCAATTCACCATGTAAGAAAGCATTTTTGACATCCAACTGATGTATAGGTCATGCCTTTGACAAAGAGAGACTAAGAACAGTATGGATTGTAGATTTGTAGCTGGTTTGACAACCGAACTAAAAGTCTCGCCACAATCGATGCCAATCTGTTTAATTTTACCATGAAAGATTTATGGAATGTTTTTCCTTGCTTTGTTATTCCTTTTCACAGAATATATATACAAAGACTTGAGCATAGTCCTAGGCTACAAACTAGGAAACCAACTATACTATACACGTATATCTAAGGCTATAAACTACGAGGATAATTATGAGAAATTATCTCCTTTGACTAACTAATATATACAATATATTTAACAAAAAGATCAGAAACGATAAATACAATGAAAATTGAAACAAACAACAATTCTAATTATGTAGAACTACAATCGCGACTGAGAATTGAAATTGATGAATACCCTTGCCTCTTGAATCGCTGTCCTCTGCAGCCTTCTTCTACAAGAGGGCCTTGCGATTTTTGATAGTTTTTGAATTGAACAAAATCCGATTCAATTAATTAATTATCTTATCAGTTTATCATCATTTCAATGCTTCAAAATTCTATACTAGTCACTTGAAATTAAAAATGATTGCCATAGTTTTTAAAATTGATGACTGTAATTTATAAATTTAATTTTAATTATTAACAAAATTGAAAATTTGCTTCAAAAAAAATTGAAAATTAGAAAATTAAATTAAAAATTTTCAAGAAATAATTAAATTACATGTAAAAAAAAAGAAATAATTATAAAACATTTAAAAATAATTTTAAAATCATTAAATATGGATTATTTGATTTTTTAAAAAATTATAATTGTCATTTTTCAAACAATAACCATAGAATCATCCTTTAAGAATTAAAGAGATAGGGCTTTGAATTTCACTAATCTTTTTTAACGATAGAATTTATAAATCCCCTTTAAGGACAAGCTTTCTCCGATATAAAAAATAAATTAAATAAAAAAATAATCCTTAATTATTTAGAATGAATAAAAATTAAACACCAGCTCTTTTGGTTATGAAAGTTCAAACTTTGAAATAGATCTAGTTCACATTAATTTATTATGAACCATTAATATTAGCGACACTATGTCGATTATGGTCGTTTTAGGTGAAAAAAAAGTTATTACTATATGTTACTCCCTCTGTTTTTTTATATGCATCAGTTTGACCGGTACATTTGCCGAGACACTACTTTGACCATTAATATCTTTAATTGTGTATTAATAAAAATTGAAACAAAATTATATTATGAAACTAGACATTATGACAAATCTAATGATATATTATATAATAACATTTATTTATTTTTTATAGGTGAAAAAATTAAGTCAACCATGATATATGAATAGTGCAATTTTCAAAGTGATGCATTTAAAAAACGGAGGGAGTAAAATAAAAGACATTATATTATTATAAAAGATAGGTTATTTTTTTTATAATAAAAGTTTTAGGGCCTGTTCATATTTACTAAACTGAATTGATCTGATTAGAGTTGAACTGAACTTAACTGAATATTTTATAAGAGAGGAAAATTAGAAGCTGAACTGAAATGAACTAATTAGAATTAAACTAAACTGAAATTAAATAAATATGAATATACACTTAATAAAAGCATTATACTCTAAGTGAATATTTATTTTTAGTACCACAAGGGGACAAAGAGAGTAAAAACTATACTCGGTACGAATGATTGGTCCACAATTGACAAGCTAAGTTGTCCTAGACACACACATCTAGATCAAGCATTCTGGCCGATAAATATTCAATAATTTAAATTTAATTTATATTCTGGCACGATATTTTCATGTTTTCCAAAGGTTGTCTTATTGATCATTATTAGTTCATTACTTTTAGTACCTTCCCTCCTGAAATAAAATAAATATAAATAAATAAATTCCTTCAGTAATCATCAAATGACACAAGTATTGTGAACATTACGCCAAACATTCCTTCAGTTGTAAACACTATCCTTCCAAAAACCACCAAAACTTGACCACTTAAAAAAAATGAACATCCAAAGTGGAAACCTTGAACACTCAAAAGTGGTAGTGGTAATGGTACCACTACCAGCTCAAGGCCATCTCAACCAACTCCTTCACCTCTCTAACCTCATCACCACCTACGGAATCCCGGTCCATTACGCCGGTTCCACCTCCCACAATCGTCAAGTGAAGCTCCGGCTCAATGGGTGGGACTCAAAAACCTTAACAAAAGTTCATTTCGACGACTTCGAACTCCCTCCTTACAACTCACCACTTCCTAACATCGACCATCCTAACCCGTTCCCCGATCACTTGCGACCCCTTTTAGAGGCTACGATGCATCTTCGTCGGCCCATGTTTCAACTCATGGAACAACTCTCAGTGAAGTATAACCGAGTGGTTGTCATTTATGACTACAGTATGGCTTATGTTGTTCAAGATATTAAGCTCATTCCGAATTGTGAATCGTATTGCTTTATTCCAACATGTGCTTTTACCTATTTTGCTTGTTTGTGGGAAAAGATGCCCGAGGAAGTAAAACCCTTTCAGATAGACCCAAACGATATTCCAGAATGTACACCTTCTCAAGAGGGATGCAATTCAAAAGAGATGCAAGCATTCATGGCTAATCTCTCGAAATGTTTGGGGTTCGAATCGGGGTGGCTTTACAACACCTCGAGAGTGATTGACGAAAGATATGTCGAATTGATGGAGAAGCTATCTTCAGCAAAGGGAAATAATATAAAGCATTATGCCTTAGGGCCGTTTAATCCCATTGTTGTTAAAGGCGAAAGCGGCAAAAATAGACATCAATGCCTTAAATGGTTAGATGAACAAGAGAAGGGTTCAGTAATATACGTATCTTTTGGATCGATAACATCATTGATTGATGATCAGATCGAAGAGTTGGCAAACGGCTTGGAAAGATGCGGAGAGAAGTTTATTTGGGTGGTTCGAAGAGCAGATCCAAATGATGTTTTTGCAGAAGCTGATAAATGGAAACAACCTCAACTTTCTGAAGGTTATGAAGAAAGAGTTAAAGACAGGGGTATGATAATTAAAGACTGGGCGCCGCAACTAGAGATCTTGGGTCATCCATCAGTTGGCGGGTTCATGAGTCATTGTGGTTGGAATTCATGTATGGAAAGTATTAGTATGGGCGTGCCAATTCTGGCCTGGCCTATACATTCCGATCAACCAAAGAATGCGGTTATGGTGAGCAATGTTCTAAGGATTGGTGTAATGGTGAGAGATTGGGAACGCCGTGGTGAGATTGTAAAGTCGAGTGCAATAATGAATGCAGTGAAAACATTGATGGTATCAGATGAAGGAAAGGAGATGAGGAAAAGGGCTAAAGATTTAGGCGAATCGGTTAGAAAATCAGTTGTTGAAGGTGGTGTTTCTTATTTAGAAAGGGAAACTTTTGTTGCCCATATTTCTAGATAATACTCTTTATCTTTTATTAATCTTTCTTAAATTGTTGTTGTGTGTACTTTATTTTAGTTCATTTAATTTGGATCCATCCAGTTAAAATTTTCAACTTTTGTATGATTACATTTTGAGAATTGTAGAGCCATGATAATTTTGGAGTAGAGGTGTAAAAGCACACCCGACTCGATCCATCTGAAAAATATTCGATTCAGATTTAAACCTAATAATTTAGTATAACTTAACTTTAAAAATAGGTCTGACCTGACCCGACTTATATCAGGCTCGATCCGATCATTCGAATTGACACCCCTAATTTTATTTAGTAGTACTAACATTAACAATGAATGCTTCTTTTGGTCCCATTTAGTTGATAATAATACGAGTATCATTTTGAATGATTCCGTGTATTTTAGTTTAGGCTTATGTTTGAGGAAGTCCCGACGTGTGTGTCAGATGTTGTTGGTTTTGACTCTATGATTGAATAAATTGGTTTCGTGTTTTCCCGTCAAAAAAAAAAAAAAAAAAAGGCTATGTTTGATCATGTATTTTAGCTAGTCTCAATTAATCAATTTAAGAGTTGAAATCAAATTAATTTTGGTTTAATTTGCTCCCAATCTTGTCAATTTCAATTTAAATTAATAACAATCTACTTTTTTATTAACTAGATTTTTGATGCTCCTAGCTGGACTGCATATTATGGTATATGTATCATATATGCTCCTGGTACATTATAGATATGTTTATACTCCATACAACAAGATGAAGAAACTGAAAATGAAACCAAAATTATAAACATACAAACAGAATACAAATATCACACTCGTCCTAGTGAACCAGAGAAATGCATTAGAAATTCTGAACCAAATAAAAAGGATTTTCTTCACTAAAAAAGACAAATATAAGCGAAAGGCAACATAACAAATATTGGAAATACAGGGGAAACCACTTAAAACAGGACAATTGAACTATATATTAAAATTTTGCATTAAAATCTACTTCATTTTTTTTAGCTCTTTGAGCATTATCTAGTGATATGAGCAATAAAAGCATCCCTTTCTAAACTAGAAACACCACCTTTGGCAACTGATCCTCTAACAGCTTCGCCTAATTCTGCAGCTCTTTTCTTGATCCTTTTTCCTTCCTCTGAAGCCATCAATGTTTTCACTGCATTCTCTATTGTACTCGACTTTAAAATCTCACTACGATGTTTCCAATCTCTCACAATTACACCAGTTCTTAGCACATTACTCACCAAAAACGCGTTCTTTGGTTGATCGGAATGCATAGGCCATGCCAGAATCGGCACACCCATACTTATACTTTCCATACACGAATTCCATCCACAGTGACTCATAAACCCACCTGTTGATGGATGTGCTAATACTTCAAGTTGCGGCGCCCAATCTTTTACTACTATTCCTCTATCTTTTATTCTTTCTTCATAATTTGCAGGAAGTTGAGGCTTTTTCACTATATCACCTTCTACAAACACATTGTTTGAATCCGCTCTTCGGAGCACCCAAATAAACTTCTCCCCACATCTTTCCAACCCGTTTGCTAACTCTTCGATCTGATCATCTGTTAATGAGGTTGTCGAACCAAAAGACACATATATAACCGAACCCTTCTCTTGCTTGTCTAGCCATTTAAGGCACCAATTTCTGTTTTTGCCGCTTTCACTTATGATATCAACCGGATTTAAAGGTCCTAAAGCAAAGTACTTTATACGTTCCTTTGTCAAAGATAGCTTCTCAACTAATTCAACATATTTTCCGTCAATTACTCTCGTGGAGTTGTAGAGCCAACCCGACTCAAAACCCAAGTACTTGGATTGATTCACCACAAACTCTAACATCTCTTTTGTAATGCATCCCTCTTGAGAAGGCATACAATCTGGAACATCATTCGGGTCTACTCGAAAGGGTTTCGCTTCCTCAGGTATGCCTTCCCACACACAAGTGAAATAGGAGAAAGCACATATTGGGTTAAAATTATACGATTCACCATTCGGAATGAGCTTAACATCTTGGACTACATAAGCCATACTATAGTCATGAATGACTACAACTCGATTATACTTGACCGAGAGTTGTTGCAAGAGATCTGACACGGGTTGTCGAAGATGCATAGAAGCCTCGAAAAGGGGTAATAAGTGTTGGGGAAAAGGGACCGAGAGGTCGGCATTTGGAGGGGTTGAATCATAAGGAGGAAGTTCAAAGTCATGGAAGTGAATTTTTATTAAGCTTTGTGAGTCCCAACCATTGAGTCGGAGCTTAACTTGACGGTTGTGGGAGGCAGAGCCGGCGTAATGGACCGGGATTCCGTAGGTGGTGATGACATGCGAGAGGTGGAGGAGTTGGTTGAGATGGCCTTGTGCTGGTAGTGGTACCATCACCACTACTACTTTAGGATTTTTGTTATCCATTTTTGAGTCAATTTTTTTTTTTTTTTTTTTTTTGTGGTTGGCAAAAGTTGAAGTTCTTTAAGCCTTGCTTTTATGTATATATGTTGAAAACTTGCAGTGCGCACAAAGAAATTTATTTGAGTATTCAACTGCGAAATTGCCACTGAAGTGGCCTCAATTATGAGCCAAAAGTTTGATTAGCGTTGCTTTATTTGGGTTTGATTTGCTAGTATAATAATAGTAATTCAACCACTTGTACACTAATGTTATCACTAAGTCAAATTTTGTTGAAAAAATAATGTATGCGAAAGTCACGTTTACTTGAATAATTCTAACTTTGTACCACGTCCAAAATTGGTGAATAAAATACTAAGATAGGGACTGTTACAAATTAAAATCATTTATTCATATTTAAGGACCAATTTAATCAAAAGTTAAGCGGATGATTGAGGCTCATGAATATGTTTTATAATCTATGCCCCTCACGCGGGAACCTTCGTGTCACGTTAGTCACGACACCATGTTAAAAGATCAATTCAACGGAAAACTTAAGCTTCTGGTTGAGGCCTAAGAATATATTTGGGTTAAAAACAATATCAAGATGAAGGTTATACTTAATGCATAAAAGATGTGGACTTGTAGAAATCCAACTATAATTGGTGGAACATTATCAAATCACAAAAGCGGTATCAAAGTGTTTATATTATACTTGATAAAAATTTCAAATTGATGTACTAGACTTATTGCTTTTTTTTTGGGCACGAATTCAGGCAGGCCGAGTTGGGCCTGTAAATCTGTAATGCCAAGCTTTTTCTACCATTTCAAATTTTATGACTCATGAATGTGAAAGTACCATACTTTTATTATTTAAAAAACAATAGGTGTTTGTCTTTATGTTTGCCTAATGACTTCACTGAATGCGTCATTTGCAACATTAGTGTCCTTAGTGATCAGTTAGGCAATTTCTAACAAAACATGCCAAAACTTTGCTCTAAACTAGGAGTATTGTACGAGATAGCGCCGACACCGTTAGAACTTACCCAGTAGAATAAGTTATAATGTTAGTTTTTCAGGACAGTAATTAATTATATCGGCTTACTCTCCATAATGGCTTTCAGCATCACCACGTGGAGAGCTGCTTCTGACCACGCAAGCACCTGCTGCCTATAAAGTCAAATTGCCATCTATGTCGATAGGCGACATCAGCTTGGTTATCTTCATATATATACCCAAGCATAATTTATTATTAAGGTACGATCTTTATCTCTCTCTCTCTCTCTAAAACACTCTCTGATCTCCTTTCTTATTCTTCTCATCAAATTGCTAACTTTAGTATCAGAGCGGTTATCCCCGAATAATCTCCCGGGCTAAATTAGTTAATTTGTGTTGACTGTGCAGGTGCTGAAATGGATCCCAAGACTCACATCATTAGAGCTCACCCAGAACAAGCATCATTTGTACTATTACCTGCAATTGCATGCAACTGTCATTTGTAGGCTACTAGGCTAGATCTGAATGCATGTTGTCTATTCACTATTAGATAAGATAAATTGAAGTATGTATGAGTAGGCAAGACTAACGATTATTAGGTTATGTTCCAAAGAAATAAAACTGAACAAAACTGAAAGTAAGTCCAAAAGAACAAGTTATTAGTAGGATTTGATAGATTTAATTGGGTTATAATATTACTCCTTAATGTTAAGTATACAAATATAATTGAAGGATGAGTTGTTAAATATTTGAGGACTAATTCACCACACAACTTCAAAATTGGTTACATGTAAGACCAATTACTACTAAAGATTATTCCCCCAGCTATTTTTTTTAGAAAATTTGTGAAAAAGAACCTTTTAAAGTGGTCGACTTATTGTAAAAGAACCTTTTAAGTGAAAAGTTGTGAAAAATGACCTTTTAAGCTGTATTGTGTTTTTAGGGGGTAGTAGGGTGAGTTTCTTGGTGATCAATGCCGGAACTCCGACGTTGACTTTCACGTATTAGTCACGTAAATTTTGGCCAAGTTTTGACTGAGCCGAGTTCGAGTTGCTCGCAAGCTACTTAACTCAATTATCAACCCTGATTGAAGGTTTGAAACATAGGATCCGAATTTGTCATTATGTTTTTGACTAATGACCTCACTGAATGCGTCATTTGCAATATTAGTATCAGCTACATAAAATCATGCCAAAGTTTTGCCTAGTATGAAGCAAAGAATCGTCAAATTTGGTATACTGGTCAAATTTGGTATACTATTATCATATTTTTACTGAATTAAAAAAGTGAATAAAATATTAATTTGTTGAGTAGATTTTAATTTCAATTTTGTCAATTCACCCGCATGACAATAATTATCCTCCCAAAATTTAACAATATCTATTAGGTTTGCAACAATTTTTGTTTTTGTTTGTTTCATATATTCCCTCTAATTTTAAATATCTACTCTATTTCTTCATGCGCGGAGTTTTAGGAGAAATTTTAAAAAGTAATAAAATATGGAGATAGTGGGTAAGTGTAAAAATAATAAAATTTGTAAAAATCAAAGTATTTGAGAGAATTGAAGGAAAGAAAATATGAAATTATAAAATACTCCGTATGATTTATGTTGGTCCATTATTTGAGAGAAATGAATTAAATATTTTAAAGTTTTTAAATAAGGAAATAGAGTAAGTATTTAAAAAATGTCTTCCTTGCTCATGCGCTTCTTCTGGGCGCACTCGGATAATAAAGGCATGCACTGGGTTAATAAGGATACCATGCACCTTCCTCGCGGGTTGGGTGGCTTGGGCATTCAAAGCGTGTCCTCCTTAAATAAAGCGTTGTTAATGAAACAGGTTTGGCGACTCTTTACCAACCCGCAGCTGCTAGTCTCTAAAGTTTTTGGTGCTCGAACATCCTTTCTTTCCAACACCCCTGGTACTCGGCCCCTTTATTCTGGTCGGCATTCTTATGGCCTTCGGGGGTTACTTAAGGCGGACACTCTATTGAAACAGGGTTGTTGCTGGAAAATTGGTAACGACCAGTCTACTCTAGCTGGCTCAGCTAAGTGGGTCAATGGGTGCATTCCGGAGTTCAAACCAGGAATTCCTTTGCCACAGCTGGCCTCTCATACTGTCAGTTTTTTCATGATACTACCAAAGTTGTCGATTCCTTTATCCCTGCGGATGCTTATACTATCTTGGCAATGGAGGTCCCTGATACAACTCAAGATGATTTTTGTTACTGGGCGGGTACCCCTTCTGGAAAGTACTTGGTTAAAACTGGTTATGCTATGCTTCAACAACAGCTTTCTCCTGCATATACTCCTGTTGTTACTGACTCCTTCTGGAAGGTTCTGTGGTCTCTTCACTTGCAATCTAAATGGAAGTTGTTCTTGTGGAAGCTGTTACAGCGTGCTCTTGCGGTCAAGGTGGAACTCAATCATAGAGGAGTTCCGATTCAGGATGTTTTTGTGACCTCTTTCGTGCGGAACCGGAGGATTTACAGCACCTATTCCGAATGTGCTGCAATGCGCGTTCAGTTTGGAGGAGTGGATGCCTTGGTATTCGCTCAGAATTTCATGGAGATCTTTCTCTCTTAGATTGGATCCAAGATTATATCCGACCTTTTATCAGTCAGGATGGACCTTTTGGTACTCGTCTAGGTACTTTCGTCGGTACGCTTTGGACCTTGTGGTTATGTCGTAACTCTAGAATCTTTAGGGATTCTTCGGCGTCCCGACCTTTTGATTCTCTGTTTGTGGAGGTCATGGATAATCATTCGATTTTTGTCAACTCAGAGAGTACCCGTAATATTGCGGTGGCAGACGGTGATGCCTCTTCTCCGCCTGGGTTTTACATCGCTCAGCTTGGCCTGGCTCCCCATGGGTGTACTTTACTTTCTCTCCAAATAGATGGCTCTTGGTTCAAAGATTCTCAACAAGCTGGAATGGGGTGGTGCATGGATAATGATGACCCACTGGACGATCGGATCAGAGGTGGTAGTAACTACGGGGTTTGTTCCTCACCTTTACATGCGGAGGCGTAGGCATGCCTGTATGGGCTTTAATGGGCTTTTGATTGTGGGTTCCTGTCTCTAACGATTTTTACAGATTCATATAATCTTGTTACCTTGCTTCGTGGGGAGGGTCAGGGTAATGTCGCTTATATATGGCTTATTCAGAGAATTTTACTTCTTGGTTCGCGTTTCCGGGTTTGTAGTATTTACACTACGTGAAAAAATGAATTTGGCATCGGTTCAAACCCGGCCTAAGGCACCGGTTTGAACCGGTGCCAATGTGGGGGGGTGCCAAAAAGTGGTGTAAAAAGGCACCGGTTCAAACCGGTGCCAAAACTTGAAATTGGCACCGGTTAACCGGTGCCAAAAAGTACCAAAAAAATTTAATTCACCACTTTTGGCACCGGTTAACCGGTGCCAAAAGTGCCAAAAAAATTAATTTTTTTTAACTTAAAAATTAAATAAACTAAAATTAAAATAGAATACAAAATATAAATGGAACATCACAATCAATATAATCAAATCTGTTCAATATATATATAATCAAAAAAAATTTACAGTAGTATAGATCAATAAAAAAAATTACAACATATAAATCAAAATAAAAAAAATTACAACATATATAAAAAAAATTACAATATAAATCAAAATAAAAATTTACAACTTCACAATCAAAAAACCCATACAACATATAAATCAATATACTTCAATTTAAGATCTAAATCCATGTACCTGCACCAATTAAAACAACCAAAATAAATCGATTAAAATGGTTTAATTAAGATGCGAAAAAAATTCCAAAAAAAAATCCAGAAAATTGAAAAATAAAAAAGAAAAACAGTTGAAAAGAAAAAAAAAACCAGAACATCGATCAATTAAAAAAGAATTAAACCCAGAAAATAAATAAAATTAAATTCGATTGAAAAAACCAGAAAATAAATAAAATTAAATTCGATTAAAAAAAACCCAAAAAAAATATAACAACATTCGAATAAACCCAGAAAAAAAATTAGAAATCGAAAAAAAATTAAAATCGAAAAACCCAGAAAACAAAAAAAAATTGTAATCGAAAAAAAAATTGAAATCTGAAAAAAAAAATCAAAATCGAAATTGATTAAAACAAACTTGAAAACAAAAATAAAATAAACCCAGAGATCGAAAAAAAAAATGAAAACCGAAAAAAAAAAACCCAATTAAAAGAGAATTGAAATGGAAAAAAAAAACCAGGAAAAAAAACCTAAAAATCACGAAAATAAAACCCCAAAACCGCATGCAATTTGAAAAACAAAATCAAAATCGAAATTGAAATCGAAAAAAAAAAATCAAAATCGAAAACAACACAATCAAAATTGAAATCGAAAAAAAAAACCCAGAAATAGGAAAAAAAAACAAAATCGAAAAAAGAAACCCAGAAATCGAAAACATCCAGAAATTGAAATAATTGAAATTGAAAAAAAAAAATTCAAATCGAAAAACCCAGAAATCGATTGAAATGCATGGTAAAAAAAAACCAAGAAATCGATTAAAATGGGCGGTTTTTTGGTCTTCGATTTGTTGTCTTCGATTTGTTGTTGTCTTCGATTTGTTTTTGGTTTTCGAGTGATAGAAAGGAGGAGGAGATCAGAAAGATAAAGAAATGAAGGAGATGGTGAGCAAGAAGGAAAGAGGAGGAGAGGAGGGAGAAAGAGGCGGAGGAGAGAGAAAGAGGAGAGGAGAGGAGAGAGAATGGGCAGGCAAATTTAGGGTTTGGGGGGGATTTAAATGGGCAAGTTTTTTTTTTAATAATTAAAGAACCAGTTCGTACCTTTTTATTTTTGGCACCGGTTTGAGCTGAACCGGTGCCATTTCTCTTTGTTTAAAAACCTGCTCATTCTTAGGCCGGTTTTTGCCACCGGGTTTGGCCTGAACCGGTGCCATTAGGGGTTGCCTATTTGTATTTTTCTACTAGTGTTATAAGGTGGATCGTCACCGCGTCCACAGAGCTCATCAAATTGCGGGAGAAGCGGCAGTTCATTCTATTTGATTTAATATTAATATATAGTTGTTTGTATCCTTTGTCAAAAAAAATGTCAAAAATAAAAAGTGAAACAAGTATATAAAAACGAATGGAGTAATATTTTTAACGCTTTTATACACTCTTTTATTTTGTCATTTTTTTTTTCTTACAATACCTACTTCATTATGTACTCTTTATCCTTTTATTAATTTCACAATACCACTATTATTATAAGCGGCTTTCATTAATCAATATATTCACATATAGTCACTCAAACACTATTTGGTATTTCCTCTTAACTTCACGATACTTCATTCCCTTAGAAGCGCTAATACCAATTGAGGTTCTATTAATCGTATAACTAAAATTTCCATCACCATTAACGGTTTTGCTCTGGAAAAAAAAATATAAAAACGAAACTTGAAACCACACCTACGAGGACGTTATGCACAAAATTAATTTATAAATCGACGCATATAAGGAAATAATTTACGTTTTAGCATTATTCATAGAAACCGCTTCATTTATTTAATTTTCTTTTGTTTCGATTTTGTGTGATGTTGATTTTAGCTTTTTGATTTTTGATTTTAATTTAAATTTCATTACATTGTACTGTATTATGAGAGTGAGGGATAGCTCAAGTGGTTAATTAGAGCTTCTATCCCGGCTCCAGAAGATCATGAGTTCGATTCTCGCCCCCTGCCCTTGTGGCTCTCTAAACACAAAAAAACATTGACTACTTCAGTTTTATTTTGTTATTTTTCAATTTAATTTGTTTCGATTTCTTAATTTCTCTTCAACAACAACGCCAAAGCATTAGTCCCAAAATGATTTGGGATTTATTTTCTCTTTGATGTATAAGATAGTAAGTTTTTAACATGAACAATTTTGTGAGATGGAGTTCTAACATAACAAGCACTGGAAGGTAAAAATGGGATTCTACATAGCGATGCTCCATAGAAGGTACTGCAATATGCAGTCAATCTCCATAAGCATAGAGAATAAATCAAATTCATACTATACTCAAAATAAAGTAACTAGCTTAGATTGTAATTTCGAATGAAATGGTCAGATTTGGAGCTAACCAACCAAAGAACAACGTTTGATTTTAAGTCTTAAACTGATTAATTGAGAATAGTCATGTCGGAATATGACTCGAGAATCAATCGAGGTTTGCCGTATAAGCTAAAGGATAAACTGCTTGTGTTAAGCAAGGAAGAATTGAATTGGTCAACTTTAATTGGGCATATTTCTCAAAGTACTTTGAATTTTGAAATGATTCAAGTTGGAGGTGAAACAGTGTTTCAATAAATTTCCAACGATAGGTCATATGCTTAATTCTAATAAAAAAAAACTAGGAAGTTACAGGTTTTTTACTATGAGCTGTCAATGAACAGGGTTGCTTGTCTGTGCCAAATGTGGCACATTTGTGCAGCTAGAGTTCCAGACAACAAATAGTTACTGGATGTTTGGATTAATTTTTCTAGTCTAGCACGTTTGTACCATATTTGGCAAATATGTGTTAACCTGATACTCAGGCCCGATATATGTTGGGGATATAAATGCCCATTTGGGGTTATTTTGTTATATATTCATCCACAAATTGAGAGAATCACATTGAGAGCTAGGGTTCATGTTCTTGAACCCTTGTGCTTTAAAGTGGAAATTAGTGAGAGATTACTCTTGAACACACTAATTGAAATCAATACAGTTAACTATTCTTTGTTTTGGATGGGTTTATAGTTCTCAAGTAATTGCTTGAAGGATTTTCCCATATTTTAATTTCTTGTCTCTTTTACTATTAAATTTATAAATTGTTATTTGCTAAATACTTCAATTATCAACCATTTGCTTTACCAAGTGTTAAAGCTTATAAGTTTTGATGATGATGAACTTAAACTAAAGCAAACTCAACTAAAGGTTTACAAGTGTTTAAGTACAGGAGAAATGGACCTTGGTGGAGGAAGAACATCTTGTATTATGAAGACTTGAAGAATCTTTAGTAAAAGGTTAATCAATAGAAGAAGAGTTCTCTAACAAGAACTAAATTCCTTAACAGGAATGTTCCCTAACATGAACTCGAAGACTGCAAGCTGAAGACAGTAAGTTCCACAAGGAACTTAGGCAGCGAAGTTCCAGTTGTGAACTGGAGACCATGTGACAGCAGGAACTTGTTCCTGGCCTGCGTGAAGCCCAAGATATTCAGAATTACAGAAGCGCGGCATTGAGATATTAATTTAGTTAAGATTTTATCTTCTAGATTTATTGTTAAATATGTTAATAAGATATGAATGAAATCTATTAGAGACGTGACAAGATAATTTGGCAAAAAGATAAAATTGGAAAAATATAAAAAGATAGATTTTGGAAAAAGATTTTGTTTTAATTTATTTTCCTAAAATCAGTTACAAAAACGATATTATTCTTTCATATATATCTTCTTGTATTTTTCGTAAAGGATTTTTCTTCAATAAAATGATTTACCAAAAATCGTATTTTGAGATAAGGAAAGTTAACATCTTTATCTTTTGAAAACCTACTTTCTATACAAGTTATACTTGTATAAATAGTAGAGGTAAAACTGCTTTAGATCTTTGTAAGTTTTATGCGTGATGAAAATCTTGTGAGCTTTATCAAAGTGTAAGTTTGCCAAGCTTTATCTTGTCATATTAGTTTCGGGTTTTATGCATAGCTTGCCTAACATATTCTAGGAACTTTATTTACTATAATTGTTTGGGTAATTGGGTGAGAGTGTATGAGATTTATAATCACATACTGTAGAAATTATTTTGTGAACAAGAGTGCATTGGTACTGTGAGAGTACGACTGAATTCAAGTCAGGGGATTTGAATTGGGTAGGAGTGAGTCTTACCGTGCTGCAAGTTCTAGTTGGAACTTGTATACAAAGGTCTGGATTATTTTAGGTTTGTAATTTCTTCATTGCCCTATTATAGTGGATTGTTTGTGTGTTGAAATCCCTTAGAAGGGTCGAGGTTTTACTTCCAGTTGGGCCCTAGAAGGTTTCCTCGTAAAACTGTGTGTGCACTATCAAGTTCCTTTTATATTCTGTTTTAAATTTGCAAAAGTAATCACTAGGAACTTAACTACAATTCACCCCCCCCCCCTCTTGTAGTGTTCATTTCAACTAACACCAAGACAAGCCATGAATAACACTTAACCTGAACTAAGAATACATGGAAATATGGAATCAATCAAAATGTTTTTATTAACTAGATAATGAAATTAAACTAGTAGAAGCATTCATTCATAGTCAACTTGTATTACTAACCAAATTTAGGGAGTCTACAATTTTGGATAGATGGCAACAATAATTCAAACAAACTTGATAAAAGATATAACATTATGTCATTGCCTAGAGATATGGGCAATGAAAGCGTCCCTCTCTAAATAAGAAATACCACGTTCAGCAACTGATCCTCTAACTGCTTTGCCTAATTCATTCTTCAGCCCTTTTCTTCATCTCCATTCCTTTCTCTGAAACCATCAATGTTTTTACTGCATTTTCTATCTCACTCGACTTCACAATAACATCGCGGTGTTCCCAATCTCATCGGTACACTAATCCTTAGCATATTGCTCACAAAAAATGAGATCATCGGTTGATCAGAATGCATTGGCCAAGCCAAAATCGGCACACCCATGCTCATACTTTCCATACATGAATTCCATCCACAATGACTCATGAACCCACCAACTGAGGGATGAGCCAAAATTTCTAACTGTGGCGCCCAATCTTTCACTATTATTCCTCTATCCTTTATTCTTTCTTCATAACCTAAAGGAAGTTGAGGCCTTTTCACTCTATCAGCTTCTGTAAACATCGTTTGGATCTGCTCTTCGGAGCACCCAAATAAACTTCTCCCCGCATCTTTCCAACCCGTTTGCCAACTCTTCGATTTGATCATCTGTCAATGATGTTGTCGAACCAGAAGACACGTATATCACCGAAACCTTCACTTGTTCGTCTAGCCATTTAAGGCACTGATTTCTGTTTTTGCCACTTTCGCTTTTGACAACAACGGGATTAAACGGCCCTAAGGCATAATGCTTTATATTTTTTCCCTTTGCTGAAGGCAGCTTCTCCAACAATTCGACATATCTTCCGTCAATCACTCTCGAGGTGTTGTAAAGCCACCCTGATTCAAACCCTTAACATTTCGAGAGATTCACCAGGAATTCTAGCATCTCTTCTGAAACGCATCCCTCTTTAGAAGGCATACATTCCGGAATATCATTTGTGTCTACCTTAAAGGGTTTCTCTTCCTGGGGCATGCTTTCCCATACACTTGTGAAATAGGTGAAAGCACATATAGGAATAAAGTTATACGCTTCACCATTTGGAATGAGCTTAACATCTTGGACAACGTAAGCCATACTATTGTCATGAATGACTACTACTCGGCTATACTTTATCGAGAGTTGTTTCATGAGGTGAAACACGGGCTGTCAAAGATGCATTGTAGCCTCTAAAAGAGGTTGCGAGTGTTGTGGGAATGGATTAGAGTGGTCGATGTTAGGAGGAGGTGAGTTGTAAGGAGGGAGTTCGAAGTCATTGAAATGAATATTTGTTAAGGTTTTTGAGTCCCGCCCATTAAGTCGGAGCTTCACTTGACGGTTGTGGGAGGCAGAGCCGGCGTAATGGACCGGGATTCCGGAGGTGGTGATGACATGCGAGAGGTGGAGGAGCTGGTTGAGATGGCCTTGTGCTGGAAGTGGTACCATTACCACTACAACTTTTGTTAAGTGTTCAAGGTTTTCATTTTGGAGGGTCATTTTTTATTGGTCAAGTTTTGGTGGTTGGTTTTGGAAGAATAATGTTTACAAATGAAGGAGTCTTGGCTTTATGTTTGTTTGTTTCCTATGATATCAATATTTGTGTCGTCTAATAACTACTTAAATAGGGATCATAAAGGCAATCTATGACAATATCGTGCCATAATATAAAGTTTATATTATGAATATTTTATAGGCCAGATATAGGATCTAGATGGTCGATGGCTCCATGACAACGAACTTACTTGTATACAAATTTAGCTAGCTCTTTCGTATTGTTTTTAGTTTCTTTGTGTGGATTTACACGTTTAACCTATTGTATATAGACTTTCAATTTTAATTAGGAAAATTTGTCAAAAATAACACGACCTTTCACCGGTCTTCTAAAAATGAAACGACCTTTGGATTACCTCAAAATAACATGACCTTTGACACATATCTTCCATAAATAGAACAAAAAACCGGTAACTTGTTTTACAGGTTACATTTGACACGTGTTTTGTTGTAATTTGTTAAGATTTTTTTTAATATTAATGATCTTAATTAAAAAAAAAATTAAATTAACCAAACACCACCTTCTTCTTCGTGATCCCCTCCCTACCTCTACCTCCATCTCCACCACACACTCCCCGAAAACCACCCCAACCCAGCCAACCACATCGGAAACAACCCCGGCCCACTCCCTAAGTCCGCCCCCCCCCCCCCCACCCTATACTCAAAACAAACCCACGTACATATCCTCATCCATTACCTTGAAACCACCGCTAAACCACAGCATCTATTCCTAAAGTCGTGAAATTGCCGCTCCACCCTTGAAACCCAATCAACACCCTAACCTATGGGAAAAGAGAGTAGAGAGAGCTTGCGTGAAGGAGAGGAAGCTGAATAGGTGATAGCATCTGATTGAAATGTGGTAGGGAGGGGCGATGAAATCGGGAACAAGGTAGGAATTGGGGGGCCGAATTTGGGGACAAGGATGGGAGGGGGGTACGGAATCGGGGATGGGAATTAAAGGGCGCCGGAAAAGGGATCAAAGGGAGGTCTGGCGTCGATGGGGTTGAGATAGGAAGACGCCGGCGAAGAGAGGGGGATGGGCAGTGGAGGAGGAGGGGCGGTAAAGTCGGTGGGGCTGACTGGGGGTTTCTTTTTATTAATAAGGTTTTTTTTTTATGTTTTAAGTTTTTTAATTTTTTTAGTTTTAAGGTTATTTTTTTAAAAAATTAAAATAATATAAAAATTAACCAATGATACTTTGACACGTGTCATAGGTAACCTGTTAAATAGGTTACCAACCGGTCACGTTTCATTTATGGAAGATATGTGTCAAAGGTCGTGTTATATTGAGATAATCCAAAGGTCGTTTTATTTTGGGAAGACCGATGAAAGGTCGTGTTATTTTTGACAAATTTTCCTTTTAATTATTAGGTCAAGAATTTATTTTATTATTTAAAAAATAATTCACATAATTTGACTCTGTTAAAAAAAATTTACAAATACACGTTGGAACAAAACTTATTTACGAATACATAGTTGTTAGATTATGGAAATAATCTTTTGTAATTATATTGCATATATTTAGTGTATATCTCTTTCCTAGTTTAGCTTAGCTTAACTTAGAAGCCTAATATTGTATATATACTAATCTTGGATTAATGAGAAGGCTACGGCAAATATTCACATATTCTCTCATGGTATCACGAGTCTAGGTTACAATCCTCTGTACACCCTAGCTCTCTTCCGCTCTCTTTCTTCATCTTCTTCTCTCCCTTTCTATTCTGATTTTCCTTCCATGGCCGAATCCTCCAAGCTCCATCCTGCGACTTTGGTCAATAACATCAAGTCTTGTATTCCTATAACCCTTGATTACGATGGTAAGCAATATAAAAACTGGTCTACCCTATTTCAACTCCATTGCCGTGCTAATTTGGTCATTGATCATATTTTACCAAACCCGGTTGAGAAAAAGGTGGTTGTTGACCCGGCCGTGAAGGAGGTGGCTGTTGACAAAGCCCTGTGGCAGCGTCTTGATGATATTGTGCGTCAATGGATTTACAACACCATTTCTATTGACCTTTTCAATTCCATTATCGACTCGGATGATCGTGCGGTGGATGCATGGAACCGATTGGAAAATTTTTTCCACAATAACAAGACTGCTAGGGCATTACAATTATATGCCCAATTCACAAACACAAAACTTGAGCAATTTGATGGTGTAAAGTCCTATTGCACTCACCTAAAAACTCTTGCTGATGGTTTGAAGAATGTTGGAGACAAAATCTCCGATAATCGAATGGCTCTTCAATTGCTTAAAGGTCTTTCGGAGGAGTATAAACCCTTTCGCACATCCGTTCGACACCTCGACCCCTTGCCTTCTTTTGATGTTCTTCGATCTATGCTGGAACTCGAGGAACAGGGCAATGCCTCTAATCATGTTGCGGACTCTACTAATGAAGCCCTTGTTGTTCAATCGCCTCTGCCAAATCAGGGAACTCCCTCGAATTCTGGTCGTGGAGGGCAGTCACCGGCTCATGGTGGCCGGAAAAATAACAATAAAAACAAAGGCGGAAAGGGCAAGAGTGCCGGCAGTGGTGGCCGGAACTCACAGCCATCATCCCACCAGCAGCAGCAGCGTGGGAACTCTGCTTCCCCTTCGCAACAGAACACTGCCCAGCAACCTCAAGGATGGATGTTTCCTCCTTGGGCCTATTGGGGTCAAGCTCCTTGGGCCACACCCCCTTGTCCTTACCCATCTCAAGGCCAAGGCCTAGTTCAGTGAACTCCTCGCACACCTCAGTTCACGAATCAAAGTGGTGTTCTCGGACCTCGACCACAACAAGCATACTACATGGCTGCCCCTCCCTCTCCGAGTTATGTTCCGACTAATATTGAACAAGCTATGCATACCTTGTCTATGGCGGATCCGAACTACTACATGGACACCGGTGCTACATCTCATATGACAAATTCCCAAGGTAAATTGTCTTCATATGTTCAATTGCATAAAAACAGTAATAAATCTATTATTGTTGGTGATGGTAGCAAAATTCCAATTAAAGGTTATGGTCACGAATCTCTTAATCAAAACACACTTCAACTCAAAAATGTCCTTCATGTCCCAAAACTTATCAAAAATCTTATTTCTGTTCGAAAATTCACTACTGATAATAGTGTTTCCATTGAGTTTGATCCTTTTGGGTTTTCTGTGAAGGATTTACGGACGGGGAGCAAAATAGTGAGATGTGTAGCAGTGGCGATCTTTATCCTTTCTTCTCGGATCGTCAAGTCCTTTCTTATTCCTCTCCATCAGCTTTTGCAGTTGTCTCTCCAAGTGTGTGGCATTCCCATTTAGGTCATCCAGGAAATGCGGTTTTAGGTTCTTTGCGTAGTACTAAATTGATCAAATGTAATAAGGCTCATATTGATGTTTGTCACTCTTGTCCTTTGGGAAAATTAATAAAATTGCCTTTTTACGGTTCTCAATCTCATACTACTATGCCTTTTGACATTATTCATAGCGATTTATGGACCTCTCCCGTATCTAGTTCTCTTGGGCACAAATATTATGTTCTTTTTCTCGATGATTACACAAATTTTTTTTGGACCTTTCCCATTGCATCAAAGTCTCAAGTTTTTAACTTGTTTCTTCGAATTAGAACTTATATCCGTACTCAATTTGAAAGGGAGGTCAAAGCCTTCCAATGTGATAATGGAACCGAATTTAAAAATGATCCTTTTTAAATTTGGTCACCAACATGGGATGGTTTTTCGCTTATCGTGTCCATACTCTTCTCCTCAAAATGGAAAATCCAAACGTAAAATTAAGACTATTAATAATATCGTTCGAACTCTCCTATGTCATGCCTCTATGCCTCCCTCTTTTTGGCATCATGCTTTAGAAATGGCTACCTATTTACACAACATCTCACCAACTAAAATTCTTGATTACAAGTCTCCCACTCAAATATTGTATCAAAAACACCCCAATTATTCTCATCTTAGGGTGTTCGGTTGTCTTTGTTATCCTCTTTGCTCTTCTACTCAAATTAACAAACTGCAACCGCGCTCTACTCCTTGTGTCTTTCTTGGATATCCAAGCAATCATAGAGGTTATAAGTGTTATGATATTTTGAGTCGGAAAATAATAATTGCAAGACATGTTTGGTTTGATGAATCGGTTTTCCCATTTTCTAAAATTCATTCTCCTCAACCCCATTCTTATGATTTCTTGGGTGATAACTTAGGCCCTCTTGCTCATCCGTTGCTTCGGCATGCTCATGATGCTAGTATCAATCCCTCTCCTAATACTACTCACCACAAAAATCAGCATACACCGCAGCCTGGTTGCGGCGCACCAGCCTAGGCCGCGGGTGGGTTGCGGGGTACACTGCCTGCGCAGCAGCAGCTCCATCCGTTCCCCCCCATCACCCCCCTTCCAGCAGGTGGGAACTCTCCCAGCACCCTGCAACGTGGCCCTGTGCCACTGCCTGCATCCCCCGCCGGGTTACCAGCGGGTGCTGGTGCTAGAGCTCCCATTTCTGCCGAGCCCACTGCCCAGCCCGATGATTTTCCATTGGTCGCTAGTGCGGATGTGGACGAGCATGGGGTGCTTCACATTCCACCCGATTTCTCTTCTTCTTCCTTCTCCTATCCTACTCCTACACCAACACACTCCATGACTACTCGTAGTAAACATGGAATCGTCAAGCCCAATCCCAAATACCGAGAACAATCCCATCATACTACTACCTCCATATCACCCATTCCAAAGAACCCGATTAATGCACTTCGTGACCATAATTGGAAAATTGCTATGCAGGAAGAGTATGATGCTCTTATTGACAATGGGACTTGGAAATTGGTTCCGCGACCACCGAATGTGAACATAATTCGGTCATTGTGGATTTTCCGGCATAAGACTAAGTCTGATGGGTCTTTTGAGAGACATAAGGCACGTCTTGTTGGTGATGGCAAAACTCAAAGGGAAGGAATTGATTGTGATGAAACTTTTAGCCCGGTTGTTAAACCAGCTACTATTCGGGTGGTTCTTAGCATTGCTTTGGCTAAGTCTTGGCAATTCATCAATTGGATGTGAAAAATGCTTTCTTACATGGTCATTTGAATGAAACGGTTTACATGTATCAACCTATGGGATTCAAAGATCCTGATAAACCTGATCATGTCTGTTTATTAGAGAAGTCACTATATGGTCTGAAACAGGCACCCCGTGCGTGGTACAAACGTTTTGTAGATTTTGTGACTACTATTGGTTTTGCTAATAGCAAATCTGATACCCCATTGTTCATCTATCGCCATGGTAATGATACTGCTTATCTAGTTCTATATGTTGATGATATTGTGCTTACTGCTTCATCGGACTCTCTCCGACAACATATTATTTCTCGGCTCAGTTCTGAATTTGCAATGAAGGATTTGGGTCCTTTGAGTTATTTTTTGGGTATTGCTATTACTAGAGGTAAAAATGGTTTATTTTTATCTCAAAAGAAGTATGTGCAGGAAATTTTTGAAAAAGCAGGAGTGGCAACCTACAAGCCTTCGCAAACTCCTGTTGACACCAAAGGGAAATTGAGCTCCCAGGAGGGTCCTCTGTATGACGATCCTACTTCTTATCGGCGCCTCTGTGGTGCTTTGCAGTACTTGACATTCACTCGACCAGATATTTCTTATGTAGTTCAACAAGTTTGCTTATCTATGCACTCACCCCGTATTGAGCACATGGATGCGTTGAAACGCATTCTTCGATACATTAGAGGTACGACGGATTTTGGTTTACAATTGCATAAATCTCCTGTTTCTTCTCTTGTGTCATACACGGATGCAGATTGGGGCGGGTGTCCGGACACTCGTCGTTCTACATCAGGGTATTGTGTTTACCTTGGTGATAATCTAATTTCTTGGTCTTCGAAACGCCAACCCACTTTGTCTAAGTCTAGTTGCGAAGCAGAGTACAAAGGGGTTGCAAATGTGGTTTCTGAGTCCTGCTGAATTCGCAATTTGTTGCTCGAGCTATTTCTTCCTATCTCAAAAGCAACAATGGTTTATTGTGACAATGTTAGTGCGATTTATCTCTCTAGTAATCCGGTTCAACATCAGCGCACTAAACACATTGAGATGGACATACACTTTGTTCGTGAGAAGGTTCAACGCGGCAAAGTTCGTGTCCTACATGTTCCATCCCGATACCAGATTGCTGACATTTTCACAAAAGGTCTACCCAAGGTTCTATTTGATGATTTTCGAGACAGTCTCAGCGTTTGTAGTCCTGCCGTTTTGACTGCGGGGGTGTGTTAGATTATGGAAATAATCTTTTGTAATTATATTGCATATATTTAGTGTATATCTCTTTCCTAGTTTAGCTTAGCTTAACCTAGAAGTCTAATCTTGTATATATACTAATCTTGGATTAATGAGAAGGCTACGGCGAATATTCACATATTCTCTCAATAGTCCACATAGGCTTAGAAAGTGGAAATAATAAACTAATTATAAGGGTCTGTTCTCATACGAATATTTTCATTTCAGCTCTAATAAGTTCAGTTAAGCTTCTAATTTCCTTCTCTTATAAAATATTCATTTCAGTTCAGTTCAACTCTAATAAGTTCAGTTCATTTCATTTCAATCAATGAGAATAGGCCCTAAGTAATTGTCTAGTTATACACTCACTCCGTTTTTAAAGTGCATGACTTTCCTAAATCAATCGTTCTTTTTAATTCATTACGCTTTTACATACATACATACATACATACATACATACATACATACATACATACATACATACATACATACATACATACATATATATATATATATATATATATATATATATATATATATATATATATATATATATATCACTAGTAGAAAAAGGCTCATTTGCGTCGCTCATTTATAGTGTATTTGCGTCGCTTCTATGAGCGACGCAACTGCTCGCGACGCAAATGATTTAAAAGTCATTTGCGTCGCTCCTAGGCGCGACGCAAATAAGAGTCATTTGCGTCGCTCCTTTATAAAGGAGCGACGCAAATGACTCTTCTGATAAACTTCTTGTTTGTTATTTGCGTCACTTGTTTATATAGGAGTGACGCAAATGACTGACTAGACAATACAAAATTGTTGTATTTGCGTCACTTGTTTGTTTAATGAGTGACGCAAATGAGGTGATTTTTTTTTTTAATTATAATAATTGCCTTGTATATGTTTGTAGTACCTGTTTTCCTCACTAGTGGTATAAAGTAATATGCTAACGCTAATATAATTGAAATTAAAATGCAATATTATTGAATAATGCAAATGTAAATTTCGGCAGAGTCTCCTTTGTAATTTGGCCTACCCATAAAATTGGGAATGACGGCATTATATTAACAACCTGTCCAATAATTTACATCTCAATATTATAGACATTATACTCATCATCCCAACACCAATTAACCAAATTTCATTTCAAGCCTATAATCCAAAACAAGAGTCCAACATGCGCTAAGTTTACAACAAAACAATATTGACCTCTTCATCATTAATAAGTATAACACAAGCACCAAACCAACCCAAATGTTGGTAAATCAAATGCGTTCATTTCAAGCCTAAGAACTATAACAAAATAATCCAATAAATAATATGGAATTTGAAGCCAGCGTAATTCAATTTAGGGACAAAATCTTCATTTTCCCTAACACAATCGAACAAGTCCATAATGGAAGTCCACTTCCTTTTTCTCTTGCAAACAGTTTAAATAAAGTCACCAGTTCCTGATATCAAATACAATTAATCAATAAACAATCAGAGTTGAGAATGAAGCATCAAAGCAACAAAATAATATTCTACAATTATTTAAACAACTACATTACCTTTCCAAGAAAATACTAATAGTTGTTCCTCTAATTAAGTATACTAGCAGAGGAATAAAGGATTGATGTCAATTATTTGCAAAACCTCTTAATACAAAAACCAAGAATGGCATTTATACGATTCGATCAGGATTTTCTTAATACAAAACCAAGAGGGCCACCAAAATTAAGGCATTTTCTTTGGAGTGCCGTGAAGGGGAATATGGCAGTGAAAGATCGACTAAGGTATCGTCACATTACAACTGACGCTACTTGCCAATTATGTGGTGTGAACGAAACAATTTATCACACTCTATTTGAGTGTGTTGTTGCAAAGGAAATTTGGCATTACAGTGAGTACAAAACCAACCTGGAAGATGCGCCAAATGATAATTTTGCAGAGCTATGGTTATGGCTTTGTAAGAAATATGATGCAGAAGTAGTTTGTTCTATGGCCGCACTGATGTCGGCTGCTTGGAGAGGAATTTAATCATGTTTCAAGGTGAGAATCCGAATAGTGTGCTGCTGGCTGCGGGGTTTGCAAGGATAGTTCATGATTACAATGGCTATGCTAAAAAGGTTCTGCTGCCCCCCTCTGTTCTGAGACAAAATGATGCTGCTACAAGCTGGAAGAAACTGTGCCTTGGGTGTGTTAAAGTAAACTCAGATGCTCATATTCTTGAGGGGTGTAAGGCAAGGCTAGGAGTGGTCGTTTATTTTTAACAAAACGGCCTGGTAAAATTATTTCAATACAAACACTATGTCATAGTTTATCTTTTCACGGCCAAGTATATCATGGAACATTTTTGAGCTAAAAAAAAAGGGAAAGAGCTTCTCTTAGTAGTAGCAGGGGAAAAATCAACCAGAATGAGCAGCAAAACATAAAAATTAAAAAAAATAATAATAATAATAATAATAAAATAAAAAAAACAGTCAGATTTAAAAAACTGTAAAATGAGCAGCAAAACATAAAAGAAAATACAGTCAGATTGGAGAAAAATCAATAAAATAGTAAAATCAAAATTCACCAAATCAACTACATAAATTCACCAAAACAAAACCAAAATAGTGAAATCAACTACATAAATTCACCAAAACAGAACCAAAATTCCTTAGAATCGAGTATAAATCCTATATTTGATGAACCCTAAATTCGAATATGAACCCTAAATTCGAATATGAACCCCAAAAAGCTGTTATTTATAAACATACTTGTAAAACTAGAATTCGTGCAAAAAACAACAACAAAATAGGTAGATTAAACTAAGTTAATTTACAATTGAATCCAAATATCTATGTAGATTGAAGTGCATGATAAAAAAGAAAAGAGATGAAGAGGTCTTACCTTGCTTGAAATCGATTTTGCATATGCAACTTCAGCAACGATAGAGCCAAAATCCCATATTATTGAGTACAAACCCTAACTTTCAATTGTTATTTTGCTCAAATTTAATTAAGGTAATTTGCTCGATTTTTTGCAATTGAATTTCGTGGGGATTTTGGGTAGATTTTTTGCAAGAAAGTAGGGGATTTTTGCTCGGATTTGCTCGAATATAAGGGGTTTTGCCTCACATTTGCTGGGATTTTTTATTAGTGGTCAAATTGGTAGGTTATGAAGACGAATTTCTCGAGGTATTACTCTTAATTTGCTGATGTTTAGGGGGTTGAACAGCAGCAAAGCAGCAATGGGGAATTCAGGGGTTTTACCGATCAATTTTTTGGGGTTTTAATGTTGAATTTCTGGGAATTTTGGGGTTGAATTTTCTAGGGTTTGGAGTATTGAAATTCGACAGCAAAAGGCAGCGAGAATTAATATAAGTCGTAATGGTCATTTGCGTCACTCAAGAAAGAAATGACGCAATTGACTCACAAAGGTTATTTGCGTCACTTGTCAATAAACGAGTGACGCAAATAACATTGTTATATGCGTCGCTCCTACTTATAAAAGCGACGTAAATATAAATAAGTTGAAATATGTTTGACATTTGCGTCGCTTTATAACAAATGCCCGACGCAAATTACTTATAAGGTTGTCAAAATATCTTATTTGCGTCATTTGTTTCTATGAGTGACGCAAATAAGGCGACGCAAATGAGCATTTTTCTACTAGTGTGTGTGTGTGTGTGTATATATATATATATATTTATTTCTCATTACATGGTCTCATTCTTTTTTACTCCACTTTTATTAAATTACTAGATTAGCCTCATGCAATGCACGGTTTTAACAAATAAAATTGTAGTGTTGAACTTGCATATACTCTACAAATAATCTTCTCGTGTGAGGCGTTAGATAACTAATTAATATTAATATATTACTTAAAATAGTACTCCGTATTAATAAGTTTGTAATGTATGACAAAATCACACATCAATCGGGTAATTAATGTTAATTTTATTTTAATATTTCCACATTCTTGCCATAGATAAAATCATAAGCCTATGTTGTTAAGTGAGATATTACTAATAATATTATAATGCTTTCAATGTAATTGACCTGCAGTGACTAACTTAAAATTAAATGAAACAACACCCAAATTATCAAATACACAAAAATGCTACAAAGTTCAATTTATTAATCTTTGAAAGCAAAAAAAAAAAAAAAAAAAAAAAAAAAAAAAAAAAAAATGTATCATCAACAACATGTTCAATAGTATGTCAAAATATTAAGGTTGATAATTTTTTTTTTAAAAAAAAAAAATTAAAAAAACAAAAAAAAATGAAAAAACAAAAACACAAACACAAACAAAGTTTTTGTATTAAGAAAATATTCTGATTTGAAAAAAAAAACAAAATTCTTGTATTAAGAAGCAACCACAACAATATGATTCATCGTTATTTAAAAGCAAATCAATCATTAATATGAATTCAAAGTAGAATAACCAACTATCCGTTAATATCCTTACCTTTTAGGAAAATAGTAGTCAGCTTATTTTTATTAATTTAAATTATTGATTTATGTAAAATGTGTAGTATTTTAGGATAAATACAAAAACAACTCTACCAATTCAAAATCCCATTATTTTAGGAAATAATAGTATTTTTTTTTTTTTTGGAACGACAACTTTAAGGACCTGTTCTCTTACGTTGAAGTTCAGTTCAGTTCAGTTCAGCTCAGTTCAGTTCAGTCCAGTTCAGTTCAGTTCAGCTCAGTTTAGTTCAGTTCAGCTCCTAATTTTCTTCTCTTATAAAATATTCATTTCAGTTAAGTTCAGTTCAGCTCAGCTCAACTCAGTTCAGTTCAGTTCAGTTCAGCTCAGTTCAGTTCAGCTCAGTTCAGTCAATGAGAACATGCCCTAAATGATTTATTTAGGTACTCCCTCCGTCCCTAAATTACATTCCTCTTTGGAAATTTACACGGGAATTAAGGAGGAAAGAATAAGACAAATAACAATAATTAGATAATGCAATGGGAAGTACAAAGATAGATTAGTTATTACTCATCATGACATGTCATCAATCCTTTGCAAAAAAAAGGACCAATCACATGCTTCTAATTGAAAATTTTTAACCAATCATATTCATTGTAATTTGGCACAAGGATTATGAGTGAGATTAGGTAAGGATGAGTGAGAACGCATTAAATATAAAACAGGAAAAGAGAGTTGATTTACTAAATAAAACTTACCAAAAATAGAAAGAAAGAATGTAATTTTGGAATACCAAAAATAGAAAGGAGGGATGTAATTTAGGGACGGAGGGGGTACAATATATCTAAACTATTACATGATTTTTTTTTTTTTTTTTCTAAAATAAGTCATACACTTTAGTATATTTATAGAATAGATATAGATTATCCCTTTTTTTTTTTTAACTCTCCATTCTCCAATAACCCCTCTTAAATTTAGAGATTCAGTTTAGAAAAAAAATAATTTCAATTAATAAAAAACTAAAAAACAATTAAGTTCAACATTTAAAAAAACACACACACACCATTCAAACTTTTGATTCAATAAAGTCATAATAATTGAGGCTGCGCCGCCAATGGCAAGTCGGCAACAATAAATTTCTTTGTGCGCACTGCAAGCTTACAACAATTTGGATCAACCTTCAACTCTTCAAGTCCAGCCACCACCAAAAAAAAACTAACATTCACTGAAAATGGAAGGACAAAATTGCAGTGAAACTGAAAACCAAAATCCTCAAATTGTAGTGGTGATGGTGCCACTTCCCATGCAAGGCCATCTAAACCAACTCCTCCATCTCTCTCACCTCGTTACCTCTTTCGGTATACCGGTTCATTTTGCTGGATCCGCGACCCATAATCGCCAAGCAAAGCAACGTCTCCATGGTTGGGACCCTGATAGTTTAACTAAAATCCATTTCCATGACTTCCAACTCCCTCCCTACACCTCACATCCTGCTCCTTCTAAACCCGGCCACTCTATTCCGTATCCTACGCACCTCTATCCACTTTTCGAGGCTGCTGCACAGCATCTCCGTGAGCCTGTTTCTCAACTCGTGCATCAACTGTCAACTATGTTCAGGAGAGTCATTGTAGTTCATGATATTGTAATGTCTTCAGTAGTCCAAGATGTAATATCTATCCCAAATGCTGAGCTCTACTGTTTGATTCCTATTTCTGCTTTTACCCTTTTCTTTAATTTCTGGGAAAAATTAGCTGAGAAACCTTTTCAGCTAGATTCAACAGATATCCCGGAATACCTTCCCTCCAATGAAGGGTGCACTCCACCAGAGATAGCAAGGTTTTCGACAAATCAAATTAAATTGCTGAGGCCGGAAACTGGATGGATCTACAACACATCCAGACCGGTAGAGGGCAAATATGTTGAATTGTTTGAGAAGCTATCACCAAATGCTGAGAGAAAACATTTTGTACTTGGACCTTTTAATCCAGTAGAGTTTAATAGCAGAAGTGGAGAACAAAGACATCAGTGTCTAGAATGGCTGGATGATCAAGAGCAAAATTCGGTGATATACGTATCTTTTGGATCATCAACATCACTGAGTTACGAGCAGATCAGGGAATTGGCAATAGGGTTGGAAAGAAGCGGGCAAAAGTTTCTATGGGTAATTAGAAACTCTGATTCAGTTGATGTTTTTGCAGAAGGTGAGAAGAGAAGACCTAAGCTACCAGAAGGGTACGAAGAGAGAGTGAAAAACAGAGGAATTGTGGTAGCAGACTGGGCACCACAGCTAGAAATTCTAGCCCATCCGTCAACAGGTGGATTCATGAGTCACTGTGGGTGGAACTCATGCCTTGAGAGTATCAGCATGGGAGTGCCCATAGCAGCATGGCCTATGCATTCTGACCAGCCAAGGAACACTGTTTTGGTAACAGATGTTCTAAAAATAGGTACACCGGTGAGGGATTGGGCACACCGTGATCAGTTGGTAATGTCAAGCACTATAGAGAACGCAGTTAGCACATTGATGGCTACAGAGGAAGGACAGCAGATGAGGAAAAGAGCGACTGACCTTGGTGATGCTGTTCGAGGATCACTTGCTAAAGGTGGTGCTGCACATTCAGAAATGTGTTCTTTCATAGCTCATATCACCAGATAATCATCTACCTAAACATGCTTCAGCAAAAGAAAACATGGATAATTCTATGAGGACATGTTTATTCATCAATGAATGTCTTAATTTAGTTTTCTTGATCATGGTATTGGTATCTGGTTAATTAAACTCATGCAGTCTTTTTTTTCCACATTACTTCAATTTATATTTCTAACTTATGAAAGTGGACCTTAGATTATTGGTACAAAAATAAGGATGTACCTGTGCCTTGCCAAATTCTAAACTTTAGAAACCTACCAAATCCAGTGCTGACGCCGTATTCATATCATCATTAATGTACCATGTACCAGTGCATCAGACAAATCAGCACCTCTGTACCAATTCATTAGACAAAGGAGCTTTTAACATTTTAGCCTTTTAGGTTCTACAGTTCAGGTAAACATTCTTTCATCCAACAAAGAATATTGACTGCATCATATTTATATCACCACTTCTGTGCTGTAGTGCCAATGCATCAGATATCTTATTTATAGTTCACGCAGATCATTATCTCATCAAAACACAGAATATAGACTGTATCATATTCATATCCCCATGCATCAGAATATCAGATATCTTAAACTTATAGTTAATGCAGACCATTCTCTCATCCAAACACTAGATATTAGCCATATCGACAACAAGTTGTAGGTTGCAGCTATAGTCCTGATGTCCAAACTCAAAACAGAGAGCTCTAAGTCCACTGAGGATACTCCTGTAAACAGGAAGTAAGATTTGTTCTGCAACTGTATACAGACTAAAGTTACACAAGAATCATGGCCTGGAATACTAAAGTTTTTCTTTTTCAAACGGGCTAGTTGTAGACACGAAATTCAAAGAGTATACCGCAAAGATGATCACCTTTTGTTTCCTTTGTTACTGTTTTCATGTTCTTGAATAAGAAACAGAAAGAAAATAGAACCAGGAAACTGAGCTAAATTATGCTTCAATAGACCAAAACAACATAAACTCCATTCAATAGAAAACACACAGGAGTTTTGTTTTAGAAATACATAATAGAATAACACAGGCCCGTTGGCCATCAAACAAGAATACATAAAGCAGCGGGTATGCTACACGCCAATCACTCTCAAAGCCTCAACCCCTTATTTTAGTATCAAAGGATAGAGATGGGGGAGATTAACTTAGATGATAAATCATATCAGTCCTCATCATGGTGCCTGCGCTGGTGGTGGTGATGATACTTCTGACGACGCTTCTCATCATCATCATCAGAATCATTGTCAGATTTGTGACCCTGCCAAATTTTATACAATAAAATCATGAGTACATGCCATATATGAAAAAATCCAATACATTGTTTAACTAAATATTATTGACAGGATTGAGATTCAGCCATCTAATTTTGCAGTCATGAGGGGAAGCAAGAATAGATAGAATCATACCACATAAGTTTAGCTCAATATTTAGCATGTTATCCAAAAAATATCAACTCAAGTACTAAACAATTAAGATTCGCCAGAATAATATTTTTATTTTTTTCAACAAGGAGAATTTAGTTTCTTTTGATGTTACAAAATGTAAAATTCATCTCTACATTCAAATCATATGACACAAAAAGCAGTTTTAAGCTTCACCAAAATAGTGTGCTAAATCACAGCAGAACTTTCAAGTACAGTTATTATATTACGGAAAAGTCCACTACCAACCAAAGTTACTTTGTACTTTTTCCGTTTCACAATGCATGCATCACTTTGACTTTTAAAACTATTCAAATACCAACTTTGACATCGTTTTATGACTAATATGAAAAGTAAATATCAATATTTTAATTGTTAAAGGTTAATGTAAATTATATTTTCAATATATAACTATTAATATTTTTTTTCTACTATATATAATTGAGGTAATTAATTATCAAAGTTGTATCGTGGGCAAGCTTAAAAGTCAAAATAGTGCATCTATGGTAAAATAAAGGAAGTATATTTTTTAAAAACGTGACAAATTTTTCTAAACATTCTAAAATACAAAACTACAAGACAAAGGAATAAATAATTAAGTTAAAAATTTGAAAATAACCACCTTTAAAAAACCACTATTTGATTTTAACTACTTTCATTTCTTTGTGTTTAACCACCTTTAAACAGAAAAAAAAAATTATAGTTTTTAATTTCAGACTAGTGAATCGTGAGTGGGGGCGTGTGGCCTAACTTTTAGGTTCTAGGGGGTCATTTTTGTCCTTAAGGACCAAATTGAGCTCGAAATTGCAAGAAGAAGAAAAAAAGCAACAAAAATGTCTCATTTTAATTGCTAAGAAATGTGTCAATTTACGAGTAAAATTAATCAATTAAAGTTTTAGGGATAATTTTAGTCCTTAAGACCAATCAAACTAAGAATTTTTATTTTTATTTTTTTTAAAAAAAAAAAGCAACAGAAAAGCCTTGTTTTGCACAAAAACCATTAAGTGGTGGTAAAAGCTACAAAGTATATTCTTTTGCTTTTAATGGTGGTTTAATAGGAAAAAAAAAATTAAAAAAATTCAGGGGTTCATTTTCAAATAGTGGTTTTTTAAAGGTGGATATTTTTAAATTTTCCTAATTAAGTTGGAAAAAAAGACACGAGGAACCTTGCACATCCCAATGGGTGTGCACCACAAGCTGCCTGGAATCATAGATCAAAGTGACAATGAAGCAAGGAATAAATATCTCAATAAATAGAAATAGATGAATTTTAAAATGTGGAGAAGCAGCTGAACTGCTGAACTTTAAGATCACCTCAGGAAAGCAAAGAGTGAAGCTGAAGTTTTCACTTTTTTATCCTTGGTGAAAAAGGGCAATTGTATAGAACCTAGCAGAATCACCATGATACAAGACAATGACATTTAGACTTTTAGTTACCACATACATTGACTACGCCATACAAGACCCTTAAATGTTAATCATATGGGGGCTCTCATCCAATCCCGAAATTAATAGCTTAAATAAATATTTGTTCTGCACCAGTGATGGGGCAAAAAATTGTCAGTGTCTCAAGGAGATGTAAACTAGGATGTTAAGGAATTATAAAGAGAAAAATTTTAAAAAGGCACAGCCTGTGAACAAGGACATGTTCATTCATCAAGACATTCCTTGAGGACACTCAGTTGTCACCATCCAATCCCATATTAAAATGCAAACACAAGACTAGCCTGAAACTGCTGGTTCCCTCTTACCAAAATATCATGTGTTTTTGGCCACTAAGTAATGTCTATTCAAGGCATTCAACTTTGCTATGATACTACATTCATCAATGGCTAACTAACTTAAGGTTCACGGCCAAAATTCTATTCATGTTATATATTCTACATCAATGCTCCTAAATTTAATAAGTGATTCGACTGAGCTACCAAGACTTAAATTCTACGAGTAATTGACATTTAAATACTGTCATTATATTACTTTACTTGATCATGCTTTATATATTTATATGCATAACCATGATCGAAAATTTGAAATCAACCATTTCTTTAAAATGTAAGAGATCACAAGATAGCACAGGAACAACCAAAATTGAATTCACAAACACAAAATATAAAATCAGAAACTTAGAGTAAATGAGCTGCTTACATATTTCTTGCGGCCATAGCCTTCATCTTCATCATCACTCTTTCTTTCATACTTAGGCTTCTCATACTCAGTCCTACCATAAGATGATCCACCATATCCTTCTCCTTCCTCCCTTCCATACTTAGGCTTCTCATACTCACTCCTTCCTCCACCATACCCAGATCCATATTCCGGAGTCGGCGCTTCATATTCAGTCCTCCTCCCATACTCAGACCCATATTCCTGAGCCGGAGCTTCATACTCGGTCTTTCTCCCATACCCAGACCCATATTCCTGAGCCGGAGCTTCATACTCGGTCTTTCTCCCATACCCAGATCCATATTCCTGAGCTGGAGCTTCATACTCAGATTTCCTTCCATACCCAGATCCATATTCAGAAGTCGGAGCCTCATACTCGGGTTTCCTACCATACCCAGATCCATATTCGGAGGTCGGAGCTTCATACTCAGATTTCCTACCATACCCAGATCCATATTCAGAGGTCGGAGCTTCATACTCGGGTTTCCTCCCATACCCAGATCCATATTCCGAAGTCGGAGCTTCATATTCAGGTTTCCTCTCATACCCAGATCCATATTCAGAGGTGGGTGCTTCATATTGAGGTCTCCCACCATATTCTGAGCCACCACCTATCCCCTCACCTTGATGATAACCAGGTTGGGGAAGGTGGGGCTGATACCCCGACCCGCTTCCGTAAGCGGGAGCGGGTTGGGGTGTACCGCCGTAAGTGATCGGCGGGCGAGATCCAGGGCGGGCATAGCTCTTGTACTCATTCTCCTGAGCCTCCTCGCCGTAGGCGGATGGCTCGGCGTAGGATGAGTAATGAGGACGATCGTAGTCAATGCCTCCGCCATCGCTGCCGGAGGAGGAAGGAGGGTAGCAAGTCTCATGGGAAGGAGGGAGAGGGCGGCCGTAGGTGAGTGCTTGGTCGTAACCTCCGCCGTAAGGGGTTGGATCGTATTCTTCGAAGTCATCGCCGTCGTAGTCTCCGCCACCGCTGCCTCTTGGGTAGTACGACATCGTTTCTTTGGGTTGATTGATTGGTAATTGAGATCTTGTAGTATTAAAAAGGTTTTTTTTTGAAACAATATTAAAAAGGTTTTTGTTTTGAAATTGATTGGATTTTTTGAAGGGTGTATAAATAAATAGGAGGATCCGAGAAATGTGAATGGAGAGATGTATGATTTGAATGGTGCGGAGAGTTTTTCTTTTTTTCTTTTTTTTTTCCCCAAAAATAATTATAAATATGAACTATTTTTTGAGAAAAGGGGATATCAATTGTCAACTGTGTCGTGGGCTCGTGGCCTCTACATCTTTGCTTAATTTAACCACTAATTAATCCAAGCGATGCTAAGCTTTTTCAATTAATTAATTAGTCAAAGTTTTAATCCTATAAGTGAAGTCGAGTACATGAATTAGAAGGAGTAGGAGGGTTTCCCAATGCTAGTCTCGAGTCTTGATAAAGGAGGAGGGTTTTAGTAGGCTAGTGACGGTCACTGTAAAACTTTGTCACATCCCTTGACATAACACGATGTTTGGCTTTTTAAAACACGAAAAATAATTACCTATTTGGAATAAAAATTGAAAAGTATTTTGCAATGCATCAACAAATTAAACAAATCATTTGTATCCACTTTATCAAAGTTCAGTGTGTTAATTTAGGGGAGAGAGAAAAGAATGGAAAAACATCCTTTTAGTGGTTATTGCTTTATTTTACTATGTAATTAAGTCTTGTTTGGAATTAATACCTTTGGTTTTTAATTAATGATACAATAAAAAAAAAAAAAATTACCATCCAAAAATGTATCTATTTTCAAAATAACTAACCGTTTAGGGCTTGTTTGGCATCATTTTTTATTTTTAGTTTCCTGTTTTTTTGAAAACTAAAAACCAAAAACAGGAAACAAGAAACAAGAAAAAGGTGTTTCCACTTTTTTGTTGTCAGTTTTCAAAATTATTATGATTTTAATAAGTTCAAATAATTTTTTATTCATTATGTGACATATATCATATATTTTTATACAACAAAAAACCACAACAATGCCAAACGAACCCTTAATTTTTTATTTTATTTTACCACCCCTTAAATAAAAACTACTCAAATTACCACACATTTTAGAAATTCGGTGAATTTATGTTATGTGAACCCACCCAACGGCTAGTAACGGTTATATCTAATCATTACAATCAGCCCTGCCTTCACTCCACCTCCCCCTTAAACCAGTTTATTGAGTACAAGACAACCTAATTTAAAACCAAAAGAAAACAACTAAAAAAAACCAAGAGCTTGTTGTTTGAATTGCCACTACTACTGATCATCTTCTTCATGTCACCACTAAGGGCCTGTTCTGATTGACTGAACTCAGCTGAACTGAAATGAACTGAACTTATTAATTAGTAATTTTTAACTACGGATTAGTGATCTTTGATTATTTATTGATTATTTATTACTATACATATGTGTATATACAAATGTACATATTAAAATATTTACGAAAAATATACTATATAATTATAAAATTTATGGAATTACGTTTTCAGTTGCAAATAATCATTGCTTGTTGTACTCTACACAATTTTATTCGTTTACATGAACTAGGGATTCCATTCACGCACCAAGTTGAAGTCATGGAGCGAAGAGAAGATCACACTATGTACGATCCTAACAGAAAAGCAGCTATGGATATTGTTCGACAAGAAATAACTGATCAGATATGGGAGTCAGTTCAGAGGAATGCCGAGGTAATGGAGGAGCTTGGTGGACAAGAAGAAGACGAAGAACTAACTGACTATGAAAATTAGTTTAAGTTGTGTAGTACTCTAATTTTCTCAATGAGATTAACATTAGAAATGTGTATCAAAAAAATAGAACCATTTGAACAATGAATTGTATCAATATTATTATTATTATTATTATTATTATTATTATTATTATTATTATTATTAATATTATTATTATTAATAATATTATTATTATTAATTATTGATGATTATTATTATTATTATTTATTGATTATTATTATTAGTATTATTATTATTATTATTATTGTTATTATTATTATAATTATTTATTGATGATTATTATTATTTATTGATTATTATTATTAGTATTATTATTTCAATTATTATTGTTATTATTATTATTATTATTATTTATTGATGATTATTATTATTATTATTTATTACTTATTGATTATTATTGTTGTTGTTGTTGTTGTTGTTGTAATAAGAGCTTAAAAGAATGAAATTTGGCTTTATATCATTAGCAATATCATTAGACATAAATTAAGAGCTGAACTGAACTGAACTGAACTGAATTTCAACGGAAGAGAACATGCCCTAAGAGTCGCTGGGTGGGGCCCACATAAGAGAAATTCAGCGGAATTTTAAAATAGGTGGTAATCTAAGTAGTTTTTGAATTTAAGGGGTGGTAAAATAAAAATTAAAAAAAATTAACGGATGGTTATTTTGGAAATGGATACATTTTTTTGTGGTAATTTAAAAAAAATTCTAAAAAAAAAACAATATGATATATACACTTGTCAATATGTTTATAATCTATTTGAACGAAATATACGAATAAGTGTATTGGTTTGACTTGAACTTTTAGTTGTTCAAAAATCAATCCAAGCGCTTGTTTGGTTAACCTTCAAAAGTGTAGGATAGAAATTCATGGAAATTTGCAAAAGGAGTTTTTTTTGGCTGACAAAAATGTGAAAATGGAGGAATTAGAAAATCATGGAAATTCTTACTTCCCACAAAACATAAGGAATATATTACTACATCCCTTTTGATCGATCAAAATTCAAGGAAACTTCAAATTCTCTTGTTTAAAACCAAACAAAATTAAAAAAATTCTTAGGAATTGTAATTAGGAAGTAATCTCCCATGATTATGATTTCCTATAGGAATTTGCTTCCCATATATACCAACCAAGCCCAAAAACTACAAATGGTCCGAATGGGATCGAAAATAACCAATTAATATGGTCCGGAGTCCAAATATTAAAAAAAAAACGGTTTTTGGTTTAGCTTGGTCCAAAACCCCTCAAAACCAATCATAGACCGAATCGGTCTTTTTTAAAATTATGAATAACACTTCTAGAATGTTTAAATTTTATGTTTAATATGCTATTTATTTATTTTTGAGACATTTTAAGTTAAAGGGTCAAAAAGTTTTTTTTTGAAAAAAAAAAAAGTTAAAGGATCAAAATAGGCATTAAAGAATCATTTTTCTAATACTTATATTCTATTTTTTCATAACATTATTAAAGTATTTATAAGTGCAAAAAATAAATTTAAACCTATAACCAATCCTAATTAGCAAGACTACAAAAATAGGCAAAGAGAGCTCTGAAAAAAAACCTGTTAATTAAATTAGACAACGGATTTCTTTGATTAAAAGGTCTGATATGACATGTAATAGATCTTTTTTTTAAAAAAAAAAAATTAATTAGACTCATTGTTACAAACATTAAATAAGTCTCTTTTATATTAAATTGGATGATTTTTAGAATATAATTATCTTATAAACTAGAGATCACTTATAAACGATGACAAATCCCTTTTTCTACATAATTAATAGAGAGAATCAATAGAGAGAATGTTATTATGCAAGACGCGACATAAGTTTCTTTTGACCTCTTATTAGAGGTGACCTCTTATATATAATCCACGATAAACCTATAAGTGTCTTATGATTAGAGAAATAAATTAAATCGAGAGAATCAAATAAAAGTAATGAAATATTAGACAATTTGATGAATGTGCTCAAATGTTTATGTGCTCAAATGTACTGCACATAAAAAATTATGATTGGGCTACGTGTTTCCTTGACTTAAAAAATAAAAAAATAAAAAAATAAAAAAAAAGGTATATAAAAGGTGTACACCTCATACATTGATTATAAACTTTAATTAAAGAAGCTTCTTCCTCTCAAAATATGATTTAAGATGCCACAACTGTAATACAGCTACAGATAGGACAAGGATGATTGAAACTAAACTGAAGGTTGTCATCTTTGATTTGGTAGATTTATTCAATAGTTGCATTTCTTCTTCCCTGGAAACACCAAATCAAGAATGAATAGAAGAATACTTTATGTATAATTTTTTTAATATGATCTTTTTAAGATTAAAAAAAATTAAAGACAATGTAAGAAAATGAAAATATAAATGCTAGCTCTCACCTTTCACGAAGGTAAAACATCTCCTCATGTATGGATTTCACACTGTCGTACAATTTCCTTAGCTCAACGTCTACTAACTACAAGGGAGGTAGAGAGTTGTACCAAAGACAAGTAAGAGTTACATGTTGTACTTTAATTCAAAAACATTTATCAATTTCAAGTTAATTACTTAGGGATGAAGAGCATATATACTATCTATTGTACTAGTAACCTTAGTTACCTTACACATGCCTTTAGGACCAAAACAAAGGTTACGGGAAATGAGAGCAACTCCATTTGAAATGCACCGCACATATCACACTTAATAATTTTGGCATTATATAATCTCTTTAATTTTTTTTTATTTTTTTTTATTTTTTTTTTATCAATGCAATGTCTTTGCTCATTTTCTACACCATTACACACTAAGTTGGTGATCCCCTAAGCCTATAGTGTTATAGTTTATACTCAATAGTTTGTCCTCATCACTCATATTGCGATGGAAGAAGGGATAAAAAAAACAATCAGTAGAAGAAAACAAATAAATATTCTCTGATACCATGAAATCTTATAAGGTAATTACATGCAATATGTGACCCATAAGATCTTATCCAACAAGGAATACAATTGTTATATAAATGGCATAAACCTAAAATTGAAGGATATTATGGAAATGTACATAGCTTATAAAATATGTACTAAAAATATGTATTATCTCCGTTACAGGTTGTGCAACGATTTGACATAAAACAGAGAGGAAAAATGTCTAATCATTGCACATAACCTGTAACGGAGGTAGTATTATTAGTTTTTCCAAAGCTACAATGACTTATAACTACCTAACACCTTGGAAAATATTATCTCACAAATTGACAACTAACATTAAGGGCATGTTCTCTTCAGCTTAATTTCAGCTCAATTCAGTTCAGATCCAATCAGTTCCGTTCAATTTAATTCATAATTTCCTTCTCTCATAAACAATCCAGTTCAGCTCAGTTTAATTCAATTTTGTTCAGCTACAATCAGTTTAGTTCGGTTCACCTCAGTTCAGTAAATTAGAACAGACACTAACATAGGCAAATAAAACACCTATAAGGCCCTTATTGCACTTACAAATTTGTTTATTTTACAAGCAACTACTCCGTATAATAATGGTTAATACATTATGGCTTTTAGTGAGTTCCAATAAATAAGTAAAGTACGTCACAAATTGTTAATTAATCACGAAAAAAATAGTCATATACATTCATATGTAGGTTGGATTTTTTTTTTCTTTTTTTTTTTCCTCAGTTAATAACAAAAAAAGTTTACACTCCCATAAATGTCAAATCAATGGTAAAATTGTTTAAGCATACGATAATTATACAAGCAAACTCATGTAGAAAAATGAAAGGGGGAAACTTACATCAATTTGACCTTTACGTGCTACATTGTACCAATCCCTAGCATCAATCCCTGTTTTCCATTCAAAATCAATTAAAATTTTGGATGGAGGATTATTATATGGAGCCCAAAAGCAAGTCATATAATCCCCAGTTTCGGCTGCTGTGAATGCAAAGATGCCCGATTCTACTACATCTTTGTAATGGTAATGGTTACCTCGTGGTGATGTTACCTGCATCAAATTTAATTTATCGGTGTTTTAGCGTAGGTCAACGTCGAAAAAAATTAGCTAGCTCAACGCTGAAAATCCGACCAGCTTTAGTATTTTACAACATTGTACCTTTTATTAGTTAATTTCTTATAAGATTTTGTTTATTAGTTAGTTTCTGTACAAAATTTGTGTTTTATTAGGTAGTTTCTAACAAAAATTCCTAATAAAAATGAATTGAACTGAACTAAAACAAACTTTACTGAACTAAATTGAAGTGAAATGTTTGAACTAATTTAAGAAGTTTTGCAAATAATTCAACAATAAAGGGAGATGTTATATAAATCCGGGTGCACGATACACCCATGAAAGTTTTGTTCTCAATGAAATGAATGTTTATCATTTAATCATCAAATGAAAAGCAAATAATATTACGTAATAACTTTAGTTAGTTGGATGTACAATATATCGGACTGTATATAAAATATTTTTAAAAAGGCCTTATGTATAATAAATATTAGTGATACAACATCCAAGCAAGGACTATTACTCACTAAAGTCACTTCATATAATTTAACTTTTTTAATTGTCTTAATCAAACCCTTTATATTTTTTAGTGTTACACCTTTTTTTTTCCTCTTTGAAAAACTCATACTCTCAGGTGTCATTTTCTTCACTTATATGTCGAAAAAATATATGTCCTCTCACTATTTTTGGGCCTATTCTATTTTACTCCTCCCGTCCCATAATACTTGACACATTTTCTATTTTCGTCCATCCCAAAATACTTGACACATTACTAAATATGAAATGGAATCATTAATAAAAAAAAAAATAGTTTCCTAAACTCTCTTTGGGACCACAAATCCCCAAACCCAATTAAATCCTACATTTTCACTATCCTCACTACCTCCACCTCCTCCACTTTTTATTTTCTTACAAAATAAAAGTGTAAAAGAAAATCCTTTATATAGTAAGGGTCTATTCTCATAGACTGAACTCAGCTGAATTGAACTGAACCGAATTGAACTGAACTGAAATGAATATTTTATAAGAGAGGAAAATTAGGAGCTGAGCTGAACTGAAATGAATATTTTATAAGAGAAGGAAATTAGGAGCTTAATTGAACTGAACTGAAAATAAACGTATGAGAACAGACCCTAATTAAATATTTTAATGGATCCACTTGTAGTTTTCTTAAACTACGTGTCCACCCTAATGTCCCAAGTATTATGGACGGAAGGAATAATTATCAAGAAGACAAGAATATAATGGCCTTGTTTGGCAAGTGGCTGTTGGCGGTTGGCTGGTTCACTTGGCTTGTTTGACCAGCTGGTATGTTTGGCTGTTTATAATGGCTTTTGAAATTGACTATTAAAGCTGACTGTTTATAAAAGTGTGTGGTAAATTAATTGTTGGTAGTTGGCTGTTTATTAGATAATTTATGGGCCAACAAGCCAAAAACTAACAAAAAAGCTACTCAAAGCAGCTTTTTCATTTTGGCTTAAAAACCAGCTTTTTCACTGACTAAAAAGCCAATTATCAAACACAATTTTTGGCTGTTTGACCTCATAAAAAAGCCAAAAGCCAAAAGCTAACCAAAAAGTCATCAAAAAGCCATTTACCAAACATGGCCAATATATCTTACCCTATCATTTTGATAAAACTTTGTACTTGTACTTCCTTTTTCCCTTATAGGGATGTCAGTGGGGTGGGTCAAGTAGGAGACCCGCTTGGGGTGGGGATAGGTCTCGGTTTGGCGGGTAGTAGGACGGGGATGAGGATGAAAACCATACCCGCCATGGGTGATGGGGCGGGGGTGTATTTTAGGTTGTACCCGCCCCACCCAACCCACTTCATACCCGCCCCATCCCCACCTTGTATCCACATCTATATATCTTTTTGAAACAAAATTCTATACTTTTATACTATTTTATAAAAATTTTATGTAAAATAAAATATTAATATAATTATAATACGTATTACACTTATATTATAAACAAAAAAATGTGTAATATTAAGAATGATTTTTTTTTAAAAAAGTAATCTATATTAATTATATAGGATTGTGTGTTTGAAAGGTGGAGGTTAGGTGGGTCTTGGGTGGGGATAAGACAAGTCTTTAGCGGGGATTAGGCGGGGGTGGATATCCAAGTGGGGGGCGGGGCGGGAATGGTTTTGGAATTGTACCTGCCGGGGCGGGGATGAGAATGAATTTTAGACCCGCCGCTGGGATGGGGATGGGGATGGGAATGCCAACATCCGTCCGGCCGTCCCGCCCCGCCCCATTGACATCCCTAGTCCCTTAATATGGTTCATGTTTGTGTTTCTTCACCGTATTTAAGAAATAAGAAGAGAAAGTAGATGCAATACATTAATAAAAGTAAAAAAAAAAAAACTACACAAAAGTGGAAAAAAGTACCTCACATGTGCAAAATTTAAGGGTAATTTAAGAAGTATAATGAATAAAATTAAAAAAAATGATGGTATAATAGTCTTTACGTAATATTCAAAAATAGAAATAGAAACAACATTTTGTATCTTTAAAATTAGAAAACAGAAACTATATTATAGGACAAAGTATATATTTAGGTGCATATCACTTGAAAAATTGAGGGGTAATTACGGGAAAAAAAAAATTACTACGAGCAGTAGTTAGGAGAGACAAAGCAAAAGAAGGGGATGGTAATTACGCGAGCAGTAATACGGTGATTGTCGGGAACAGGGTGACCATCATCAATGGGGCTTATAACCTTATACTTTCCAACTGTCATGGCGTCGTGCTTTATCTCTTCCGATATACATTTTGTTGCTCCCGATGACACCTCAAAACGCAGCGCTTCACTAACATTTGAACTCAAAACGACGCATACCATTACAAGAATTTCAATTATGAAATTGGGCATGGTACTCGTTAATTTCTAAGGTTTCTGTTTTTATAAGGGGCGAAGATGATTGAAAAATGGTGATTTGAAGAAAATTAAGAAATTCAGAGTTAAATTCAGGTTATTATGTGATTTAAGAAATAATTCCATTTTTATTAAGTGTTGAGTTAATAGTTATTTACCATTTTTATAGGAAGTAGAGTTGAAGTTTTCATCAGTTTGTTATTGCCGTGACCTTAAGGTGTTATGGGCTTAAGGTTCGTTTGCTAATTTCTGTTGCTATTTAATGGTTGTAGTTTGATAATTTTGTGTTACATTAGTATTTAGTACGAGTATAATTTTTTTTTATTATTGCTAATTGGCGCAATTTGCGTGATTTAATTTTGATTTCATGGTGTTTCTTTTACGGGGCGTTTGGCAAATGAGAATGAGAATTTGGAAAATATAAAGTGGAAGTGGGAATGGGAATTGGTAAGTGGGAGTTTGTCAAATATTCCCAATCTCTTGTTTGGCATATAACTTGGAATAAAATTAGGATTAAAGGATGAAATTACAATTTTATCCTTATTGTCTTAAATCTCAAAGACTCAAATTTGATATGTATTATTAAGTTGAGGACAATTATGTCTTTTACATAGCTAGAGAACTCCCACCATTTTATTACCTACCCCCCTAGGTAGGGTAGGTAATAAAATGGTGGGAATAGAGGGTAAATATTCCCAAGCTTATTCCCACTCCCTAAACTAATTCCCATCAAACAAACATGGGATCATGGAGCTTGGGATTAAATAATCCTATTCCCACCTCATAATTCCACTTTCCAAACACCCCCTTAAGAAAATGGGGAGACTTTTGAGGGAGAAGGGAAAAAAAATTAGGAAAGTGTGAATGTTGAACCCACTTAACAGAAATTTAGATGGAATACGGTCGTTAAATTACAACATCGAGAATCAAGGTTGGCCTAATTGGTTAGAGGCTCTCCTTCCAACCTTGAAAGAGGGAATTGTTTCTCAAATGGGGTCCTTAATTTCTTCATATGTCAAAATTGTTGGGGGTGAAGCAACAGATAAACACAATATCGGAAGAATAATAAAATACGGAACAAAAAAAATAACGACACTATTTTTACATGGAAAACCCCTCCTCAATAAAGGGAAAAACCACGGTCCGAATCTCCACGGACGAAACAACTTCACTAGCAATAATTAAGGGAGTACAATGACCACCACTACAATTACAATGTTAGATACAATGTATTTTAGAATAATCTACACTAAGTACCCTTTAACATTGGTACTTATACTAATCCTAAAATACCCCTCACACTAATATTGTGTTTGTCTCTCGTTTGTTCCTCCATCACTACTACAGCTATTGTGCCGATCTCCTTCACATTGAGATGCACTCACTGTTTCTACCCTCAATTGCTAGCTACTACATCTTACTAGCTCCACTTTGGTGGTGTATCTACCCACACACACACATCAACACACACGGCACATCACCTATATATACACAGATATGTGTAAAGCTTCTCACATAGCTTTCTACCACATGCCATCCTCCTTGGCTTCTTCAACACTCCTCACCAAGCTTCTCACGTACACAAGCAACCACGACCCATTTGACCTAATTTTAGTCCCCAAAAAAATGACCCATTTGCATTAAAACACCCACCAATTTGCAACAATATTTGTGCAAAATTAACTTCCCCATATAAAAATTTGATTTTCCATATAATTTTATTACTTTCTCTCTCTATTTTTTTACAAACCCCATGTAAATTTATCTTTTCAATATACTTTTACTTCTTTTTATTTAACTTTCTTAATACTCGCGTAATCAACCCAAATGGGTCATTCTTTCGGGGACGGAGAGAGTATTACTTAACTTTGATTTGGAGAGAATAACCCAACAAAAATAGCTAGTTGTTCATGAATAAACAAAAAATATAGTTGATTATATTTGTCTTTTGATGGATATATCATACCTTACGTTATAAATACCATTTCATTTAAATACCCTCTTAATGTTGGTTGACATGGATGAGTGGCTGATTTTATGTCCTTGTTTCTGTTGTTGGTGATCTAGGTTGTGTGGTTGGTTATTGACTTGTTGCTTCCCTTGTAAAATTGACTTTCCCATTTTATTTTGAGGCAACAACACTGAATTTCTCATTTTAGTTTCAGATCATAGAAAGGTAAATTGAAGTAAAGTTCCCTAGAAACACGAGAAAATTATTGCATGAAAAAATTGATACAATTTCCTTAAGAGTACTAATGTGAATTGAAACCTATCAAGCAATGTAAGTTTATTCATAGATAGGTCATCTTGTAATATGAGCAATGAAAGAATCCATTTCTAACTGAGTTGCCCCACCTTTAGCAAGTGATTCTTGAACAGCTTCACCCAGTTTTACAGCTCTTTCCCTCATATTTTCTCCTTCCTTCGTAGCCATCAATGTTTTGACAGCATTCTCTATCGTGGTTGATGTTACTAACTGAGCACGCTGTTCCCAATCCCTCACTAATGTACCTGCTTTTAAAACATCTGTTACCAATAGAGCGTTCATTGGCTGCTCAGAGTGCATAGGCCATGCCGCGAGGGGCACCCCCATGCTGATACTCTCAATGATTGAGTTCCACCCGCAGTGGCTCATGAATCCACCTGTTGACGGATGGGCTAGAATTTCTAGCTGGGGTGCCCAGTCTCTTACCACGATTCCTCTGTTTTTCATTCTGTCTTCAAATCCTTCGGGTAGTTGAGGCCTCCTTACTTCACCTTCTGCAAAGATGTTACCTGTATCCGAGTTTCTAAGTACCCAAACAAACTTCTGCCCGCTCCTTTCCAACCCTATTGCCAATTCCATGATTTGCTCGTAGCTCAGTGATGTTGATGATCCAAAAGATATGTATATCACAGAATCTTTCTCTTGTTCATCCAGCCATTCTAAGCATTGATGTCTCTGTGATCCACTATCGTTTTTCAATTCCACTGGATTAAAAGGTCCAAGTACAAAATGTTTTTTCTCAGAATTTGATGATAACTTCTCCAACAGTTCGACATATCTGCCTTCTATTGCTCTTGAAGTGTTGTAGATAATTCCGGACTCTATTCCCAAATATTCGAATTGCTTAGCAACAAATCTATCAATCTCTGGTGTAGTGCACCCTTCACTGGAGGGAATGCAATTTGGGATATCTTCTAAATCTAGCTGAAAAGGTTTGTCAGCTATTCTTTTCCAGACACTTAAGAAATAGGAAAAAGCAGAAATGGGAAGCAAACTGTAGGACTCAGCATTTGGGATGGATTTTACATCTCGGACCACAGAAGCCATCATTATATCATGAATAACAATGATTCTCCTGAACATAGTTGAGAGTTGCCGTAAGAGTTGAGAAACAGGTTCATGAAGATGCGTAGCAGCTTCGAAAAGGGGATAAAAGTGTGTTGGAAAAGGAATAGCATGGCCGATGTTTGAAGGAACAGGAGGTGAGGTTTCATAAGGAGGGAGTTGGAAGTCCTGGAAAGTGATTTTAGCTAAACTTTGTTTGTCCCAACCATGGAGACGGAGCTTTGCTTGGCGATTGTGGCTCGCCGATCCAGCAAAGTGGACTTGTATTCCATTGGAGGTAATGACTTGAGAGAGATGAAGGAGTTGATTGAGATGGCTTTGTGCTGGAAGTGGTACCATCACCACTGCAACTTGAGAAAGTTGTTTCGGGTTATTTTGGTTATCCATTTTGGCTCAAATTTTGGGTGGCTGAACTTGGAGCTGTAGGAATGTAGTTTTATAGTGTTTACAACTTGGACATCACACAAAGTGGTTTGTCTTGATGTGTTCAACAGCAGCCAGCAGACAGCAATTACGCGGTCTTAATGAGTCCAAAATACAGGTAAGAAGGTTTAACATTGTGTTTTATAATTTTATTTTGGTAGTTGTTATCATAATTTATACATGTGAAAAAAATTGATAGTCGCTTTCTTTTTTTTTATCTCACCAATTTAGTCATCTTTTTTAATGCGCTAATCCTAATATGAAATAATTCATCAATTATTGAAACTTGATTGATTAATAAATTATTTTACCTCTAATAATCATACATTAGTTATACAAGTGAATTTGTATGTGCTTTTGTTTCAAGTGGCCGATTATTGTGAAATTTCTAGTTTTCTACACATTAAGTTTCTGTGTGGGCATCTTTTCGATTTCTCATTGGACAAAACTTGATGCTCTAGAGAAGATATCTTGGATCATAGGTCATATAATATACGAGTAATAAATTAATAATGATATATGATATATGCTGATAGAGATGTATATAATGAGTTGAAAGTGGAAATATTAAGTTAAATCAAACATTAATTGCACCGATTGATGTGTGATTTTGTCACATATGTCTAAACTAATTCTAATTAGGACATTTAAGATCTTATTATAATGATTAATGATAAAAGCAAGAGTCATGTGAACAAACATAAACCAATAATTCCATGTGCTTGTTATCTTTTGGAAATCTAGTTTTATAATACTATATGGTTGTGACTGTTGTCGGTTCTAATCTTTTGATTAGCTTATTACTCCCTTCGTCCCTTAATACAAAGTCTCTTTAGAGACGGAGGGAGTATCTTGTTTTATAAACCTGTCTTGATAAACCTTGGAGTTAAGTCTAACATGGTAGCTGGGGTTGATAAAAAGTAGGGTTATAGGCTTCGGTCTATATGTGGTTGTTTATTTGCTGACAATTCTCACTTGGCCATGTTACCCCCCCCGTCTGCTGGGGTTGGGTTTGTAATATTGTATTACATTCTAACTGCTCTTGCATGTGCTGGAGTTTCTCCTTCTGAGCAATATCCTATATCAACATACCCCTTCATTCCAAAATAAATGCATTAATAAATACTATTTCAATGCATGCTTCAATATAATTTTTTTACTAATGTATATAAACAAATTCTATCTCCTTTTGAAAACTGATACAGTCAAACTTAGCACGTATATCAACGCATTAGTTTGTTCCTTAATATATTTCGTATATAATTGATTATTACAAGTATAAAAAAATAATAAAAAACTTTAGTCAAAGTTAGTACTCTGTATATAAATAATGCAAAAAGTCAAAATGTGAATATTATTTTAATGCTGTTATAAATTCATATTATTGTATAACATATCAACTTTCATAATTTTTACTACTCCGTGATAGATGAGTAGAGACATTAATGATCAATCTTGTGCATTAGCAAGGGTGTTAGTCAAACCAATGCATTTATTTTGGAATGGAAGAAATTTAAGCATTGTGACAGCACAGAGGATTTCTTATTGGTTGTTTATCAAGAGTAAAGCTTATGATCCAGAGCAAGGTGAATATGCAGTTATGTATCAATGTTGGAAGGAATACTATCAAACATAAAAGATATACAGAGTTAATAAAGTTTGTTTGATTGCTTAGAAGTTACAACAGTAAACATTTGCCAATCTGGTGAATTTCTGAAAAATGAAATTTATGAAGACATGGCACAAATGCACGATTATCTCATAGAGACTGCCCAAATTAACTAAGTGCTGCATTAAAACTATGAACAGATCCTCTGTAATCGAGAATCCTGCAGTGAACAAATCAGTTCATGATACTCATCTTGTGATATGGGATATGAAGGAGTCCATTTCTAACCGAGAAGCACCATCTTTAGCAACTGATGCCTGAACAGCATCACCTAGTTCTGCTGCCCTTTTCAGCATTTCCTCTCCTTCCTTTGATGCCATCAATGTTCTCAACACGGTGTCTATAGTACTGAATGGCACCAGCTCAGCACGGCGTGTCCAATCCCTCACCAGTACACCTATCCTTAGAACATCAGTCATGAAAAAGGCATTCCTTGGTTGGTCAGAATGCATAGGCCACGCTGCGACTGGCACTCCCATGCTGATGCTCTCCATAGACGAGTTCCACCCACAATGACTCATGAACCCACCTGTTGACGGATGTGCTAAAATCTCTAGCTGAGGTGCCCAGTCTTTTACTACAATTCCTCTGTTTTTCACTCTATCTTCGTACCCTTCGGGCAGCTGAGGCTTCCCAACTTCACCACCTGTGAAAATATCTCCAGTGTCCGCCCTTCTAAGCACCCATATGAACTTTTGTCCGCTTCTTTCTAATCCTAGTGCCAACTCCATGATCTGCTCATCTGTCATTGATGTTGTCGATCCAAAAGAGACGTATATCACCGAATCTGTCTCCTGTTTGTCTAGCCATTCCAGGCATGTATGTCTATATTTTCCGTTTTTGCTTTTCATTTGCACTGGATTCAAAGGTCCAATTGCAAAGTGCTTCATCTTATTATTTGTTGATAGCTTCGCCAACAGTTGGATGTATTTACCTTCTACAACCTTAGACGTGTTGTAGAGTCTTCCTGACTCTAATCCTAACATTTTTCGGTTTTGGATCATTATGTTTAAAATCTCAGGTGTGAAGCACCCGTCGTTGGAGGGAAGAAGTTTCGGAATATCTGAGTCTAAGGGAAAAGGTTTCTGCTGTAATTTTTCCCAAGAATTGAAGAAAAAAGTAAACGCTGATATTGAAATGAAGGAGTAGGTTTCAGCATTTGGGATGGAATGTACGTCTTGGACAACACTAGCCATCAAACTATCATGAACCACAACAACTCTACTGAACTTGGTTTTAAGTTGCTGTAAGAGTTGGCAAATAGGTTGACGTAGATGTAAAGAAGCGTCGAAAAGTGGTTGCAGGTGCCTAGGAAAATGGTTGGAGTTGTCCGGGTTGGGAGGAAGGGAGTCGTAAGACGGGAGTTCAAGGTCATGGAAATGGATTTTGCTCAAACTATCCGCGTCCCAACCTTGGATGCGGAGTTTGGCTTGTTGGTTATGAGTGGAGGATCCTGCATAATGTACTGCTAATCCGTAAGAGGTTATGAGGTGAGAGAGGTGGAGGAGTTGGTTGAGATGGCCTTGTGCCGGAAAGGGTACCATCACAACCACCACTTCGGCTAGTGTGCGATTGAGGCTACTTTGCTCCCTGCCTCCACTAGAATTGTGGCCTTCCATTTTTGGGTGAGATTGCTGGAACTTTACAAGATTATTTTGTTGGCTTACATATATTGTGAGATTGCTGGAATTTTGCAAGATTTAGTTTATTTTATTTGTACACATAGTGTTAGTCAATAATATAGTAGGGTAGACAGTGGAGCCATGGTGGATGATCTCCACAAATCTTTGTACAGTTGTTTTCAAAACAAACAAGGACTGAAACTCTACATGTTCTCTGATTTGCTCCTCAAGTTGTGTACTTATTACTTTTTCTCACTCAATCAACTAGTAAACGACCACTATTCAAAAAAAAAAAAAAAAAAAAAAAAAAAAAATCTAGTAAACGAACAACGTCACACGTGACACTTCTCCCCCCCCATCCCATTTTTTTTTTTTTTTTTTAATAACTTTCAACGTTTCTTCAATGTATTGTAGTATTGTACAATATTAGCACATTTTTGTGGTTTATTATACTTTGACAAAATCATAGTAACGTGGGAGAAAGTCCAAGTTGCTCCTAATGATATTTTTACTCCTACGTCTCCTCATACAGTTTTTTTTTTTTTTCTTTTTTTTTTAATATTTTTTTTTCTCTTCCTATTTTGAGGTTCTAAAATGTTTTTCTTATTTTCATTTTTGTATAGCATATAAAGACAATTATACTCTCAATTTTTTAACTTTATTTATTATACTTTTTAAATTATCCTTAAATTTTGAACATGTTCTACACTTTTATCCACTTTCTCTCTATAAATTTTGTCTATAATTGTACTTTTCACTCTTATTAATATATTACTTCCACTTTTCCTCCTATTTCTTAAATATCGTGAAAAAACACAAACAAGAATTATATTATGAGACGCAGGGAGTAGTAAATATCTGATTTTGAAAATTGTGTTGTGTATTAAACAAATAATTTCTCTCCTTTTTACCACATGTCATTGTCGGACAAACATTGACGATGTTAGAGAGCTTTCTCCATTGAAGCAAGGAGGTGCAGCCGAAATTTAGTTTCTAAGCTCAGTCAATAGTGAGCTTCAACGGAGGAATTAGTAAATTTCATCAATGGACAACTACCATTTTCTCCATCGAATTTCAGGGGCTTCGCCACCAAATGAAACTAAAACCCTAAAAAAAATAGAGAACTCAAGTGCATGGTTTTTTGTCGTACTCCTCCATTAAATCTACTTGTGAGCTTCAATTTCTCCATTGGAACTTTAAAAGGGTATGAAAGGAAGAAGAAAGATAAATGAGCAAGAGAGAAAATGTTATAAAAGATCTTCTATTTGAATCATATGAAAGTTACGGTGTGTTTGGATTGAAGGAAATGGAGGGAAAGGAAGAGAAGAGAAATGGAGAGATGGAGTATCTTTCATTTGAATAGCAAATGAGGAAGGGAGGGAATTGAAGGGAAGATAAATGGAAGGATTATATAGTAGAAAATTAATCCCTCCAACAATGGAGAGATTTGGAAGGAAAACTCACCATTTTTACCTCCCCTCCTCTTCTCCCCCCTCCCCTTCTTTTCCTTTCCTTTCTGGCCTTTTCTTTATCCAAACAAACTGTTAGTGTCAATGTCATTTTTACCCCCTAAATAAACAACTTAAAGTACGTTTATACCCATTGATAAACATTTTAAGTTTATCATTGTGATAAGCTGTAATTTGGTCGTAATGTGGGATAACGTTAGATCCGTCTCAAACTCTCAATGTTTACTTCATTAAAATTTATTTTTTTTAAAATTTTTTTTACAAAAATAATAATTTTTTTTTATGATGGAAGTTACCAATTGACAAATGTGGAAGAAATGTTGCACTAATAAAGTGTTAGTACATAATAATGCTTCACTTATTGATTTAGTTGAGTGATGCTCAATTTGATTCATAAAAAGTTCTTGGAAGCAATTAAGGAATCAAGCTTGTTGTGATGATTTTTGGTTAATGGCTGAGTATGAAAATTGCCGAGGACTCGAAGTGAGTCTAGTCTCTTGGGTACATGCAAACCAATTTTGTAATTTGATGATGGGCGAAAGTGACGATTTTCGTGTCTGATCCTTGAACTATGTGCTGATGGTGTTAAATACCGCCAACAATATTTATCAAAACCGCCAACATTTAAGGTGAATGGACACCAATGCCCTTACTATATTCCCACCTCCATCTTCCTCTTTTATTGTTTCTCTCTCATCACCTATTAGGGGCGCAAGTCAACCACCACTTCCCAACCACAAAAGCGGCTGTACGTCGGAGGTGAAGGGAAGCAGCGGTTGTTCGTCGGAGATAGAATGACAGTGGCAGCAAGGATTGGAGGTGATTAAATGGCATCATGGTGGTCGGAAATACCAGTTTGTCATCTCACTCGATTTTTTTAACAATCCCCGGCGACCAACACAACCGGTCACCCGGGAGGGTAACCGAATTCCAGAGTCGGTTGACCATGGTAACCGGCGTTCGAAACCGGTTACCGTCATGGGTGACCGGTTTTGCACGCCGGTTACCATGGTCAACCGACTCTGGAAATCAGTTACCTTCCCGGGTGACCAGTTTTGCGTGTCGGTTGTGATGGTTGCTGAATTTAAAAGGAAACCACCACCTTCCCACCGACGAGGGTAGGTGGTGGGTTGTTTCTTCAATGGTTGTTGCTGCTGGTTCTTTGGGAATTTCGGCAACAAAAAAAAAATTAAACAAAAAAACTGGTACCCCTTGGAGGTTGCGGGCAGTGATGGTGGTGGTTGTGGTCATGGTGGCATGGTGGTGGTTGTGGAGGCGTGAGTGATGGTGGCAATGATGGATGCTTTTGTGGTGGTTGACGGTGGAGTTTGAGGATTGATGCACTTAAGAGAGAGAAAGCAAAGTGAGGATGAGTAAGGGTAGTTTTGTCCCTTCATCACTTTTGTTGGCGGTTTGATAAAAAATGTTGGCGGTATTTAGCAATTCTCTAATAACTAATCAAACTAAATTACTACGGACTTCAAAAAACTATATGCAATAGCTTGGTGTTTTAACTGTTTTTGACTAAAATGTGCAACATGAACTAATCACTTAATCAAATTTCTATGTTCGATTTTCATTGATGTCGATATTAAAGAAGTCTACTTAATTAGTTTCCTGTCAATTTAGTATCATAAAAAATATCATAAAAAATTCAATGATCCTTGTGTAGTTGTGTTTGCTTTGTTACGTTACGTTAGTCATTCCTGATAGAGTTTTAAACATATTCTTGATTATACTTTGTTCATGTATAAATGTCAAATTAGATTCAAGCTCATTTCATCATTGATGTCGATATTAAAGAACTCTACTTAATTAGTTTCCTGTCAATTTAGTATCATAAAAAATATCATAAAAAATTCAATGATCCTTGTGTAGTTGTGTTTGCTTTGTTACGTTACGTTAGTCATTCCTGATAGAGTTTTAAACATATTCTTGATTATACTTTGTTCATGTATAAATGTCAAATTAGATTCAAGCTCATTTCATCATTGATGTCGATATTAAAGAACTCTACTTAATTAGTTTCCTGTCAATTTAGTATCATAAAAAATATCATAAAAAATTCAATGATGCTTGTGTAGTTGTGTTTGCTATGTTACGTTACGTTAGTCATTCCTGATAGAGAATTAAACATATTCATGATTATACTTTGTTCATGTATAAATGTCAAATTAGATTCAAGCTCATTTCAATAATAACATTTTGATGATTTAGTCATATGCCAAGTATATATTCCCCATTTAATAGCAATATATTTTTTTTATTAAGTTTTGATTGTGGATCCTTAAGCCACGGAGCCACAGCCGGGTATGTATTTGAGATAATGACTTATCTGAATATTTTTTAATACAATAATGAGATTGATTGTGTTTTATGATTTAAATTATAGTCTAACTTTTAAATTAATATTCCTTTCCTCCCATATGCCAAAATATCTTTTGATATGAAAATCAATTAGAGATGTAGAACAAGTATTACAATGAAATTTCAGCTCCATCAATTCCTGACGAAATGATTTTTGTTACTTTATTTTATTTTAGAGACTAAGGGACCTATAATTATTATTATTGTTAGGCTTATATTAACAAATCACTAGCTGTTGAATGATTCAAATAATATAAATTTAAATGTAAATGTACATTTTATGATTTAGAAATAATCAATCACATCAATACTACTTGTGAATGATACATAAATTTACTTTGCACTTACACAAATAATTCAAGTTGTTTTAATTCAATGTGCAATTAACCAGCTCAACACAGTATCATACAAAACCATATCAAATCCCAAATTGAAAATTCAACGTTCTTATAACTAATAATCGTTTCCGTTTTAATTTGACCTTTGAATTGACATGAAATAGTATATTGTAAAATTGAATCAAACTCGGCCTCAAAAAGACCCAAACTGAAATACATGAAAAATTAACTTGTTTTGAATTTAATTTAAAATGACCCGACTTAAACCCGACTCATTAATTGTTCTCTTTGTAGTGAGATTGATTAAAAAGAGTTGGTATCATCGGGTAATATATGCTATGAAAACATCCCTTTCTAAACAAGAAACACCACTTTTAGCAACTGATCCTTTAACTTCTTCACTTAATTTTGCAGCCCTTTCCTTCATCTCTTTTCCTTTCTCCGAAGTCATCAATGTTTTCACTACATTCTCTATCGTACTCGACATCACAAGCTCACTACCGCGTGACCATTTCCTCACCACCAAACCAATTCTTAGCACCTCGCTTATCAAAACCGCATTCCTTGGTTGATCCGAGTGCATAGGCCAGGCCGCAATTGGCACACCCATACTAATACTTTCCATACATGAATTCCAACCACAATGACTCATGAACCCGCCAACTGATGAATGAGCCAAGATTTCTAGCTGCGGCGCCCAATCTCTAACCACCATTCCCCTACCTTTAACTCTTTCTTCATACCCTTCTAAAAGATTAGGCCTTATAACTTCATCACCATCCTTAAAAACATCGTTCGGATCGGCCCCTCTTAGCACCCATATGAACTTTACACCAGATTTTTCCAACCCTTTTGCTAGCTCATCAATCTGATCATCCTTCATTGACACTGTCGAACCAAAAGACACGTAAATCACCGAGTTTTTCACTTGTTTATCCAACCATTCTAAGGAAGAATGTCTATTTTCGACGCCTTTTGTTTCGATTTCCACCGGATTAAAAGGTCCTAAGGCAAAATGCTTTACATCTTCCTTCATCGAATGTAAAGTCTCTATTAATTCAACATACCTTCCCTCGATCACTCTCGACGTGTTGTAGATCCAACCCGACTTCAGCCCCAAGAGCTTAAACTGTTTACCTATAAACTCCATCATTTCTGGTGACATAAACATGTATTCATCTTTAGGTACATGATCCGGAACATCACTCGAATGTAGCCGAAACGGCTTATGCTCTTCTGGTATGGTTCCCCAAGTTTGTAGGAATGTTGCAAAGGCGGATATAGGGTTGAAAGTGTAGAGTTCCGCATTTGGGAGATGTTTAACATCTTGTATTACATAAGCCATGATAATGTCATGTATGACTACGACTCTGTCGAAATCTTTCGAGAGTTGTTGTAGGAGTTGAGACACAGGGTGGCGGAGATGAGTCGAGGCCTCGAAAAGGGGTACGAGGTGTTGAGGGAAAGAGCTAGTGTCATTGAGGTCAATGTTTGGAGGGGATGGGTTATAAAGAGGGAGATGGAAGTCATGAAATTGGATTTTTGTTAGAGTTTTGGGGTCCCAACCTTGGATTCGGACCTTCGCTTGGCGATTGTGGGTGGTGGAGCCGGCGTAATGGACCGGGATTCCGTAGGTGGTGATGAGGTGAGAGAGGTGGAGGAGTTGGTTTAGATGGCCTTGTGCTGGTGTTGGCACCATTACTACTACCACTCTAGGGTGTTGTTCATTATTGTGGTTGTTTAGGCCTTCCATTATATTTTTTTGTTTAGAAGTTTAATTTTGTAGAATAAATAATGCTGGTTTTTATAATGTTACAAAATCATGATAATTGTGATTTGTGAAGATGCAAGTTGTTTAATTTGTGTTTTTTATTGGTACGTGAATACGTGATTGTTGTAAATTCTAATAATTTGTATTTGTGTAATCACTTGCTGCGTCATGGTCCTCGTGGGAACATGCATTAAGTTGGTTAATCGATTCGCACGTCTTAACAACAAATAAAATGCTAATGTTTTAAATCTTTTGATTTTAATACATCAAAAGAAATGAGTAAACTTTGACTCTTTAATTAAATATCTACTTAATTATGTTACAACTACATTGTTTTATGAAAATTCTTCTTTGCATTTTGTTAGATCTTAAATATAATGCACACATTTGATCATCAATATATTTTAAGTTACAAATACGATTGTCAAAAAAAAAAAAGTTACAAATACAAATCAAATATCGCATGACAATAAGCGCATGGAAATATTCCCTCGTATCTGAGTTAATTAGTGTATAATTTTGAGTAATAACACCAAGAGTCAATATTATGCAACCTTTATTTTGTTGGATTATGTGTGCCTGTTAAAGTATGCATTGTTGTTAACGACATATTATTCGGAAAGCATGCATCAACTACTACAATAAAATTAAAAAAAAAAGTGATAGATTAGTAACAACCTCTAATAAAACCTTACTTCTAGTTATTCATCATACAATTATTTTGTTAATAAAATTATATATTTATCTCAAGCCGTGTTGTAATACTATCAAAATATCAAAGTACTTAAAATTAAGATTGTATATTAATATTAATTAATTTAGTAATAAATTAATATCGTATACGTAAGTCTCATATCGTAAGTAATGAAGTAATGACCCAACAAATTACTTAAAATTAAGATCATATATCAATTAATTTAGTTATAAATTGATCTCCTAAATGTAAGTCTCATATTGTAGTGATAACTGATAAGTAATGATCCAAGATATCGCATGTACCAATAATTGATTATATAATTATTATATCTTGTGCAATCATATATAGCATATGAAATAAGATAGCCTTTACCGATAATTAATAAAGTCAACTAAAATGAGAAGATAGATGGAGTTGAGTACCATTAAACACAACTCGTATATCTAAATTATTTCCTCAAAATACTGGACTTGACCCAAGAATATCAACACAATTTTACAGGTCATTTACAGCCAACAACTAACAATTGATTTACCAAACACATTTAGATACAACCAATAATCAACCGCCCGTACAAACAACAATGTTAACGACTAGTCAAACCAGCCAAATTAAATCGCTAGGAACCAATAACCAATTGTCAAATAAGACCTTAATATAGTGGCCCTAATATTAGTAGTCTAAAATAAATTGACGTGAATCATAATAGTGATTCTCATTCTCGTCCTTATGGCTCTCTTGAAAAAAACAAAAAAAAAAAACAAAAACGTGAATCGTGTGGCAATATTGTAGATATGTAGAGACAGATCCACATCAGATACTGTACTGTACACAAACTAACCGGATCTCAGTCCAATAACACCAGCTTTTGTCCTTTGACCACATTATTTTTATTTTCTGCACTTTTAGGAACTTTCAAGTTTCAATGAAATGTAAGTCTTACAGTTCCCGTAATTTCTTCTTTATTTAATTGCATTTCCTTGTACTTTTATGATTTTTCTTATTCAGTTTCTGTTTTCATATGAGTTCAATTACTACTGTATTAAAATAATTTGAGATTAGAAGTTGTTTGAGTTTGTAATTTTAAGAATTTTATGAGATAATAAAATTACAGAATTCTACAGCCTGAAATTAATTATTTTGAAGAAATTGTTAAGAAATCTTTCATACAAGAATTTGCTACTTAAATCAAGCATTACCCATTTTTTCTTTTTTAAAATGGGATATAGAATTGCTTAATTTGGTTGATTGCCTGCTTATGTAAATTGATAATTTGATGATCTAGGTGTTTCGGGTGAAAACAATGGGACCTTGCCGAAGGTCCAAGGTAGTGGATGAAGACTGAGCTCGGTCCAAATGATGTTGGGCCGAGGGTTTCCTGCACAGCAGACACACGTAAACTAGCCTCGGGGGGTTACCGAGGAAGGCCCCTCCGATGCTAAATTCAGTACAATGTGTAGAGATAGAAAGCTATGCAAGAGAATTAATTGCTTGAGGCTTTGTGTATATGTCTTACAAATGTGATATTGATGGCTTTTATACCTTTACACATATGGGAGAAGTGGGCCTTGGCCCAATTGACTTGCTCTGTGGACTGACCTTGACTTTAGCACAATCGAAGAGTTGAACCTTGACCTTGGGCTTTTAATTGGATCATTTGATGGATTGGCCCAATTGGACTAAATTGGACCCAAACAACTTGCCCCCCAGACCCGACTTGGAAGTATGACGGGTCGGGTTTGATTAATCAGAAAATGGAGGGAAGTAAATGATTAAATTAACCCAAAAAATTTGAATTTAAACCGCAATTAATGAAATAACGGCGGCTGGTTGGATAATTATGGAAGTTGGACGGATAATGGGAGGTTAATCGTGGGAACGTGTGTTTAACGGTTACTTAGTGGGGTGTTTAAGAGAAATTAAAGCGCGGACTCCCAGAATTCCCATTTCTGGAGTTATAATCAAAGAGGCGCATCATCTCTCCTCACTTCTTCACCGACACAAACCCAGAATTCTCGAGAAAACCCAAGAACCCGCGTCAAAACTTCGCAAATTCCCCGAGTATTAAGCTTAGAAACTGAAATTCGTCACTACCAGCTCATAGATCGGCAAATTCCGCTTCGGATTAAGGTAATTTCCTTTGATTTTGGTTTATTTTTCTTCGAATTTGAACTCTTTTCCCCTTTCTTTTTTTTTTCGACTTCTTCTTCGAAACTCAACCATGGTGAGAGGAGTTAGAGGAAGGGCCCGTGCTCCAAGAAGAGCAAGGCAGAATCCCGATCCTAGGAACAGGACTGGGACATGGAATGGACAAAGAGTGGGGTCTGATCCTGCTGAAGGGATCAGGGCGACTCCAATTTCCTCGGCGCCTCCTGAGGGAACGGAGGGCCCAAGCGTTTCTGGGCGGGACGAAGAAGTTCCCGCCATCCTTTGGGATATCCTCCCTGGATTTACAGAGTGGGAGGATGCCGAAGTAGCTTCGGCCATGATAAAGAACCGCCCCTACTCATGGTGGGTAGGAAATGCCGAAGAATATCGGTTTGCCGAGCAGATTGAATTGCATTACGGCATCCTTGAAGCTGATGGGTATTGGTGCCGAATGCCTGTGGCATCCGATAGAATCCATCGTCCACCCCCGGGGTATGTGGGGGTGTACACAAGACAACTTCAGTATGGGCTGAGGTTCCCTTTGGACGTATTCGTCCGAGACTTGCTGATCCACTATAATGTCTCCTTGTGTCAGCTAACTCCTGTCAGCATCCGAAGGGTGATGACATACTTGTGGGTTTGTAAGTTCTTCAGATATGTGCCGAACCTACACTGCTTCAAGAAGCTCCATCGGCTAGTGCCAAACACTCAAAGTGGGCACGGAGATCATGGTCCTGGGTGGTACCGGATTGAGTCCCGGCCCCAGTACCTAACCATGTGGCCGAACGACTCTTCAGACAAGGACTGGAGGGGTCAATGGATTTGGGTCAGAGCGCCCACGGACCCGGACCACCCTTACGTCTTCAGCGCTCCCAGGTATCTTGCTGAGCCTGATCCCGAAATGGGAAGCTTAGGTCCCCCCGAAGATAACGGCCCAGATCTGAACCTTAATCAACAGAATATCTTCGGCAAGCTGCCGAACCGTGGGGGCAGCGGCCGAATGAAGCATATCCCGGAGACTTGGCTCCCAGATACGCATTACGTCTTCCAAGAGAACATGTTAGCAGCTGTCGGCCTCAGCCGAAAGTTTAGGGATGGTAAGCTTCTTCGGGTGGGGCCGAGGCCTTTTATTTATTTCTTTTTCTGATTTTGCTTCGCACTTTTCTGCTGAGCCGATCCGGCCTCCTCTCTTTGCTGAACTAATCTTTGTTCTTTCTTTCTTTTTTTTTAGAGCGGGACGAGACCAACGTCGGCATTAACTACAATCGTCTCGGCGTCAACCGCGAAAGAGTTGTAATTGACCGGGCCCCTTCTATCACCGATTCGAAGCACAGGGAAGTTCATCTAGATCATTCCCATTTCCAAATTGAGGCTGTTGCTCTATATCAGAAGCAGAAGCCCTGGTGGAAGAAGAGGGATCCCTGGTTTCAGTTGTTAGACGAAGAAGTTGAAGCTGCCCGTACAGCCGAAGAGGTTGCACGGATTGTTGAAGCTTGTGAAGGAGGAGAAGGGTCCTCCAGGGCTGCTGAAGAAGCAGCGGCCAGGGCAGCTGAAGAAGACGAGGCTTTGCTGGAAACCTCGGTGAGTTTTTAGTCTTAGCTTTTCAGCTTCTCTTCTCTTTTTTTTTTTTATTTACATCCTTTCTGCCCCCCTGTCCTTTGCAGTCTGAAGAGAGCAAAGGGAAAAGAGAAGGGAAAGCCCCTGTTCGCCCCGAAGATCAAATACAAGAAGAATCCGAAGAGTCGGACATGGACAAGCAGCCTCTTCACAAAAGAAGACAAAGGATGGCCATCATCGGCCCCCACGACTTCCAGACGAGGCCGAGGACCGTCGGCATCGAAATAAGGGAACCTGAGGAAGGCGGTGGATCGCCGAGGGTTCCCCAGCCACCCCCTCAGTCACCACCGAAGACCCCTTCAACACCTCCTGAGATGGAGGTGGATCAGAAAACTCCCGATCCTAAGGGAAGGGTCCAAGAGGAGGTTCAAGAGAGTGCTGTCGAGCACAATGCTGAAGATGTTGTGAAGCCCGATGTTGAGGGTTTCACAGCTGATATTGCCAGAGAGGTTGAGGCTTTCGTCCTCACACCTGAAGAAGAGGAAGAGGTCATAATAATTGACTCTGCTGAGAAGGAGGAAGCTGAGCCACCTAAGACTCAGGAAGCTCCATCGTCATCTTTTCCTTATTTCCAGACGCTGCAGTCTGGAGAAATGGGTTTCTCGGCCCCCCGAATGCCAATTCCAGATACATTTGGGACCTTATATGGGGCCAGAACCGAGAAGGTGCTGCAGCCTACTTCGGCAATTTTGCTGGTATGTCCGAAGTAGATAGGGCGAGGATTTGGTCGCTGAAGGCCACTGCTGGGATGGGCGAATCCAGCAGATCAGTTCCAGACCCGGCAAGGTCTAACCAACTGCTGATGATGCAGGTAAATCTCCTTCCTTGCCTTTATCTCTTTTTCAATTCAGCTCTTCAGTTCCAATTTTTTTTTTTTTTTTTTTTTTTTTTTTTTTTTTTTTTTTTTTTTACTGACTTGTGCCTCTGTTTCCAGTTTGTGCACAATCAGACTCTCACTGTAGAGCTGATAGATACCCCACAAGATAGGGTAGAAGCCGCTGAGTACGACAAGAAAGTGGCAGAGGAGGAGCTGAAACTTGCAAAACTGAAGCAAGCAGCGGCGGAAGAGAAGCAGCAGAAGGGTGAAGAGTATGAGAAAAAAGCTGCTGAGGCCCTTCAGACCTTCTGCGCTGCTATGGAAAAGGAAGTTTTTCCCCCGCTGATAGAAGGGGAGAAATTCCTTCAGGAGCACATGGGAGTGGACATCTCCAAGTTCAAGGCTGCCATTGAGAGCCGAGCCCGAGAAGGAGCTGCTGCACAAGCTGAAGTGCAACAAAAACTGGAAGCTCTTGAAGTCAGTAGAATGGCTGCTGAAGAGGTGATCCAAGCTCAAAATGTCCGACTCTCAGCGGCTGCTACTGCTGCTGAAGCTCAGAGAGCTAAGCTCCAAGAGGTTGAGGATCAGCTGAGGGCCAAAAAAGATGAACTGACCCAGACTCAGGCTGAAGCTTCCCAAGTTCAGCAGGAGCTGAACAAGCAGAAAGATTCCTCCTCCAAGCTCGCTGATGAGCTGAAGAAATCCAAGGAAGACTTAGAGGAGACAAAGAAGAAGTTGGCTGATGCCGAAGCTCTACTCAAGGTCCGTATCTACACCCAAGAAGAGTATGAAATGGGTTTCAGAAACGGGTTCAGAGTGTGCCGAAGAGTCTGCCTACATGCGGAGCCGAAGCTGGACTGGTCCAAATGTGCTGAATGGATCCAGGACCCCGAAGACCCTCACATGAAGTATGCAACTCCAATCGAAGCTGAAATCCTTGCGGCTGAAGAAGCCGAAGAAGAAGCTGAAAGAGAAGAGTTGGAGGCTGAACGAAGGGAAAGAGAGGCTCAGCAGAGTGCAAAGCCTGCTTCTTCTGCTGTTGGGACTGATGCCACCATGGGACCTAGTAATGCTGGTCAGTCTGATCCTCAGGTTGAAGCATAGGAACTCGGGCAGTCGTCTTCAAAATCTTGCGGTTCATCGTGCGCTTAACTTTAGACTTGCTGCTTTCTGAATTTTTTTCCTTGTTTTTTGCTTCAGCTTCCCTTGATGTACAAACTGCTTTCTTGTTTTTGTATGTACCTCGACAGCTGTAATTTTCCGCTCGTGGGCGGCTGCCGATGCTTTGTTATGCTCTTTGAACATTTGAACTTGTAGCTCACTTTCTGAGCCTTACTCTCATTAATCCGATGCTTTTTCTTCAACTGCTTTGTCTCATTCTGAATGCTTTACTGTTTCTGAACTTGAGAAATTTCACAAAAATTTTGCTAAGTACGAAGCTTTTGGCTTGAAGATAACTTGCACTAATAGTGCCTCCTTCCTCCCCCCAGAAATCTGAAGACTCGTCTTTGGATTGCTGAGTTGGGCTTTGTTTCTTTGACTTTCAGACGGAGCTGAATAAAAAATTTCTAACAGTTGCTGTTATCCTTGATTTTTTGTCTATCTTTAAAAATGGATATCTGAAACACAAGGCCAACTGAAGGCAATGTTTCAGATAATAGCTTTCTGGGATACGAAGCTCAGTTAAGGCAATATCCCAGACTTGTCCATGGACTCATGTCTTTGGAGAACAAGTCTTACTGAAGTTTGACTTCAGCTGAAAGACCAGAGTTCTTTAAAAAGACGAGTTTGTCAGCAATCTGAAACCCAGTTTCCCGAAGGCGAAGGTTTCAGACGAGGCTGAATGAAAACCCTTAAAGAGTAGATAGAATAAAGAAAATTTGAAAGAATAAAAAGTTGCAAATAATTATAGAAATGGTGGCTCTGAGACCTTTCATTAATGATTCAAAATGTACTTACAAAGATTGTTCTGCCCCGACGGGTTTACACATGATATTTCTTAAGTACACCAGCATTCCAGTGATTTTTCAGCTCAGTTCCATCTAACTGACGAAGTCGTTATGTCCCTGGCTGAAGCTCATCATAGATTTCATAGGGTCCCTCCCATGCAGCTGAGAGTTTCCCATGGATTCGGCCTTTCTGAACTGCAGCAGCATTCCGAAGGACAAGGTCTCCAATTTTGAGAGGCCTTGCCTGGACCCTTCGGTTGTAAAATTTGCTGATTCTCTGCTTATAAGCAGCCCTTCTGTCTCGGGCTGAGTCCCTTACTTCATCGAGGAAATCGAGAGATTCCTTCATAAGTTGCTCATTCTCAGCCGAGAAGTGGTGCACTCGTAAACTTTCAGAGCCGATTTCCACTAGAAGAACGGCTTCGGCACCATACACCAGCTCAAAAGGTGAATAGCCCGTTGCCTCCTTTTCAGTCGTCCGAAGCGACCAGAGGGTTCCTGGGAGCTCCTCTATCCACTTGGACTTTTGATCTTCAACCCTTTTCTTCAAAGCGTTGAGGATTTGTTTATTTGCAGCTTCAGCTTGGCCATTACTTTGTGGATGACACACTGCTGAATATGCCAATTTAATGCCGAACTGATCTGTGTATCGCCTCAGCGGTAAATTATCAAATTGCCTCCCATGATCGAAGACAAAAACCTTCGGAATACCGAAGCGGGTAATAATGTTCTGCCAGATAAATTTCCTGACAGTTTGCTCTGTGATATTCGAAGCTGCTTCAGCCTCAATCCATTTGCTGAAATAGTTGATGCCGACTATTAGCCATCTTTTTTGGTAAGGTGCATCCGGAAAGGGTCCCAAAATATCCAGCCCCCATTGGGCAAATGGGAGTGGATTAAGGATCGGCTGAAGGTTTCTAGCTGGCTGATGGATGACTGGTGCAAATTTTTGACATTTTTCACATTTTCGGACCAGTTTCTTAGCATCTGAGATCATGGTGGGCCAGTAATATCCGGCCCTCAATGCCTTGTGGGCTAAGGTTCTTCCCCTGATGTGGTTCCCACAGATGCCGAGGTGAATCTCCCGAAGGATGTAATCTGCATCTGTTGGTCCCACGCATTTCAGCAATGGGGCTGAGAAGGATTTTTTCAGGAGCTCCCCTCCAAAGACGATGAACCTTGAGCTGGTTCTCTTCAGTTTGGAGGCCAAAATTCTATCTTCGGGAATTTCTCCCCGAAGCTTGAAAGTTAGGATGGGATCCATCCAGCTGGGCTCTGGGTCAGCGCAGCACACTTCAGGTGCTTCGTCGACACTTCTTTCTCGGCGCACTTCCACAAATACAGATCTGTTCAGTTCAGTGAGAGTTGAACTGGCAAGTTTGGAGAGTGCGTCGGCTTGAGCATTCTGACCCCTTGGGATCAGCTGAACTTCAAAAGTTCTCAGCTTTGCAATGACTGATTTGATCTTGGCAAGATAGGCTATCATGGAGGGTTCTTTGGCCTCGTAACTGCCACCGATCTGATAGGCAACTAACTGAGAGTCTGTCTTCAGGCAGACATGTTCGGCTTCCAGGGAGATGCATAGCTTTAGGCCAGCGACTGCTGCCTCATATTCAGCTTCGTTGTTCGAAGCCTTGAAAGAAAATTTTAGTGCATACTCAAAGGATTTGCCTTCGGGAGAGGTTATCACTACCCCTGCCCCCGAACCATTTACGGTGGAGGATCTATCCGTAAACACGGTCCAGGTTTTCTTCTCATCGTCCAGCGTCTCTTGGTACAAGCATTCGTCCAAGAAGTCCGCTAGAGCTTGAGCCTTGATGGCTGCTCTCGGCTGATAGCTGATGCTAAATTCGGTGAGCTCAAAAGCCCACTTGGCCAGCCTACCAGATTTTTCAACTTTGCCGAGAACCTTTTCCAGCGGCTGATCAGTTAAGACCACTATCTGATGACAATCAAAATAGGGCCTCAGCCTCCGAGCAGCTACCACTACTGCAAAGGCGACTTTCTCGAGTAGAGGGTAGCGAGTCTCGGCATCCGTCAGAGTGTGACTGACGAAGTAGACCGGTTGCTGAATTTTATTTTCTTCCTTCAGCAACACTGCACTGATGGTGGCTGGGCTGACGGCCACGTACAGATACAAAGTTTCTCCCTTTGTTGGGCTAGCCAGTGTTGGGAGTTGAGCCAAATGCTCCCGAAGCTGCTTGAAAGCTTCTTTTTGCTCTTCTTCCCAAATGAGCTCTTTTGTTTTTAGGAGTTTCAGGGCTTTGAAGAAAGGTAACCCCTTGTCCGAAGCTCTGGAAATGAACCAAAAGAGGGCTGCCATTCTTCCGGTGAGCCGCTGAACATCCCTCTTTGTTTTCGGCTCAGGAAGATCGAGCGCTGCTTTGACTTTGGAGGGATTAGCATCAATCCCCCTCTTGCTGACCATGAACCCAAGGAATTTCCCTGACTTCACGCCGAAGACACACTTCTTTGGATTCAGCTTCATTTGATGCTTTCTTAAGGTGGCGAAGGTTTCAGCCAGGTCCTTAACATGGTCTTCAGATTTTTTGCTTTTGACGATTGAATCGTCGACATAAACTTCCATGTTTCGGCCCTTTTGATCGGCAAAAACTTGATCCACCAGCCTTTGATAAGTTGCCCCCGCATTTTTCAATCCGAAGGGCATCCTTTTATAATTGTACACCCCGGCGTTCGTGACGAATGCCGTCTTTGATCGGTCGTCGGGGTGCATGAAGATCTGGTGATACCCCGAGAATGCGTCCATGAAACTAGGGGTGAAAGTTCGGTTTTCAGTTTGGTTTTTTTCCCAAACCGAAACCGAACCACCATATTTCGGTTTCTAAATTTTGGAAACCACACCGCACCACTTTAATTTTGAAACCGAACCAAACCAAACCACCTAAATTTTGGTTTTCTAAATAAAAAACTAAACCGCACCGAATTTTCCTATCCAGGATAATAAACATCAAATTTAGCAAAAATAACCGAACCAAACCACACCAATCAAAACCGAACCAAACAAAACCACACCCCTAGCCTAGATCCGCAATTACGCACCCACCACAAATCACAATTCAATCCAAACCACCATAAAAATAATGTAGAAAAACAAAACTTAAACAAATTAAATTAAACGAAATAAAAAGAGAACTACCTCACGTCCTCACATTCCACCAAAAAACGTCGATTTTGGGTTTTAAAGATCAAATTCGACCACGAAAACTCTAGATCTAGAGTTTTCATGGTCGAATTTGACATGAAAACCCTTTAATTGATGTTGTACGAAATGAGAAACCATAGTTTATGCCCTTATGGAGTTCGAAAAACCTCAAAACCTTAGTTGATGGTGATGCGGGCTGGTGAGGAAAAGAGGAGATGGGAGTGAAAGTGGAGATAGGGTGGAAGAAAGAAGAGATGTAGACGAAAGGAGAGAGAGTGAGACTGAGAAGGGGAGAGAGAGGGCGGAGAAGAGGAGAGAGAGGGGAAACTCAGAGAAATGAGAGGGGGATTAGGGTTTTTTCCTATATATACTGAGGGTAAAAATATGTTTGGCTAGGGTTTTTTTTTAGTTTGGGCCTATATTTCGGTGTGGTTCGGTTTTGTTCGGTTTTTAATTTTGCAAACCGAAACCGAACCACACACCGAATGTTTTTTTTAAAAAAAAACCGAAACCGAACCACTTCAAAAAAAACCCAAACCAAATTTCTTATTCGGTTTGGTTCGGTTTTAAACCGAATTTGTTTCACCCCTACATGAAACTAAGCAAGGCATGGCCACTTGTCGAGTCGACTAGCTGATCGATCCTCGGCAAGGGATAGAAGTCCTTCGGACAAGCCTTATTTAGGTCCGTGAAGTCAACGTACATTATCCAGGTACCATTGGCCTTCTGAACCATCACCACATTTGCCAGCCATTCTGGATATTGACAAGGCTCGATGAAGCCTGCATCTAGTAACTTTTTGACCTCGGCTGCGATGTCTCGGTTCTTATTTGCGGAATAGTTCCGCTTCTTTTGCTTAACTGACCGACACGTTGGGTCGACGTTAAGCTTATGGGAGATGAGGTCTGGACTTATCCCAGACATATCAGCTGCCGAGAAAGCAAACACATCTCTGTTGTCCCGAAGGAGTTGAATAAGTTCACAACGGGTGCTCGGATCAAGGTCCATCCCGATTGTTACACACTTCTCAGCGTCTCCTTCGGTCAACTCAACCGTTTCAGTCTGCCGATCCAGGTCCATTGTTGATGGGCTGGACTCTTCACAATCTGGTCTGCTGTCTTGTCAGCAGGCGTCCCAGACTTTTTCTTCTTCGGCTGGCTCCCTGAGTCTTTCGGCTAAGATGAAGAGCTAGCCCTTTCTTTTTCTGGCCCTTTTTCTTTGGGCACAGAACCTTGGGCCGAAGCACTTAAACCTTTCAGCTTTTTTGTACTCGGCTCTCTTTCTTTTTCTTTCTCCTCCTCATCCTCATCGTCGTCATCTGGACGACTAGTGGATGGCTTGAGGTAGTTGCACCTTCGGGCCTCCTTTTGGCTGCCCTGGATCCTTTCGGGGAAGCCGGCGTCTGAAACGTAGATCATCAGCTGATGATATGTTGAGATGACCCCTTGGTTCTCGTAAATTATGGGTCTCCCCAAGATCACGTTGTACACTGAAGGAGCGTCGATGACCAAAAATTCATTCATGACGTTCCTAGCTGCCTCATCGCAGCCGATGGTGACAGGAAGCAGAACCTTCCCATCAGGATAAGTTGAAGCCCCATTGAATCCAGATACTGGGTAGGATACCGGCGTGAGGTGCTTAGGCTTCAGCTTGATTTGATTATAGGCCTTTCGGAACAAAATATTTGCTCCGCTACCACCGTCAATTAGAACTTTGCTGACGTCGTGGTTGGCCACCGTGGCGATGATCACCAACGGGTCCTCATGAGGGAACGTTACCCCCCGGCAGTCGGCGGCTGTGAACGTCATGTTCGGCACCGGCGACTGGGGAGGCTGCATGCTAGCGTTGTTCACCTGGTGGGTCAGAGCCCTAAGGTGTCGCTTGTGTTCCCTCCGAGAACATATTCCTCCCGAGATAACATTGATTGGAGGGAATTTTCCCTCCGCATTTTTACTGTTCTTCCGGGGGAAGTCAAGGTCCTGCCGAGAGTCCTTTTCAGACTTCTCAGCCTCTTTTTTCTCGCGGTGATCCGCGATGTATTTTTTCAAGTATCCCTTCCGGACCATGTCTTCGATCTGGTCCTTCAGCTGGATACACTCTTCAGTGTTGTGTCCCGGTGATTCGTGGAACTCACACCACTGATTTTTATTTTTGCGCTGATACCACTCGGGGAGTGGCCTCGGCTTCCTATAACTCTGCTCTTCCTTCGTCACGCTGTAGATCTTGGCGCGTGGAAGGGCTAACGGAGTGTAGGACTCATATCTGCCTGAGAATGGGGCAGACTTTTCCTTCTTCGGCTCGTTGGCCGAAGATTGTTCCGAGGCTTTCGCCTTTCCTTTCGTCTTCTTGCCTTGGCCTTCAGACAGTTGCCTTTGCTTCCCATTCCCAGATTGGGGTTGGGATTTTGTTTTGTTCCACTCTTCGGCTCGGATGAATTTATCCGAGGCATTCAGAGCCTCCTCCAAGGTCTGCGGGGTGTGCATGACCATGAAGTCTAGGAACTTTCCGGGGGCTGAAGGCCGTTCTGTATTGCAAAAACTGCCAGCCCTTGGTCCAGCTGAGACACGCTGGATGACTCGTTGCTGAAACGGGTCAGGTAGTCCCGGAGACTCTCGGTCTCCCCTTGCTATAGGCTCATGAGCTCAGCAGTGGTTTTCTCTCGGCGGTTTGCCGTGGAGAATTTGCTCTTAAACTTGGTGGACAGGTCGTCCCACCCCGCTATAGAGCCTTCCTTTACTCCCTTGGAGATCCACGCTTGCGCGACCCCCTTGAGAGTGGTGGGAAAATATTTGCACCAGGTCGCTTCGGACCTCGGGCAGAGATGCATGTGAGCCTCGTACGAGGCAATGTGGTCCTTTGGATCCGAAGTCCCATCGTATGTAATGTGCGACGGTATTTTAACCGTAGGCACATGCTCTTCCAGAATCCATAGCTCGAATGGGGAACTGGTGGGTAGCATAACGGCCTTGCCTTTGTTCCTGGCCGAAGGGACCGTGCTCCGCCCTCTTAGAGAGGTAGGAGTGGTTTTCGTCCCCGGCTGGGAAGTTTGGGCCTCGGCTACAGGGAACGAGAGGCGGCTGTGCACGCTCGGCTCCCTGCCGCCGAGTCGGTCGAGTACGCTTCGGCGAGCAGTCTCAGGTCGCTCTCGCTCTCGGTGGGCAGATTCCGGTCGAGAGGCTGAGCTGCTGCTCTTGCGCGTTTCTGGCCGAGAGGTTGAGGATCCTTTGAAAAATTGAGGGTTCTTTTTCCTCTCTCTTTCAGTTCTCCAAGTATCCTCTTCCCACTCTTCTAGTTCCCGGAAGGAGGGAGGCTTCCCTCCGTCATGGTCTAGCTTCCTCCGCTGATGCCTTGTATGCGGAGGAGTCCGATCACGAGGTGGAGGCATATTTTGTGCCCTCATTGCCTCCATGAGCACCGCCAGCGCTCTCGCCACTTCTTCCGAGCTGGGCCCCGTCAAAGGGGTCCTCGGCTGAGCGTGAGAGTGAGAACGGATGGTCAAAGGTTGGCTTTGTGGCACTGAATGAGTCCTATGATCGGACTGACTTTTGTTAGACCGAGGGGGACTCGGTCTATGGTGAGAATTGTGAATTACGGGAGAAAGGGAATCCTCCCGGTATGATCCTCCCCCCGAACTGGCACCCTTCGAAGAGTTCCTGTTCGGCGAAGGTGATGGTGTAGGAGTTTTAGGCCTTTCGCCCACTCCTTGACGTAGACTTTTGTTCTTGCGGTTCTTAGCCATTGCTACTAAGATGATTGCAAGATGATTTTGATTGGCTTAAAGATTTTTGAAAGTCTTCCCCACAGACGGCGCCAAATTGTTTCGGGTGAAAACAATGGGACCTTGCCGAAGGTCCAAGGTAGTGGATGAAGACTGGGCTCGGTCCAAATGATGTTGGGCCGAGGGTTTCCTACACAGCAGACACACGTAAACTAGCCTCGGGGGGTTGCCGAGGAAGGCCCCTGCGATGCTAAAGTCAGTACAATGTGTAGAGAGAGAAAGCTATGCAAGAGAATTAATTTCTTGAGGCTTTGTGTATATGTCTTACAAATGTGATATTGATGGCTTTTATACCTTTGCACATATGGGAGAAGTGGGCCTTGGCCCAATTGACTTGCTCTGTGGACTGACGTTGACTTTAGCACAATCGGAGAGTTGAACCTTGACCTTGGGCTTTTAATTGGATCATTTGATGGCTTGGCCCAATTGGACTAAATTGGACCCAAACACTAGGTATACACCAATTACTGATTTACTATGTATTGACTATTGAGTTGTAGGGTAATTTAGTAATGGGACAAGATTAAGTTAATTGGGCGTTTTTCAATGATAACTTGGTATTGTATGAACAATTATTGAGATTATAGCAATGGAGATGTGTTAGAGCAGTTTGTTGTTATTTCCTGTATAAATTCATCCATCATTTACGCGGTCATTTGCTAAATTCAGTTTTAGCCGGTTAACATTGTTGCGTTTGAATGCTTGATGTAGTTATCGAAGGTAAAGGTATAGGATTTTAGACTAATACAAGTAATAATAATGTATATAGCTGTCAAGTTTGGTTGTGAAAGAATGTTTTTGAGCAATGTACTATGTGTAACAAAGATGAGCTTGTTAGGAGCTACTAAGCTGTCTGATATGGACCACATGGTGACTGTTTTGGTGCAGAAACGCGAATCAGGAAGTTGTTCCTATGTCTAATAGGATGAAAATAGTTAGAACATGTTGATATAGAAGAAAATTGTAAACAGCTTAGCAAGTGTCTTTGATGTTGAGAGTTCTAATAGTTAATTGTTTGTTGTGCCTCAGAATGAAAATAACTAAAATCTTCAATCTAACATAAAGTAGTAATTGTTATTTTTGGGCATTTAGTAAATTTTACTAAAAACCAATCACTACATGAGAATTTCAATTATAGCATCTCTCTCAATTCATTAGAAGTGGAGATTCCTACAATTGACAGCCTACAGGGCACCTTATCTTCTTGAATGATAGTTTAGGAGGTTTGCATTTGTTACTAAAGTTCTCATTTCTGTAAAGCCAAACTGTAATATTGCTTCAGAAGAAAAATGCTGGACAATTGCTGCTTCCTGTCCTTGATGATATTGATAGCTAGTGATATTTCAGTATCTAAGTCAGTAGCTGTTCTTATACAGGTACGCAAGAGTTACATTATTTGCTTGTTTCTGATACTAGACACTCTGACATGACTATGGAGGGCCCCTGAAATTTCGAGATGAAAATGCAACATCTTCATAGAATCTTTGAGTATGACACTTGGACATGTTTCAGTGCTCTACATTTTGGTAGCTGAGTTTGAGTAACAAAATGTAGCTGGAAGATAAGTAAGCTCTCTACTCATGTTATTTACCATAATTGTTTTTGAAGTTTTATCTTGTGTTTTCTATTCCTGAAAGAATGATGTTGTTGGGTTGTAAACTTTGTGGAAACATAAGTAAACGCTTATTGATCTATTGACATGTTTGCTTCCCTGCGATTGCAAACTTGAAATAGGTAGCTTGCCAGGGGTGGGGGATACAAGCACATGGGAATTCCATGTGCAAAGGTGTCATATGTAAAATACGAGGAATTATTTTAGTGTGATACTGTGCTTGTTTCTGACCAATTCTCTGGTCATAAGAAGTCTATGTACTGTCAATTAGGCTCTTTTAATTTTATTAGACCTTCTTAGACTTGAATATGCCAGTACTACAATTGCAGTTTTGTGCAAGATGAATGTGCAACTTATGCTCTGGTGTATTGATTGATAGTGTTCAATACACAACAAGACCATAATACCGAAAGGAACAATGATTATAGGGTGCTTACCCTACTTGTGCCTTTGTGCTGTGAATTTTTTTTTATCTGCTAATATGAGCAATGAAAGAATCCATTTCCAATTGAGAACTTCCATCATCTGCTACTGAGGCTCGAACAGCTCTGCCTAGTTCTGCAGCCCTTTCCCTCATCTCTTTTCCTTCTTCCGATTTCATCAATTTTCTTACTGTGTTCTCAACTACAGTTGATGTTACTAGCTCAGCTCTGTGCTCCCAAGCCCTGATTAACAAACCAATCCGTAGGACTTCTGTTATCAAAATGCTGTTTCTAGGTTGGTCAGAATGCATTGGCCATGCTGCAACTGGCACTCCCATGGTTATGCTCTCCAAGCATGAGTTCCACCCACAGTGACTGAGGAACCCACCTGTTGCTACAACGGACTAGCGTGAGCAAGTATAATTAAGTGAACGGTTGTACGTGTGATTGATAGAAAAGCTCAAAGCTTACAAAAGGGTCTCCATGGCTTTAGGCCATGACTCTCCAAGTTTCACTTACAATTTTCTGGATGATCTCTCTCTTGCTAGACTACTACTTCTTATACTACCAATACATGTACATAAATGGCAAACAAGCCTTAATTACTACCATTACTACTATTGGCATTTAACTACTTTAGTTCAATACAAACAAAAGGACTAAAGCATCTTGTCTCCCTGCTGCACATCAACGGTCCTCTGCTTCCTTGTGCCTTGGCCAAATCAGGTTGTTGTTGTTGTTGTTCGATTGCTGATTCTGTTTCTGCCTTCTTTTATAAACCAACATCACGGGTGGTGTGTGCGAGTGCCTTGCAATACTCCCCCCAAAGAAGCCACCTTGTCCTCAAGGTGGAAGTCCGGAAATTGCTCAATGATCTTTGCGGAATCCTCCCATGTAGCCTCAAAGTGTGGCATGCCTCTCCATTGAATTAGGACCTCCGTTCCCTCCTTACGACCAGCCTTTGGTCTGACATCAAGAACACCTTCTGGTTCCACCACGAGCTCTAATTCAGGGGTAATTTGGGCTGGTATGGTTGGAGAGCTGGGCACCTCCCCGAGTGCCTTCTTTAGCTGAGAGACATGAAAGACCGGGTGAATACGACAATGCTCGGGTAATGACAGTTTATAAGCCACCTTACCAACGCGTTGTAACACTTCAAACGGCCCATAAAACCTGGCTGCCAATTTTTCAAAAGGTCTCTTGGCCAAAGACTTTTGCCGGTACGGCTGCAACTTAAGGAACACGAAATCCCAACCTTGGAATTCAAGTTCCCTGCGCTTCTCATCAGCGTTCTGTTTCATGATCTGCTGGGCTCTAGATAAGTTAAATTTCAACTCATCCAACATCAAATCGCGCTCTCTTAGCATCTCCTCAACGGTATCCACGGTAGTCTGACCCTTTCCCATGCGCACCAATTTAGGAGGTTCCCTACCATAGAGGGCCTTGAATGGAGTCATCAGTGTAGACGAATGGGAAGTAGTATTGTAAGAAAATTCAGCCCAAGGCAACCATTTGGCCCATGCTCTTGGTTGTTCTCCGGCAAAACACCGTAGGTAAGTTTCCAATCTCTTATTCACCACCTCCGATTGACCATCGGTTTGGGGGTGATAAGATGTACTTTTTTTCAACTCGGTTCCTTGCAAGCGGAAAAGCTCCTTGCAAAAGATGCTAACGAAAACTCGATCCCGATCGGTCACTATGCTACTTGGCATGCCATGTAACCTTACTACTTCTTTCATGAAAATTTCAGCTACGGAGTATGCGGTAAAAGGGTGTCTAAGCCCGATAAAGTGCGCATACTTAGTTAGACGGTCCACCACCACCAACACCGTGTCCACTCCCTTGGATCGTGGCAGCCCCTCGATAAAGTCCATACTCAAATCCTCCCACACCTGCTCCGGAATCGGCAAGGGTTGTAGCAATCCCGCCGGTGACTGCTGGGAAAGCTTATTTCTTTGACAAACCGAGCAATTTCGGACGTATTCCGCGACATCCTTGCGCATCCCACCCCAAAACCATTCACTTCCCAACCTCAGATACGTTTTAGTATCGCCCGTATGGCCACCTTCCGGAGTGTCATGATATAGCTTCAGCAAGGTGGTTTTCCACCGAGAATTTCGGGGAATTACCAATCTCCCCTTGTACACCAAGTGCCGATTATCAATCGTGTATCCCTGAGGTCCTTCCCCCTTGTCCACCGCGGCTTTGATTCTTTGAATTTCGGCATCCCTCACAATTTCTTGACTGAGAGTATCCCAATCAATTCCCTGATTGACACACACAACCCCGCAACTAACGGCAGCCACCTCTTCCCCTCGCCGTGACAGGGCGTCCGCAACCTTATTTGAAATGCCCGGCTTATATTGCAATTCAAAATCGAACCCAATCAACTTCCTTACCCATTTCTGATATTCTGCTTCGATTTCCCTTTGTTGCATGATATACTTGAGGCTCTGTTGGTCGCTTCGCACGACGAATCGTCTCCCTAACAAATAATGCTTCCACTTTTGCACTGATAAACAAATGGCCATGAGCTCTTTTTCATACACCGATTTGCCGCGGCTCCCTGGACTCAAAATTTTGCTATAGAATGCAATTGGCCTCCCTCCCTGCATTAGCACGGCTCCAAGCCCGTACCCGGAAGCATCTGATTCTAATATGAATACCTTCGAGAAATCCGGCATAATTAATACCGGAGCCGTGCTCATGGCGTCCTTCAAACGCCGGAAAGCCACCTCCGCCGCCTCGGTCCAACCGAAATTGTCTTTCTTCAGTTGGTCAGTGAGAGGGTAAGCTATCTGAGCATATTGCCTGATGAATTTTCGATAGTATCCTGTTAAGCCCAAAAAACCCCTTAACTCCTTTAAGTTTCTAGGAGTGGGCCAAGTCAACATGGCCTTCACTTTCTCTTGGTCCACCGACACACCTTCTCGTGAGATTACATGGCCCAAATACGCCACAACCTCCCTACCAAACTCACATTTCTTTTTAATAGCATACAAAACATGTTCTTTTAAAGTGGCTAACACAATTTTTAGATGTTTGGCATGCTCTTTACGACTAACACTATAAATGAGTATATCGTCAAAAAATACAAGAACGAATTTGCGCAAATAAGGGCGAAATACCTCGTTCATAAGTGATTGGAAAGTGGTCGGTGCGTTGGTTAAACCGAAAGGCATCACAAGAAATTCGTAGTGCCCTTCATGAGTTCGGAAAGCCGTCTTGTGAGCATCTTTCGGCCTCACAAGTATTTGGTGATAGCCGGCTTTAAGATCAAGTTTAGAAAAAACTTGTGCCCCATGTAACTCATCTAGTAACTCGTCGATCACCGGGATGGGGTATTTATCGGGCATCGTTTCCTTGTTGAGGGCCCGGTAATCTACGCAAAAACGCCACGACCCATCTTTCTTTTTGACTAGTAACACCGGACTAGAGAACGGACTCGTGGAGGGCCTTATAATTTCGGCTTGCAACATCTCTCTAATGAGTCTCTCGATCTCATCCTTTTGGAATTGAGGATACTGATAGGGCCTAACACTAACCGGGTTGCTCCCCTCTTTTAGGACAATAGCATGTTCATGTCCTCTAGTGGGAGGTAGCCCATTGGGCTCGGCAAACACACTTTCAAACTCAGCTATTACCCCCTTCAAATACTCAGGCAACTCACTGCCTCCCTGCCCCCCTTCTTTCTCTTCCATTCTATTCAACTCTACAAGCATTCCCCCACTCTCCTTTCGTAGCGTTCGAATCATCGCCTTGAGGGTGATACCGGTCTTAGACAAACTCGGCTCACCTTTGATCGTGACAACCTGTTCGTTCATTGTGAAGGTCATTTCTTGTAATTTCCAGTTCGTCATCACCATCCCCAATTTTTCAAGCCATTGTACCCCGAGTATAACATCTGAGTTTCCCAATTTGAGGGGCAGAAACTCCTCTTCTATTTCAATCACCTCTCCTAACTTCAGCCGCACATTCTTGCATTGTCCTTGCCCCTTTATGGTTTCTCCATTGCCGAGTGACACTCCAAAAATTCCCTTCCCCTCAACTTGCAACCCCAACTTCTCGATGACTTGCAACGAGATGAAGTTGTGTGTCGCCCCCGGGTCAATCATAATGACCACCGGTTGCCCCTTAATCGACCCCATCAATTTCATAGTCTTGGGATTGGTTAACCCGACAATGGAATTCATAGAGACCGACGCCGGAATCTCCTCTTCGTAATCCCCGGGCTCCTCGATGGCGGACATCTCTCCTTGTTCCTCCCCTGTCTCCTCTTCCACCATTAATACACTCAACCCTTTAGCTGGGCACACATGCGTGGGCCCCGTCCAACGCCCATCACAACGGAAGCACAATCCCCGTGCCCGCTTGTCTTGTATTTCGCGGTCCGTCAGTCGCCGGACCTCACCGTTGAAGCGCGAGGTGCCTGACGCTGCTCTGCTCTGTTAGTTGGCTGGGAAACCGAAGCTATGGATCCATGACTAGATTGGCTGGTTGAATAATTGGGTTTGGGTGGGATAGAAGACGTGTTGGTCTTGTTTGGGCTGGATGTGGTGTTGTAGGTTGGGCTGTTTGTGGGAAACATTTGGGCTGCCCAGCTCCAAGCAATGTGGTAGCTGGACTTTTGTTGAAATAGGAGTAGGGCCCGGGTTTGGCAAAAGCCCCACCCGTTCTTTTTGGACCGGTGACCCGGTTTCTCTCTTCGACCCGGATAGCAAGGTCCATAGCATCTTCAAGGGTATGCGGGTTCAGCATTCGAATCTCCACCTTTATATCCTCCTTCAAACCATTAATGAACTGCCCCTTTAAGAGACTTTCCGGTATATCAGCCAGGGGCGACGCCTTCTCAATGAAGACCCGGCGATACTCCGGCACCGTGGTGGTCTGTACCACCGCGAGCCACTGTTCGTGCAGGGTTCCGGCATTGACCGGTCGAAATTGAGTGAGGACCCTCTGCTTCATGTCCTCCCAATTGACGATAGGGCGGCGGCGATTCTCCCATTGGTACCACCGTAATGCGTCCCCCTCCATCGCCACCACAGCAGCTTGGATCTTCTCGACCTCCGCCAACTTGTAAAACTGGAAGTACTGCTCACCGCGCAATATCCATCCGTCCGGATCGGTGCGTCGAATGTGGGCAAGTCTAACTTCCGATACTTCCATGACCCCCGGTTGTGATTGTCGTGGTGGTGGCGGTAGTCACTGCCACCCCCTGGTTCCCAGTTCCCAAACCTCAGACCTCCAAACCCCCCGAGCGGCGGTGGTTGTTCCACCTCTTCGTTCACCGGTATGGGCGTCGTGTTCAAGGACTTGAGGGCGTTCCGTATCTCCTCCATGACCTTGTCCTGGCGGCTCGTCGTCATGTGAAGTTGCTGCGTTATATCTTGTCGGAATCGGTCCATTTTCCCGTCGTTCGTTTGCCTTAACTTTTCCATGGTTTCTTCCTGTTGCCTCAACAATACTTGCTGAAGGGAGTTTTCATCGTCTCCAAGTCTCTCGGAAATTTCCTCCACCTTTTCCTCGAGCGCCGCCACCCTCTCCGGCGTCACGGTCAGCGGTGTCGGCGGCATGTCGGCTCTGATACCAACTACAACGGACTAGCGTGAGCAAGTATAATTAAGTGAACGGTTGTACGTGTGATTGATAGAAAAGCTCAAAGCTTACAAAAGGGTCTCCATGGCTTTAGGCCATGACACTCCAAGTTTCACTTACAATTTTCTGGATGATCTCTCTCTTGCTAGACTACTACTTCTTATACTACCAATACATGTACATAAATGGCAAACAAGCCTTAATTACTACCATTACTACTATTGGCATTTAACTACTTTAGTTCAATACAAACAAAAGGACTAAAACATCTTGTCTCCCTGCTGCACATCAACGGTCCTCTGCTTCCTTGTGCCTTGGCCAAATCAGGTTGTTGTTGTTGTTCAATTGCTGATTCTGTTTCTGCCTTCTTTTATAAACCAACATCACGGGTGGTGTGTGCGAGTGCCTTGCAGTTGCTGGATGGGCTAGGATCTCAAGCTGAGGTGCCCAGCCTCTCACAATAATTCCCCTATTTATCACTGTTTTTTAATATCCTTCTGGCAGCTGAAGAGTTTTTGCCTCATCTTCTTCAAATAAATCGCCTTTATCAGCATCTCTAAGGACCCATATAAACTTTTGCCCACTTCTTTCCAATCCTGTTGCCAACTCTTTGACCTGCTCATCAACCATAGATGTTATTGTTCCAAAAGAAACATATACCACAGATTCTATCTCCTGCTTGTCTAGCCACTCAAGGCATCCAGGCCTACAAGTTTTCGTTTTTCCTTTTGCTTCCACCGGATTAAAAGGTCCAATAGAAAACAGTTTCTTGTTAACATTCGTTGATAGTTTTGACAATAGTTCCATGTATCTACCTTCTATCAATCTGCATGTATTAAAAAGTCTTCCAGATTCAAATTCCAAAAGCTTGTGTTGATTTATTATAAATTTCTCAAACTCTGGTGTGAAGCTCCCTTCTCTAGAAGGGATGTATCTTGGAACATCAGAATCTAATTCAAAAGGTTTTTCTATAATGGACTCCCATTTATTAAAGAAGATGGTAAAAGCAGATACTGATAGAAAAGTATAAGATTCGGCATTTGGGATCAATTTAACATCTTGCACTACGGAGGCCATCAGGTTATCATGAATGATAATTATTCTCCTAAACTTAGATGAAAGTTCTTGTAAAAGTTGAAACACAGGTTGACGGAGATGTGAACAAGCATCAGAAAGTGGTTGGAGATGCTCTGAAATTTGATCCAGGCATTGTTTTTAGGGGAAAATGAGCTGAGAGTAGGAAGTTGGAAGTCATGGAAATAGATGTTACCTGAACTTTCCAAGTCCCAACCATGGACACGGAGCTTCACTTGGCGATTGTGCACAGTTGATCCAGCAAAGTGAACCGGTATGCCATAGGAGGCTATAAGACGGGAGAGGTGGAGGAGCTGATTGATATGGCCATGGGCTGGGAAGGGAACCATCACCACAACTATTTGAGGTTGTTTAAGGCCAGTTTGACAGCCTTTTTGTCTTTCCATTGTGCATAAATTTTAGGATGTCTTAAGATGGATCTTGATAGCCATTAAAACCTTAAAGATATAAGGGGGAAAAAAATCCTTTGTTTAATATATGTTTGTTTATATATTTTGGGGACAGGACCTTGTATGGCTTATCTAAAAATGCTTGTTCCACTAGTCTATTGGGATGAAAACAAGGTAAAGTTTCTCTCCTTAAAATGTGGTATCTGGTATGTGATGTATTGTGTCTGCATGTGTATGTGTTTGCGTGCAGTTTTTTTTTTCTTCCATTTTTTTTATTATTTTGTTTTTACAGTATTTTATTTTTTAAAGGTACTAAGTTTATATGAGAAAAAGTCTGGTTTCTAGTGTATATAAAAGTATCATAAGATACTTATTCTATTTTGGAATCTTTGGGATTTCTTGTGGAAGCTGACCCTTTTTGTGTTGGGTTGTTCTGTATTTATCTTGTTTTTGACAAATTGTGGGTAAGATGAGGACTGGAGATACAAATATTGTGGTCCAATGCCTTAACAAGGAGATTTTTTTTTTCCCCTGATATCTAAATTACAAAGTAGTTATAGTCCATGACAACTTTTAGGCTATGAAGATAATGGAGATACAAGGAGACCATTATATTGACTATTGAGCAGGAGTATAACAAATAGATTGGGTAGTCCTGGAATAATATAGTGAAATACACTTGTTAGCTCTGTAGAAAGGAAAGCCAAACTTTCTCACTTGTGAAGGATGAATTTTTAATGCTTTCGATGTGGATTGTGTTTTGTTTCCGTTGTGATTGATTTGACCGGTCAAATGTAACTTAAAATGACAGAAGTATGGTAGCTTGGAACCAAGTTAACAAATATTTACATACATAAACAGAACTTTATATGAAAGTGCTACATATAATTGCTTTTCATCATATAAAATTATGGTAGGGATCATCATTGTCTCTAGGCTTTCTCTAGTATCTATCTTAGCACAGGCAATCTTAATCACCAGAACTAGCAAGGGGGTTTATACTAGGAAAGTGACCAAAATAAAAATTTAGGGTTGTGATCTATATCATCCCAAGGGAGACTCAGAAGGTTGTTGCTGGTTGCTTTGTAATTGTAATAGCAGAAAGGCTCAGAGGCCTGATTATTGGTCAATTCTTAGTACTCACATCTCCGTGAATTTCAAGATTGGTATCATACCTGAGACTAATATCATGTTTTTTGTATCATACAAACTTATACATCAGTAATTCTAGATCCTAGCTAGGCAAAGTTCATTTATTATTTTAGTACATTTCACTGATTGAGTTGCCCGCGATCATATCTTCAATTATGTTTCCAACTATCCAAGATTTTCTTAGGATGTATCCTCTTTTTTACACCATTATCTGGTTATGTGAGCGATGAAAGAATCCATTTCTAGGCGAGAAGATCCACCTGTAGCAGTTGATCCTCGAACAATGCCTCCGAGCTCTGCAGCTTGTTTCCTCATCTCCTCACCTTCCTTTGATATCATTAATTTTCTCACTGCATTTTCTATTGTAGTTGATGTTACAAGCTCATTTCTTTGTGCCCAATCTCTGACTTCTATACCAAATTTTAGTACTTGTGTTACCAAAATTGTGTTCCTTGGTTGATCAGAATGCATTGGCCATGCTGCCATCGGCACTCCCATGCTGATGCTCTCCATGCATGAGTTCCAGCCGCAGTGACTCATGAATCCTCCCGTTGACGGGTGCGCTAGAACTTCAAGCTGAGGTGCCCAGTCTCTCACCACCATTCCCCTGTCCTGTATTCTGCTTTCATATCCTTCTGGTAGTTGAGGCCTTTTCACATCACCTTCTGCAGAAAGTTCTACTTCATCAGCACTTCTAACAACCCATAAAAACTTTTGCCTACTTCTTTCAAACCCAACTGCCAACTCACTAATCTGCTCCTCTGACATTGATGTTGATGTTCCGAAAGAGATGTATATTACAGAATCCTTCTCTTGTTTGTCTAGCCACTCGAGACATTGATGTCGGTTGTAAGTGTATCTACCCTTTACTTCCACTGGATTTAAAGGTCCGATCGCAAAAAGCTTCTTGTTAGCGTTTGTGGGTAGCTTTTCCAGTAAGTCCATATATCTACCTTCTATTGGTCTGCATGTGTTGTAGATTCTTCCACTCTCGAAGTTTAATACTTTGTATTGCTTTGCTGCATAGTCTGCAAACTCTGGTGTAAAGCAGCCTTCACTTGAGGGAATGTTATTTGGGATATCAGAATCTAGCTGAAATGGTTTGTTAGTTATCGACTCCCAAATGTAGAAAAAGATAGCGAAGGCAGAGACACTATGGAGAGCATATGACTCAGCATTTGGGATTAATTTCACATCTTGAACAACTGTAGCAATTAAAGTATCATGAATAATGATGATCCTCCTAAACTTAGTTGAGAGCTCTTGTAGAAGTTGGAATACAGGTTGACGGAGATGAGAGGAAGCATCAAAAAGTGGTTGGAGATGCCCAGGGAATGTGGTGTGGGGATCAAATTTGGGAGTAACTGAGGTTAAAGGAGGGAGCTGCAAGTCATGAAACTGAATTTTACTTGTATTTTCGGGGTCCCACCCGTGGAGGCGCAGTTTAGCTTGGTGATTGTGTGTTGTGGATCCAACAAAATGAACTGGTATACCATATGAGGCTATGAGGTTGGATAGATGGAGAGTTTCATTGAGATGGCCTTGCATTGGGAATGGTACCATGACTGCTGCAACTGAAGAATCTTTGAGGTGTTTTGGTTGATCATTTTGATTGTAAATTTGGTGTGCCATTTTGATAAATTCTTAGGCTGGAAGATTTAGCTATATGAATATGAACAGCCTCCAGCAGTCCAGCCCTTCACATTATATAAACTTACCTAGACAAGCGGCGTATGCACAACTTGTGTAGTACGGAGTACTATACATGCTTTTGGGTGAAATACAATTTTGTTTATTGCAATCTAGAGTTGATAATTTTGCATTGTTAGTTTCGTATTGCTTTTTTTTTGCTTCTAATTGGGAGCAACTTTTTTTGCTCTTTTTTGCAAATGCTCATCACTTGCCTATTTTGGGGATGGGTGTACGGTGTACCTACCTACCTATAACTTTTTAGATGGAATGTGAAGACTGGATTTCATTTTATCTATTGTGGCATAAATAATTAGGCTTTTGTGTGTGAGGTTTAGCACTATTAGGCTTATGATTAGATTAAATTATCTTATAGTGGCACATAAAGCTAGATTAGTGCTTCCGTGTTCTCTTTAGTCATTGACTAAATAGCAAGATATATTATAGTCCTAATCATGATTGAATGTGTAGTGCTTTCGTGTTCTCTTGCAGGTCCTGTATCTTGTATTTTATAATGCTCAATTATTTGTCACTTAGAATATAATAAATGATAGTCCTAATCATGATTGAATGTATAGTTACCTTAATTATTGATTATTATTTCACCAAAGTGACTACCCATGAGCAAAGCTGCAAAATACTTATCTAATGCTCAAGTGGTATACAAGTTGGTAAATATTTTCCTTTTTGTTTACAGATTCAAGTCTTGGTTCAAAGAACTAGGTTTTCTTAGAAATGACCATTGGATTATTGTAATTTTTAAAATCAGGTTAGGAAGCCTTGACTAGTTCCTAGAGGAGGAGCAACCGATCTCATTGCTTTGGATGATATACACAACATCCATGTTATGAACTTTAATAAGACCATAAAAGAGAGACAAAACATTCGACTCTGTAGTTATTTTCAAGATCCGTTACTGAACATAAAGGATCCCTTATTCCCTACAAACCATATGAAGTCGGTGCATCACTACCTTCTATCTTCCCAAAAACTATGAACCATCTCGAAACCATTTTGATGTGATTGAAGAATTAGAAAAACTGTCATTTAATGATCATCTCGAAACCATTTTAGTGATCAGCAGTGACATTGAGGATTGTAACATCTTGTAATAAGGTCTTATACCTATTTCAATTTATTGTTGGTTAATTTTAACACTACAAAAGTTATACTCAATCAAGGAATATGCTTAGTTTTATGTTGCATTGTTGCTTGCTTATTGAATATGCATGACAAAAAAAAAAAAAAAATTGCAGCCGCTGCACTGATATGATATACTTATATTTGTTAGCTACATATAGTTGTTATATGACTTGTATTGTTTGCTGCCACATTAGTTAAGCTGCAATTTGAACAGTAGTTGCTCTCAAGTAATTGATTCCAACTGCTGTTCTCTTGTGCAGTATTCTATGAATCAGACTGCCCCAACAGTCCCGTGCTTCTATTTTACTGATGCAGAGTCTGAAAACCAGATCAGCTTGATGCAGGGCAAAGCAGTATCTGCGAGTAGATATGTCAAATTGTTGATTAAATGCTTGTGTAGAACCGATACTATCTGCTGAGACAATTGCCTAGCAAGCTGTGATTTTGTGAACAGAAGTTGTGATTCTATTGCCTAGATGTAACAAGGTATGTCACAAATCTCACAATATATCGTTTTGTTGTCCCTCTCAACTCTTCCAATTTCCAAGGAGGGTGGATTGATTGTTTGAGAATCGAGAATGATACTTGAATAATGAATGTTGCCTTCTTTACTCTTTGTATTGAAAATCTGAACTATAGAAACATAAAATAAGAATTGATTTATGGAAACCAGAGTAGCCAAGTGATTTGTATATGAATGATTTACAATTTTTATTTTGATTGAAAACCTGATGTGATGGTAGTTATCAAGTTAATGGGTTATTTGTGTAATTATTCTAATAAAACATAGGTAGATACTCCGTATATCATGTTTCACACTCCAACTTTATCAGTATAAACACAATTAACTCAAATGTTGATAAGATTACAACAAACAATCAAAGTAAACAAAGTACAATGGGAAAAAAAAATGATACATGTAAAACCCTCAATTTTAGAGGCCTTGAATATTCAGACCAGAATGTTGTTCCAATAGGTTGAAAAACTGTGGTCCTAAAATCTGTATGAAAGATAATTGCAAAAAAAAAAAAAAAAAAAAAAAAAAAAAAAAAAAATCAATACATGATGGTTATAGTGTATACTCTTGAAGTAAATTCATTAATTTGTAATTCTCCTCCCTTCTCCTTGTTGTTGGTTATATTTAGGAAGAAAAGAAGCTATTATGTAAAAAAATTTAAATGTATCTGGAGAAAATCAAAGACTATACAAAGATCAGACCTTTTTCAGTGGCTTTGATTTGGAGTAAAAGTAACGCCTTCAAGCTTGAATGTGGGAATGTGTTGTATGAGAGAGTAGTCTTCTCCGTTTGGTGCACATCTTTTTGATAAGTTTGGTGATGTATCCATTTTATATAGTATATTTGGAGTATATTTGGTTGATGTTAGAGTTGGTTATGTAGGAGATGTATGATCATTATTTATTTTGATCATGGGTTTTATTAGGATATGGCTCCTTTAAGCATAGTTTTTCTCTCACTTATTCCCAAATTTATCCTACCCTTTACCCTAGCCTTACATTACAAGCTTTAAAGACCTTCTGACCTTTGTGCATAGAATTGTATGAATGTAAAAGTGTTGCTTATCAATGCAAGTTATGATTTGGCATATTTCGAGTCGACTAGTAGGATGGAGCGTTCATTGTTTTTATACACACGAGAGTGTGAGTTGGGAGGGCATTGTTCACATTAAAGGGGTGGTTGGAGAGCGATCGAGTACATCTTTTACTCGCCACATAAATGAGAGTCGAATGTGTGAGCACTAGTCTTGAATTCTATATGCTATTGTGGTTTGCTCTGTTTGACAATTGTTAGGGAAGAAAGGTAATTGGATGGATTTGATTGGTTGACTCTGAAGCGTGTTTATTTGATTTACCCTGGATCGCTTGTGCTTGATTTTTACTTATTGGGGTGAAGCATATTTATTGATTCATTGATGAGATCTTTGCTTAGGGACAAGCAAAGGTTTGGCTTGGGGGAGTTTGATGTATCCATTTTATATAGTATTTTACCCCCGTCCCTTGGTCATAATTAGTAGTGTTTTTGGCTCTTTAGAGCCACTTTTATTACTAATTGATGTTTTCTAGTGTTTTCGTAGATTTGGTTGATTTTTGCAGGGATTTATGCTTTTGGAGTATTTTCCCGAGATATTTTGGAGCAATCACGAGCACTGGAGAAGCACGACCAGATTTTATAGCCCAGGGCCGGTTGGAGCCATCGAACCGGTGATTAAGGGCTCGGTAGAGGTGATACCGGGGCGTTTGGACCGAGTATTCAAGACCCAAAGAGGAAACCCAGATTGGCCCGAAGAATTGGAGCCCAATCGAAGTCCAAATATTGGCCCAAATGATCCGCCCGGCCAAAAAGGCTGGCGCCCGGAGGCGCGCCCGGTCGGGCGGGAGGAGCGCCCGGTGACGCGCCTGGCCGGGCGCGAGATTGTTATTAGAGGTGAAAAAAGGCGCGCCCGATCGGGCGGTGCCTCGCCCGATCGGGCGCGTGTATATTTAGGAGACGATTAACGTCGTTTTAATTTGTTTTAGTTTAGGATTCTTGTACGGAGTATAAATACTCCTCCGTAATACGATTTTAGGACGACCTCTTTTTCTTCTCTTAATCTTTTCTCTTAGACTTTCTCTCTCTACTTAGTTTTCTCTCTCTAAACTCTCTCTCTAAACCTTTGTTCTTATTTCTTTGATTAATTCCAGATTTATTTTGGTGACGATTTCTCTTCCCTTAATCTTAGTTATTTACTTTATTCCTTTGATCATGATTTATTTTATTGCTTTGCTTAGTTTATATTTAATTATGTGTGAGTAGTTTAATTTCTAGGGTTTATGGGGATCTAATAAATAATATGAAGGGGTAAATTATTATTGTTGATTATCAATGCTAGATTAATTTCCTATTGATTGATTTAATGCTCTGTGACTAGATTAGGCCTATCTTTTATGCATGAGTTTGACAATATTGATTCAAGAATCGAGAGATGAGAATTAATGTTTAGGTCTAGTTTCAATAGGCAAGTTAATTTATAAATGGTTAAGTCAAGATTCGAGAGATGAGATATAATACCGATAAATTAATTGTGTGATTGTAATAAGTAGCGAGAGCCCTTTACAATCTGGTTAATTGATGCATTGATGATTGACTATTATTGATTGTTGGTATTGCATGATGATTTCTTATTGGATTGTTTTAATGTTTTACAATTGCGGCTTGTAAAAGTATAGCAATATTAAATTGATGAATCGAGCAGATGTTAATTTGATATTAAAGGCTATTTTCAATAAGAACTTAGATCTAGTAAATTGCGAGAGCCTGTTAGGTCTATGTTGGTTAATAAATTGCGAGAGCCTGTTAATCATGTTATTTATGCAATGTCAATGACTGATTACCCTATTTTGCCCCGGAGTATTATTTATTGGTGAACCTATGCCCTAGATCCTTTTATATATTATTTTCTCCCTTTTCCTACTCTTTTTAGTTTAGTTTCATATTCAACTTTTAATATTGGTTACTTAAATAATTTAGATTATAATATTTAATTAGGAGTAAAAAGACTTGTTTCCCTGTGGAGATCGACCCTACTTCCTTATCTACTTTAGTTAGTGAATTAGGTAATTATTTTTGATTAGGGGATACGACTTTACCCTGTCATTTGGGCATCCCGAAATTTTGAGATATTGTAGAGAATTGAGAAGGCAAAATGATTTGGGCAAACCCAACACATTTGGACAATCTACTATTTTAATTTCTTGAAGAGATGTAAAACAATGAGACCAATCAGGAAGCTCTACCATACCTTGACAATTTACAATCCAGAGATATTGAAGAGAAGCTGCAGCAAATTGTATGCCATTTGGTGCACATTGTAGGAGGCTTTGAAGGTCTTGAAGGGTCTCTTCCTCGTTCATATCTAACTTTTCACAATTTACTATTTCTAACATTTGAAGGCCAACAAGGTACTTCATATTGTTTGGAAGACTTGTCAAATTTGGACAACCCTTGATGCTCAAGCATCTAAGGGAGGTGAGCTGCCCGATAATATCACCGTCCCACAACGACATCAGGCTCTTACATGAATGAATAGAAAAGTATTGGAGGGAACTTAATTTATTGAGTTTGGTGTCAACTAAGCTCTCTTGGCATGTTGTCATTGTGAAATTCTTTAAGCTTTGCAATTGATGTATGCCCCTTGGTAGCTCTTTTAATTGCTCACATCCATTGATGTAAAAACTTTCCAAATTCAATAAATTGCATATTGTATTTGGAAGTGATATAATGATTGGATTATATGACAACTCAAAATATCTCAAATGCTTCAGATTCCCGATCAACTTCGGCAACTCTTCAAACCAAAGACTCTGAAGCTCCAAGATGCGTAAGCAGCTGAGATTTGATATAATATCCTCTAGAAAGGACATACTTACATGCTGTTTCATTTCATAACCAAATCGAAATGTTCGGGCTTTCTTTGCTCTGAGAAGCTCTTTTGGAAATTGTTCCTCTTTTAAACTCTCAGTTTCCTCATAGCCCCATACGATATGCCTAGCAAAGTCTAAATCCTTCGTATTATCCAAAGTTACAACAGCTAACTCTTCGGCCATAATGTTTACTGCTAGATCATGCATTTTACTCTCGCAACATAAACCCACCAAATGTAGACCTGATTCTTCAACTAAGAACTTTGATGTCAGTTCCCTTAAGTAGGAGTATCCCAAGCCATTAAAATCCTTCTTTCTCTTATCTAGTGGCAACAATTCAAGTGCGCTCCACAAATATGGTACATCAAGAGAATCCAAATAAGCATCCTTCACGTACAATGACAAGTAAACAAAACATTGTTTTAAGCGAGGTGGTAGTTTATCATAACTTAATTTTAATAGTGGTAATACATTAAGTCGCTTCAATTCGGCAAAACTTTCCATATCATTAATTCGTTGCCATTCTTGTTCGTTCCTCACACTTCTTAATAAACTCGCCAAAGTCTTCACAACAAGTGGAATGCCATGACATTTTTTAACAATAGACCTGCCAATCTCACAAAGTTTCGAATACTTGCTGTTTGGGTCCAATTTAGCCTAGTCATTAAATGATCCAATGTTCCAAAGTCAAGGCCCAAGCCTCCATTAAGCCAAGTCAGCATGATGTCAAGTGGTCCAAATTGTTATGGTCAGCCCATGACTATTTCCGGCCCAATTATCCTCCTCCCTTTGTCATGCCAAGGTATAAAAGCCTTCAATGGCCTCATTTATCATTCATTCATATTAAAGCCTCAAGCATTAACTTTCTTGCATAGCTTTCTCTCTCTAAACACTGTTTGACTTCGGCATCGGAGGGGTATTCCTCGGATCCACCCCCGAGGCCAGTTTACGTGTGTTTGTTGTGAAGGAAACCTTCGGCCCAGCATCATTTGGACCGGATTAGTCCTCATCCACCTAATTGGACTTTCGACAAGGTCCCATTGTTTTTACCCGAAACAATTTGGCGCCGTCTGTGGGGAAGACTTTCAAAAAATCTTTAAGCCAACCAAAATCATCTTGCAAAAATCTTAGTAGCAATGGCTAAGAACCGCAAGAACAAGAGACTTAGTCAAGGAGCGGGCGAAAGGCCTAAGACTCCTACACCATCACCTTCGCCGGACCGGAACTCTTCTAAGGGTGCCAGTTCGGGGGGAGGATCATACCGGGAGGATTCCCTTTCTCCCATAATTCGCCAATCTCATCATAGACCGAGTCCCCCTCGGTCTAACAGAAGCCAGTCCGATCATAGGACTCAATCAGTGCCTTAAAGCCAACCTTTGACCATCCGCTCTCACTCTCACACTCAGCCGAGGACCACTTTAACGGGGCCCAGCTCGGAAGAAGTGGCAAGAGCGTTGGCGGTGCTCATGAAAGTAATGAGGGCACAAAATATGCCTGCACCTCGTGACCGAACTCCTCCGCATACCAGGCATCAGCGGAGGAAGCTCGACCAAGAGAGGGAGAAACCTCCCTCCTTCAAGGAGCTGGAAGAGTGGGAAGAGGACACCTGGAGGACCGAAAGGGAGAGGAAAAAGAACCCTCACTTCTTCAAAGGATCTTCTACCTCTCGGCCAGAAACTCTCAAAAGCAGCAGCTCTGCCTCTCGGCCAGAAACTGTTCACCGAGGGCGGCCAGAGACTGTTCGCCGCAGCGCCCTCGACCGACTCGGCGGCAGGGAGCCGAGTGTGCATAGTCGCCTCTCATTCCCTGCAGCCGAGGCCCGAACTTCCCAGCCAGGGACGAAAACCACTCCTACCTCTCTAAGAGGGCAGAGCGCGGTCCCTTCGGCCAGGAATAAGGGCAAGGCCGTGATGCTTCCTACCAGTTCTCCATTCGAGCAATGGATTCTGGAAGAGCACGTGCCGACGGAAAAAATTCCGTCGCACATTACATACGATGGAACTTCGGATCCGAAGGACCATATTGCTTCTTACGAGGGGCACATGCATCTTTGCCCCAGGTCTGAAGCGACCTGGTGCAAGTATTTTCCCACCACTCTCAAGGGGGTCGCGCAAGCGTGGATCTCCAAGGGAGTAAAGGAAGGCTCAATAACGAGGTGGGACGATTTGTCCACCAAGTTCAAGAGCAAATTCTCCACGGCTAACCGCCTAGAGAAGACCACTGCGGAGCTCATGGGCCTGCAGCAAGGGGAGACCGAGAGTCTCCGAGACTACCTGACTCGTTTCAGCAACGAGTCATCCAGTGTTTCTCAGCTGGACCAAGGGCTAGCCGTTTTTGTAATGCAGAACAGCCTTCAGCCTGGAAAGTTCCTAGACTTCATGGTCATGCATACTCCGTAGACCCTGGAGGAGGCTCTGAACGCCTCGGATAAATTCATCCGAGCCAAAGAGTGGAACAAAACAAAGTCCCAACCCCAATCTGGGAGTGGGAAGCAAAAGCAATCGTCTGAAGGCCAAGGCCAGAAGACGAAAGGAAAGGCGAAAGCCTCTGAGCAATCTTCAGCCAACGAGCCGAAGAAGGAAAAATCCGCCCCTTTCACGGGCAGATATGAATCTTATACTCCGCTGGCCCTTCTGCGCGCTAAGATCTATAGCGTGACAAAGCAAGAGCAGAGTTATAGGAAGCCGAGGCCACTCCTTGAGTGGTATCAGCGCAAAAATAAAAATCAGTGGTGTGAGTTCCATGAATCGCCGGGACACAACACTGAAGAGTGTATCCAGCTGAAGGACCAAATCGAAGATATGGTTCGGAAGGGATACTTGAAAAAATACATTGCGGATCACCGCGAGAAAAAAGAGGATGAGAAATCCGAAAAGGATTCTCGGCAAGAACTTGACTTCCCCCGAAAGAACAGCGAAAATGCGGAGGGAAAATTTCCTCCAATTAACGTTATCTCGGGAGGAGTATGTTCTCGGAGGGAGCACAAGCGTCACCTTAGGGCTTTGACCCATCAAGTGAACAATGCCAGCATTCAGCCTCCCCAGTCGCCGGTGCCGAACATGACGTTCACAGCCGCCGACTGTTGGGGGGTGACGTACCCTCATGAGGATCCGTTGGAGATTATCGCCACGGTGGCCAACCACGACGTCAGCATGGTTCTTGTTGATGGCGGCAGCGGAGCAAGCATTTTGTTCCGAAAGGCCTACAATCAAATCAAGCTGAAGCCCAAGCACCACACGCCGGTACCCTACCCCGTATCCGGATTTAATGGGGCTTCAACTTATCCAGACGGGAAGGTAACTCTTCCTGTCACCATCGGCTGTGATGAGGCAGCCAGGAATGTCATGACCGAATTTTTGGTCATTGATGCTCCTTCCGTGTACAACGTGATCATGGGGAGACCCATTATTCACGAGATCCAAGGGGTAGTCTCGACATACCATCAGCTGATGATCTATGTCTCGGATGCCGGCTACCCCGAAAGGATCGAGGGCAGCCAAAAGGAGGCCCGAAGGTGCAACTACCTCAAGCCATCCACTAGTCGTACAAAAGAGGACGACGAGGATGAAGAGGAGAAAGATAGGCAGCCAAGCACGAAGAATCCGAAAGATCTAAGTGCTTCGGCTCAAGGAGACCTGGCCAAAGAAAAAGGGCCAGGAATAAAAAAGGCTAGCTCATCATCTGAGCCGAAAGACTCAGAGAGCCAGCCGAAAAAGAAAAAATCTGGAACCCCTGCTGACATAGACAGCAGGCCAGAAAACAAAGAGTCCAGCCCCACGGCAATGGAGCTGGACAGCAGACCGAAACGGTCGAGTTCACTGAAGGAGACGCCGAAAAATGCGTTACAATCGGGCTGGATCTTGATCCGAAAGTCCGCGTTGAACTCATCCAACTCCTTCGGGACAACCGAGATGTGTTTGCTTTCTCGGCAGCTGACATGCCCGGGATAAGCCCAGACCTCATCTCCCATAAGCTTCACGTCGACCCAACGTGTCGGCCAGTTAAGCAAAAGAAGCGGAATTACTCCGCAAATACGAACCGAGACATCGCAGCCGAGGTTAAAAAGTTACTGGATGCAGGCTTCATCGAACCATGTCAGTATCCAGAATGGCTGGCCAATGATGATGGTTCAGAAGGCAAATGACACCTGGAAAATGTGTGTTGACTTCACGGACCTAAATAAGGCATGTCCGAAGGATTTCTATCCCTTGCCGAGGATCCATCAGTTAGTCGACTCGACAAGTGGCCACGCCTTGCTTAGTTTCATGGATGCATTTTTTGGGTATCATCAGATCTTCATGCATCCCGACGACCGAGCGAAGACGGCATTCGTCACGAACGCCGGGGTGTACAACTACAAAATGATGCCCTTCGGATTGAAAAATGCGGGGGCAACATACCAAAGACTGGTGGACCAAGTTTTTGCCGAGCAAAAGGGCCGAAACATGAAAGTCTACGTGGACGATTCAATCGTCAAAAGCAAAAAAGATGAAGACCATGTTAAGGACCTGGCAGAAACTTTTGCCACTCTAAGAAAGCACCAGATGAAGCTGAATCCGAAGAAGTGTGTCTTTGGTGTGAAGTCAGGGAAATTCCTTGGCTTCATGGTCAGCAAGAGAGGGATTGATGCCAATCCCGCCAAGGTGCAGGCAGCGCTCGATCTTCCTGAGCCGAAAACAAAGAGGGACGTTCAGCGGCTCACCGGAAGAATGGCGGCCCTCTCGAGAGGTTCATCTCCAGGGCCTCGGATAAGGGGTTACCTTTCTTCAAAGCCCTGAAACTCCCGAAAACAAAAGAGCTCGTCTGGGAGGACGAGCAAAGAGAAGCCTTCAAGCAGCTTCGGGAGCATCTAGCTCAACTTCCAACATTGCTAGCCCAGTAGAGGGAGAGTCCCTGTACTTGTACGTGGCTGTTAGCCCAGCCACCATCAGTGCAGTGCCGCTGAGGGAGGAAAATAAAATTTAGCAACCGATCTACTTCGTTAGCCACACTCTGACGGATGCCGAGACCCGCTACCCTTTACTCGAAAAAGTTGCTTATGCAGTGGTGGTAGCTGCTCGGAAGTTGAGACCCTATTTTGATTGTCATCAGATAGTGGTTTGGTTTTGACTGATCAGCCGCTGGAAAAGGTTCTCGGCAAAGTTGAGAAATCTGGTAGGCTGGCCAAATGGGCTTTCGAGCTTACAGAGTTCAGCATCAGCTACTAGCCGAGAGCAGCCATAAAGGCTCAAGCTCTGGCGGACTTCCTGGCCGAATGCTCATACCAGGAGACGCTGGACGATGAAAAGAAAACCTGGACCGTGTTCACGGATGGATCCTCCACTGTGAATGGTTCGGGGGCAGGGGTGGTAATAACCTCTCCTGAAGGCAAGTCCTTCGAGTATGCACTAAAATTTTCATTCAAAGCTTCGAACAACGAAGCCGAATATGAGGCGGCAATTGCCGGCCTAGAAATGTGCATCTCACTAGAAGCCGAACATGTTTGTCTGAAGACAGACTCTCAGCTAGTTGCATATCAGATTGGTGGCAGTTACGAGGCCAAGGAGCCCTCAATGATATCATACCTTGCCAAGATCAAATCAGTTATTGCAAAGATGAGAACTTTTGAAGTTCAGCTGATCCCAAGGGGTCAGAATGCTCAAGCTGACGCACTTTCCAAATTTGCTAGTTCAATTCTCACTGAGCTGAACCGATCCGTTTATGTGGAGGTGCGCCGAGAAATAAGTGTCGACGAAGCACCTGAAGTGTGTTGCGTTGACCAGGAACCAAGCTAGATGGATCCCATCCTAGCTTTCAAGCTTCGGGGAGAAATTCCCGAAGATAAAATTTTGGCCTCCAAGTTGAAGCGAAGCGGTTCAAGATTCATTGTCTTCAACGGGGAACTGCTGAAGAAATCCTTCTCATCCCCGTTACTGAAATGCGTGGGGCCAACAGATGCAGATTATATCCTTCGGGAAATCCACCTCGGCATCTGTGGGAACCACATTGGGGGAAGGACTCTAGCCCACAAAGCATTAAGGGCAGGGTACTATTGGCCCACCATGATCTAGACGCTAAGGAGCTGGTCAGAAAATGCGAAAAATGCCAAAAATTCGCACCAGTCATCCATCAGCCAGCCTAGGAGCTCCAGCCTGTGCTGAGTCCACTTCCATTTGCTCAGTGGGGGTTGGACATCCTTGGTCCATTTCCGGACGCTGTATACCAGAAAAAATGGCTGATAGTCGGCGTTGACTATTTCAATAAATGGATTGAGGCCGAAGCAGCCTCGAACATTACAGAGCAAACTGTCAGAAAGTTTATCTGGCAGAACATTATCACTCGTTTCGACATCCCGAAAGTATTTGTCTTTGATCATGGAAGACAATTCGAAAATCTGCCGCTGAAGCGGTATACAGATCAGTTCGACATCAAGCTGGCATATTCAGCGGTATGCCACCCGCAAAGTAACGGACAAGCCGAAGCTGCGAATAAATAGATCCTGAATGCCCTCAAAAAGAGGGTGGAGGATCAAAATCCAAATGGCTGGAGGAGCTCCCAGGAACCCTCTGGTCCCTTCGGACAACCGAAAAAGAGGCAACGAGCCATTCACCCTTTGAATTGGTGTATGGTGCTGAAGCTGTTCTGCCAGTGGAGATTGGTACTGAAAGCCTACGAGTGCACCACTTCTCGGCCGAGAATGAGCAACTTATGAAGGAATCTCTCGATTTCCTTGACGAAGTAAGAGACTCGTCCCGAGTCAGAATAGCTGCGTATAAGCAGAGAATCAGCAAATTTTACAACCGAAGAGTCCAAGAAAGGCCTCTCAAAATTGGAGACCTCGTCCTTCGGAATGCTGCTGCAGTACAGAAAAACCGAATTCATGGGAAGCTCTCAGCTGCTTGGGAGGGACCCTATGAAATATATGATGAGCTTCAGCCAGGAACATACCGGCTACGGCAGTTGGATGGAACTGAGCTGAAAAATCACTGGAATGCTGATGTACTTAAAAAATATCATGTGTAAACCCTTCGGGGCAGAACAATCTTTGTAAGTACATTTTGAATTATTAATGAAAGGCCTCAAAGCCACTATTTTCTACAAACATTTGCAATCTTTACTCTTCCATTTTTTATTCATGCTATCTACTCTTTAAGGGTTTCCTTCGGCCCTGTATGAAACCTTCGCCCTCAGAGAATCAGGTTTTGGATTGCCGATAAACTCGCCTTTTTAAAGAACTCTGGTCTTACAGCTGGGGTGAAAACCTCAGTAAGACTTGTTCTAGAAGGCAATGAGTCTATGGACAAATCTGGGATATTGCCTTAACTGAGCCTTGTATCCCTGATTGTCGTTATCTGAAACACTGCCTTCGGTTGGCCCTGTGTTTGAGATATCCATTTTTAGATAGACAGAAAATCAAGAGCAAAAGCATAAACTGATAGAAAATAAACAAGGAAAACAAAAAGGATCTCAGAAATCTGAAGATCAAGTCTTCAAATCTCTGGGGGGGACAAAAGGCACAAATAAGTGCAGACTGACTCAGCTGAGACCTCTAAAGCTGAAGCTTTATACTTAATAAAAAAAAAAAACACAAAACAACAAAATTTTTCAATTCAAGCATGCAAGTTCAAAGCAAGGCAATATGAGGGAAATATCAAATGCATAAATAGGAAATCATGCTCGGATTACGAGCTACAAAGCACAAATGTTCCAAGTAAATAAAAGACAGTATCGGTAGCCGCCCACAAGCGGAAAATAACAGCTGCCGAAATGCGTACAAGACAAAAAGTAAGTAAGTTTGTACACTGAGGCAAGCTGAAGCAAAAACAGAGGCAAAAAACAGTCAGAAAGCGACATCTATCATTTTAAGAGCACGTTGATCCGCAAGATTCTGAAGACGACTGCCCGAGTCCCTAGGCTTCTGCTGGAGGGTCAGGCATCCCAGCGAGGGTGGAATCCAGTGCGGCGTCAGCTCCAGCTGCAGAAGAGGCAGGTTGAACTGAAGCCTGGACCTCAGCTTCCTTCATCTCAGCTTCTTTCAGCTCAGCCTCCTTCATCTCAGCATCCTCGGCCTGGAGGCGGGCCAGCAGATCAACCTTAGCCTGACTGGCTTGCTGCATATGAGGATCCTTGGGGTCTTCAGCCCATATCTCACATTGATACCAGTCCAAATCAGGCGCAGCGTGAAGAGCCAGTCTCCGAGCCACCCCATAGCCGTTGAGGTAGGCAGTCGAATACTCCTCCTGGGTGTAGACCTTGAGGGCTAGCTGAGCCTCAGCATCGGCCAGCTTCTTCAGCACCTCTTCCAAGGCTTTTTGGGAAGACTCCCGTTGTTCCTTCAACTGAGCCTCGGCATCAGCAAGCCGCTGCTCAGTCTGCTCAGCCTTGTCTTGGGCCTGGGAAAGGCGCTCTTCCTGGTTCTTCAGCTGAACCTCCAGGCTGGTGATGCTTTGTCGCTGAGACTCTAGCTAAACCCCGGCCTCAACTAGCTCGTTCTCCCTTCTTTCACAGGCTTGGCGGTGTTGCTTGACGTCAGCCTCCAAGATCTTGATCATTTGCCGAGATATTTCTTCTCGGGCCAGCACTTGAGATTGAACCTCAGTGTCGATTTTGTGCTGGATCTTGGCTTTGAGGCTGGGGACGTCAACCGCGCCGAAAGCATTAAGCAGGGCCTCACCTTCATCTATTTGAGGCAGGACATCCTTCTCCATTTCAGCACAGAAAGTGTTGAAGGAGTCAATCACGACCCTAGCCCTGTGCTCGGCTTTCTCCTACTTCAGCTGGGAAAGCTTTGTCTCTGTCTCAGCGATGTCTACCCTTTCCTGGAGTATGTCAATCATCTCACAGGTCATGGTATGGTTGTAGACAACCTGCAGAACCGAGAGTAAATTTATGTTAAATAAAATTACAAGTGAATGGAGTAAACTGGAAATGCTGAAGGTACAAAATCTTATTGCATACTTGCATCAGTAGCCTCTGGTTGTCTCTGGCAGGATCTGGTACTGAGGGACCAGGTTCGGCAATTCCAGCGGTTGCCTGAATAGACCATTCTCGGACTTGCTCCATTTCAGATAAGTCGGAGCAGCCGCCTAAATAAGCCTCAGCGCTTTCCTTGTGCTTCCCCTAGATTTCGGCCCTAATGCTAGCGGGGATAGAGCACTTCTTGGCTGAGAACTCCATGTCCCCAGATAGGAAAGACTTGAAAGAGGGGAACGAAGTTGATGGAACTTCGTCCGCTTTCTCGGGCTCAGTCGTTGCCCCTCCTTTAGCATGGTCCCCTCCAACTTGGACCCCTTCAGCTTCGCCGAGAGGTTGACTTGTTAAGGCGTCAACCTCTCGCTGAATCTCAGCACTGAAGCCCCTAGGGGCCTCGTCTTCAGCAGTAGCCGTCTCTTCGGCTACTTCAACAACTTCAACCTCAGGGAGCTCAACAGCACTCCCTTTGTTGGAAACCGCTTCAGGAACCTCCTCCTTTGGATCGGGAGTTCGCTGATCCACCTCCATGTCAGCAGTAGGAGGTGGTGGAGGGGTCCTCGGCGGCGATGGAATTGGCGGTGGTGGCTGAGTCGGGGGTGGAGGACCCCCTGTACTTCTTGGAACCCTGCCTCGGCCAGCAGCAAGTTCCCTTATTACTACGCCAGGCATCGGCCTGAGCGTGAATTCTCCCGGACCCATAACAGCTGGGCCCGTCCTCCTTCTCTTCCTCTTCTCCAGGGGCTGGTCGTCCATATCGTCAGAATCCGAAGAGTCGAGTTCTGAGAGGTCGTCTGACGATAATGGAGCCTTCCCTTCTCTCCTTCTGCCCTCTTCCTCAGACTGCAGAAGTGGGGGAGCAAGAAGGGATCAGTAAAAAAAAAAAAAGAGCAAGTGCTGAAAGCCTTACCGAAGTCCTCGGCTGAGCCTCGGCAGCACCAGAGGTTCCTTCACCCCTTTCCAGGGAGTTGATGGCTCTGGTCACTTCTGCAGCAGCCTGGGCGGCGAGTACTTCTTCGGCTAGCAAGGGCCTCAAAGGATCCTGCTTCTCCCACCAAGGCTTCTGCTTCAGATAATCTGCAGCAGCCTCGATCTGAAGGCCCGTCGAGTGTAGGTGCAGCGGACGATCCTTCGGAGCAGTAATTGCTGAAGCTTGGTCTAAGATGACCCTTTCAGCGTTCACTCCTAGCCGATCGTAGTCGATTTCGGAGGTAGCCTCGCTCAACTCTGAAAAGAGAAGTTGAAGGTTAGCCTCAAGATATAGACAAAACAAATAAAGCAATAACAAACTAAAGTCCTCGGCCCCAGTCGAAGGTACTTACCGCCTCTGTGCTTTCGGCTGAGGCCGACAACTGCCAGCATCTTCTCCTGGAAGACGTAGTGGTTATCTGGAAGCCATCGGGTGGGGATGAACTTCATTCGGCCAGTCCCCCAGGGTTTTTTCTGCTTCCCGAAGAAGCTCATCTGCTCATAGCTTGGGTGGCTAGCGGCATCAGGGTCTTCGGGACCCAAATCTTGCATGTTTGGATCGGGCCTGGAGAGATAGCGGGGGGGCCCCGAAAAAGTAGGGGTGCTCTGGATCAGCAGGAGCCCTTACCCAGATCCACTGACCTCTCCAGTCCTTATCCGAAGAGTCATTCAGCCACATTGTCAGGTATTGTGGATGGCTCTCGATTCGCCACCAGCCAGCCCCATGGTGACCATGTACACTTTGGGTATTCTGCACCAGCTGATGCTTCCTTCGGAAACAGTGCAAGTTCAGTTCAACAACAAAGAACCGGCATACCCAGAGATAGGTCATCACCCGCCGAATATTGACGGGTGTCAACTGGCACAGGGAAATCCTGTACTTTATCAAAATGTCCCTGACGAAGGGATCTAAAGGGAACCGAAGCCCGTACTGCAGTTGCCGAGTATATACCCCCACATACCCAGGGGGAGGGCGGTGAATTCTATCAGTAGGCGAAGGCATTCGGCACCAATACCCATCTTCCTCAAGGATGCCATTATGCACACTACTACAAAAAACCCCTATCGAGTCGCCTCTAAACCATCTTACACATCGCTTCAAGGGCGACACTATAGGCACCGACACAATAGGTACCCCTTTACGTGTCGCTTATGACCTGACGCGTTAGGTTAGTTTATGAGTCGCCTTTTTCATTACAGGTGATGCGTTAGGTTGGATTATGAGTCGCCTTTTTCATTATAGGTGATGTGTTAGGTTGGTTTATGAGTTGTCTTTTTCATTACAGGTGATGCGTTAGGTTGGTTTATGAGTCGCCTTTTTCCATATAGGCGACATGTTAGGTGTATTTTACGAGTCCCCTGCTTTTTATGAGGCGACGTGTAAAGTAATTTTTTGAAAAGTATAATTCTTCAATAGCGATGCCCAAAATACATTTTTTTTTCTTTTTTTCCTCATTAAAATTCACACTTGCTGCTATAATTACAACCTATTTAGGAGTTGAACCTACATCTATGTGCAATAGCACATTGCTCTACCATTTGAGCTAATAGGCTTTTGAAAACTTCTATGGAAAAACTTCTATGGCTAAACTTCTGTAACACTAACATTAGAAGTATCAACATAAACATAGACATCCTAGAATAGCAAAGAAAAGTGACAATAAGCTTTGACCATTATGCACCAACAATTGCAGAGAATTGTACCCATTATACCTTTGATAAGACTTCATTACTGTTAAACGAATAAATTGATTGTAATTTCAAGATACTATAATATTTTCAAAAAGCATCACCTATCTACAAACAAATTGAGTTACATTATACTAACAAAGAAGGGAGTACACATAAATGGGTAGATATACCTTTCAGACATGCATTTCCATCATAAGATCTGCACAGGTCACTTTATGGTAAACAATTCATATAATGTTGCACATTAGACATGACAACAAAGCTCCCTAGGAACAGAACTTACCAGTTCTTATACAATCCAATCAGGGGCATATAGTGCGATTTCTTGAACTTTCGTTCTAGCAAGGTAACTCCATCTACATAGCACAATTAAGAGACAAAAAACACCAAATCAAACCCTAGCTTCATCAAAATAAATTGAAACTCATAAGCATAACACTTATATTGATATTCATATTCACCTTACCAAAAAGCTACAAGAAAAAATGAGTTATCTTAAGTATGCAGTAGTAACAAAGGGTAATGTTATTTTGATTAAGCATAAAATATTTTCATTAATCAATTTCAATGTATTCTAATCCCGAGACATCAAGATACTATATTTCCATCCTTTATATCTTCTGTTTCCCAGCATATTACGAAAATAGAATTTGAAAAGTTATCCTTGTCTATGTATCTTGTGTATACCACATAAGTGACAGAACACATCATTTAATAATTAAATCTTTGACTTTGGGCTAATAACCACTATCATCCTATAATTTAAAAACTAATTATAGTTTGAACAAAATAATAGAACTAAAATTGAAAACTAATTACCATGTACGTACTAAAGACCCTAATGATTAACTTATAAAGAAATGACAAAAGTAGTACTAAGCATAATGCTAGAACCCACAAAAGAAAAATAACCTTTGAAAGTAATAAACTGATTATAAAAATATGATGAAACAACATCAAGAAAACCAACAGTGAAATCAATGTAATAATTTCTTTCAAGAAAGAGCATAAAATAAAATAAGAGATATACAAAGTATATTGCATCAGGCAAATCAAGTTTCCCATCCTGCCTGAAGGTTGAATTAACTCTTTCCACATCCCCCATCTTAAAACTAATCCCTTTCCTTGGTATGATGAGAGCTGGATATCACCGGTTAATGTTCAACACAAATTTTCCTTTCAAAAACTCTAAACATAAAAGCATTACCCATAGAAACTAGATGAGGTAGAGAAAATAGGCGAAATGGCACATGACTTGAAGAAGCCGAAGGCCAGCCATAGATATCATCACATTACACTTATATGGCCACATTAATATCTAAGTATAGTCTTTCAGAAACTAATACAAGCTACCATAATGCAAGCAATTAACAAGAAAGATTCATACTCTGACACAATACCAAGAAAAAAAATCCAAAAACAAGCAATACACAAAGATGGGGGGAAATGTATACCTTACAAACTAGCCACCAAATCAATTACTCAGCTGGAAGATCCACCACGATATATCTACCTCAACTGCTACACATAGAAAGCCAATTGCCACACTAACGGCTGCAACTCATACTCAAGTACCCTAAATTTTGACTTAAATCACAACAAACAATAAAAAATTCATAAATTTATATTCATCATACACACCATTAACAAAACCAAAATTCAAAAATAAAACAAACCCATCATTCAATAAACATTGAATGAAAATAAATCAAGTGGTTTTTAACAAATACAGGAACCTTAAATTTAGCAATTAATGAAAAATTAAGAAAAAAAATTATAATCTGTATAGAACAACGAAAAACAAAGCATTGAGAATAAACCCACTAATTGATTATCTTACAATTAAGCATTAAAATACAACAATAAAACTCCTTTCTACATTTATAGTTGAACATCAGACACCTAATTATCTAGTATTAGAGAAAAATCCAACTTACTAGAATTTAGCCATGATGTTGCAAATATTCTAATCTTAATCTATTGAATAAAACCCAATTTACTAATAAGCCATTTTAATACAATTATCAGACAACAATTGAGGTAAACCTATCATATATGTGATTAAGTCGGTAATTACAAGCAATTAAACAAAACTAACAAATCAATTGTGTTTTTTTTAAATAACCATACCAACTAATTCACTAATCTAACATAAGTAAATGAATCAAAAGCTTAATATACCTTAACTGGGATGTTGCCTTCCGAGAATCACAAACGGCTAGGCTGCTACCATCTGACTCCGTCAACAACTCAACAAGGACGGACGGGAAGTCGAGAACTTGACTTACACCACCGACTAGACAAGAAGCCGAGAATACCACCCACATTTACAAAATGACATTGGAGACGTTGAATGAGCTCGATTTAGAAGAGAGAGTAATTTGGGGCTTTGAGGTTAGAGTTTGCTATTAGAACGAGGAAACGCATGATGGGTAAAGGGAATTGGGGATCTAAAAAAACCTAGAAATTAACAAATTAAACTAATACCATAAAAGGGAAAATCACAAAGAGAGAAACTGAAGATGAATTAAAGAGAGAAAACAATGAAGTTGAGGGATCAAAGATGAGATATTGATCGACGGATATCTGAAAACGGAGATAAGTAGTTTTATTCATGGTCGGTGAGAGGCGATGAAGGAATGAATGAGGGAGGCGAGGAAAGGAAAGAACAAAAAAAAAAGACCAAGGGAATGAGGATTCTAGGGTTTTGTTTTAAGCTGCTTTAGTTTGTTTTTAAATTTGGCAAAGGTATCGCCTATGATAGTGGAGGATTAGAGGCGACTTGTAAAGTAATACTTTATGAGTCACACATAAAGAAAGATGGGACGTGTATAGTTTACGTGTCGCCTATTATAGCGTAGGTGATGTCTATGCCTGTCAATTTATTTTTATGTGTCTTTTATCAGGCTTTATGTGTCACATGCTTTGTAAGAGGCGACTCTAAAACTATACGCATCACCTATTAATTTGAGGCGACTCCAAAAGGGCGACTTCATAGGGTGTTTTTGTAGTAGTGGCAACTCAATCTGTTCGGCAAACCGATAAGCTTCGGCGTGCCTAACCCACCAGTAATAAGGGGCATTGTCCCTCATGGCTCTCTGGGCTTCGGCATTTTGCCATTCAACATGCCCAGGTAGCAAATCTCAAAGCACAGGAGGCAGATCTTCCTCCTGTTTAGCAACCCCAGCCTCGGCACCTTGCTGAGGGGCAGCGGCGTTCAAAGGGACGGCCGGAATCCCCCTTTCTAGGTCTTCCTGGACGCGCTCCCCATTCCAAACGTCGGCGCGGTCCCTGGCCTGACCTCGCCTTCCAGTCTGGCGACCTCTTAAGCGAGCCATTTATGAATTCGCAAGAAAGGAAGTCAGGAAAAGAGGAATTCTTTCGAAAAACTAAGAAAATCAAGGGAAATTCGAAGAAAATTACCTTTATGAGAATCGAAACTCGCCGATTCAGTGGGTCGGAGCAACGGGTTTGAGTGTCAAGCTCTGATTTCGAGTGTGGAGTGAAGTTTCGAAGCGGAAATGATGGTTTTTTTAGAGAGTTCGAAAGTGAATTGGTGAAGAAATGAGGAGAAAAAAGGCGAATTTGGTTTTATATTTCCAGAAAATGGGAATTTTGAAAGTCAGAATGCTTAATTTCTCTTAAAAACCTCCGTAAGTAACCGTTAAACACTCTCTCTCTTAATTAACCGCCCATTATCAACTCAACTTCCCCACTAATTATCCTAATTACAGTTATTTCGTTGATGACTGTTTAAAATTTAAAACCTTTGATTTAATTAAATCATTTACTTCCCTCCATTTTTATTGGATTCAAACCTGACCCGTCATCCTTCCAAGTCGGGTCTGAGGGGCAAGTTGTTTGGGTCCAATTTAGCCAATTGGGCCTAGTCATTAAATGATCCAATGTTCTAAAGTCAAGGCCCAAGCCTCCATTAAGCCAAGTCAGCATGAGGTCAAATGGTCCAAATTGTTATGGTCAACCCATGACTATTTCCGGCCCAATTATCCTCCTCCCTTTGTCATGCCAAGGTATAAAAGCCTTCAATGGCCTCATTTATCATTCATTCATATTAAAGCCTCAAGCATTAACTTTCTTGCATAGCTTTCTCTCTCTAAACACTGTTTGACTTCGGCATCGGAGGGGTATTCCTCGGATCCACCCCCGAGGCCAGTTTACGTGTGTTTGTTGTGAAGGAAACCTTCGGCCCAGCATCATTTGGACCGGATTAGTCCTCATCCACCTAATTGGACTTTCGACAAGGTCCCATTGTTTTTACCCGAAACAATTTGGCGCCGTCTGTGGGGAAGACTTTCAAAAAATCTTTAAGCCAACCAAAATCATCTTGCAAAAATCTTAGTAGCAATGGCTAAGAACCGCAAGAACAAGAGACTTAGTCAAGGAGCGGGCGAAAGGCCTAAGACTCCTACACCATCACCTTCGCCGGACCGGAACTCTTCTAAGGGTGCCAGTTCGGGGGGAGGATCATACCGGGAGGATTCCCTTTCTCCCATAATTCGCAAATCTCATCATAGACCGAGTCCCCCTCGGTCTAACAGAAGCCAGTCCGATCATAGGACTCAATCAGTACCTTAAAGCCAACCTTTGACCATCCGCTCTCACTCTCACACTCAGCCGAGGACCACTTTAACGGGGCCCAGCTCGGAAGAAGTGGCAAGAGAGTTGGCGGTGCTCATGAAAGTAATGAGGGCACAAAATATGCCTCCACCTCGTGACCGAACTCCTCCGCATACCAGGCATCAGCGGAGGAAGCTCGACCAAGAGAGGGAGAAACCTCCCTCCTTCAAGGAGCTGGAAGAGTGGGAAGAGGACACATGGAGGACCGAAAGGGAGAGGAAAAAGAACCCTCACTTCTTCAAAGGATCTTCTACCTCTCGGCCAGAAACTCTCAAAAGCAGCAGCTTTGCCTCTCGGCCAGAAACTGTTCACCGAGGGCGGCCAGAGACTGTTCGCCGCAGCGCCCTCGACCGACTCGGCGGCAGGGAGCCGAGTGTGCTTAGTCGCCTCTCATTCCCTGCAGCCGAGGCCCGAACTTCCCAGCCAGGGACGAAAACCACTCCTACCTCTCTAAGAGGGCAGAGCGCGGTCCCTTCGGCCAGGAATAAGGGCAAGGTCGTGATGCTTCCTACCAGTTCTCCATTCGAGCAATGGATTCTGGAAGAGCACGTGCTGACGGTTAAAATTCCGTCGCACATTACATACGATGGAACTTCGGATCCGAAGGACCATATTGCTTCTTACGAGGGGCACATGCATCTTTACCCCAGGTCCGAAGCGACCTGGTGCAAGTATTTTCCCACCACTCTCAAGGGGGTCGCGCAAGCGTGGATTACCAACAGCTAGCACGTTCTTTAGCTCATTCCACATTGCAAAGTCTTCTACCCAAACATCATCCAACACAAGCAAGAACTTCTTTCCACTTAACAAACAATGGAGTTTATTTATTAATTGATCATCCAACTGTTGATTGGATGTGTTGTTACCACTCCCGACTCCACCGTTATGCAGAATGTCCTCTATGATCTTGGGTATGTGAAACTTGTCTGAAACACATACCCACAATTTTAGATCAAAGTGTTGGACATCATGATACACCAACTTAGCTAATGTTGTTTTTCCGATCCCACCCATCCCCACAATAGGAAGCATTGATAGCTGACTAACATCATTGACATTTGTCAATATTCTTATAATGTCATGCTTAGCATCATCCCTTCCAATGATATCAGGTACATGGATGTGTGAACTTCCATATAAAGGATTCTTGATGTCAGCAGTTGAGTACTCAACTAGATTTTCAGTCAAACCAAAATCTTTTTTCTTAGCTACAATGTGCTCTAGTTGTTCATAGAGATATTGTATTTTGTGACTCACATGAAATGAGAAAATGAAGGGGTTTGAGAAAATGACCTTCGTTGGCACTACGTTGTAAAGCGTCAAAGGCAACTTCATCCAAGAGATCATCAATATCATAAACAACACGCTTGAGATCTCTTAGCCAAACTTTCATTGCTTCGTTCGAGTATTGCTTGTTTTCAGCATCGTGGAGGACAACACAAATAGCAGTGAGCTTATCGGCTATCTTGTTGAGATCTTTCTTAGCTGACTTGGCCGCTTTTAAATCTCGGGAAACAGAGGAAATGACAAGATCACCGGTAAAGGAAGCGATCTTATCAAGTATGGATTTTGCAATCGGTAATATTATTGCTTCCGCCATGTGATATGACAAATGGAGAGTGGGAGGTGATATTGTGTAGGTGGAGGCAGTTTCATTTGTGCTCTTCAATTCCCATGATTGAATTAAGATGTTTTTCTCTTTCTTTTTCACAGGAAATTATGATATATTTTCAAAACACTTAAGTTTCAAAAATTGATTAAAGGGAAATTCAACACTAATATAATCTATTTAAGTAAAAGTGTCTTGTCGTACTGTCCCGGGCGTTTGATTGGATGTCTCAAAAACCCTTAACAAAAATCTAATATTTCTATGTCTGATTTGTGTCTGTATGTCAACTTTGCAAGCTCTAGTTACACTTCTTTAAGTGCAGCCGCTAATTTTTGGATGTTGCACTTTTTTTTGGTAAAAATTTACTCCATATATTCTTATTATTATACTAGTTTTGTGTCCGTGCAATGCCCGGGTTGTTTATATAAAATTAAGATAAATTTTAATCTATATGTAATTTTTAAAAATATATCATTGATACAAAATTAGTTAGGAATTGATGTATTTTTGTGATGATTTAAACTATGTAATAGACATGCAATGACTAATAATAATATAAATGAAAAATATATTCTAAAATTCTATCCAAATTTGATTATTTATAATTATGTACTAACTTTTTTATCCTACAAATTGAATTCTATATAACTCTTGTTGGAAATGGTAATGCAAACAGATTCTCGCGCCCGATCGGGCGGTGGTTCGCCCGACCGGGCGGAGTTGGCTAAGGAAAATAGGAGGGCTCTCGCGCCCGATCGGGCGGCTCCCGCCCGACCGGGCGACGGAGTCGAGTTTTGACGAGCCCGATCGGGCGACTCTCGCTCGATTGCTCGCCTGTGGTGGGTTTTCTAGATCGCCCCGATCGGGCGGTGGTTCGCTCGACCGGGCGCGACACCAGGTCTGGAAAACTTCATCTCGCGCCCGATCGGGCCCGCCTTTTTTTTCTTAGGTCAGTTTGTTTATTTGTTTCCTAATTTCGGGACACATATAAATACGAGCATTACCTTTCCTGTATTCATAATTTTAATATTATTGAACCCTAAACACATAAACAAAAACCTACCCTTTGAGATCTGAGCAGTTCTTGAGCAATTCCACTCTCCGGGTTTGGGTGCACGAATTACGGGGAGAGTTGCGTTAAACTTGGGGGGCGTGCGTCATCAGGAAACCTGTACCGGTGGTGGCGTATTTCGCTTCTAAGGCATTGGATTATTGTTCCACGGCGCGACTGTGAGTTTGAGATCTTCAATCAAGTATTTTCCCTTTCATCTTCTCTATTTTTTGTTATTGGAATCAACAGGTTTTTTGCCAACAATTTAGAAGTGAAATAATATTTTATTTATACTGTTGATTCCTTGTGTGTACCGTTTTGTTCGATCATAGGACAAGGGAAATTGATGTTGATTTTATTTTCAGATTATTGTTTACGGGTGATTTAATTTGGGTAATTAAATCAAGAATTCAAAGGAGTCAGAAACTAGTTGTTTCGATCAATTTGATACCATGTACAGGCAGAAGCTATTTGCTTCATGATTGGTTGCATATATTTTTACTCATGACATGTGTTGCCGCTAAACCTTAGCTTTGTCTTTTAATCTTTGATAAAGCAGCCTACTTGATTTTATTTTGTGATCTTGGTGGTCATTGTGTCAGAAAGGTGAAGGAATTTATTTCCAAATTTAGTCTATTAATAACTAGGCTCGCGATAGTTCTCGGGTTTCTCCAAGCAACGAGTTTGGTCATGATTCGCGTACTGTTTATGTGCAACTGGCATACCATGATAATCGAGAGGTCGCCCTGGACGGATGACATCGATGACCAATTTTGTGCCAATCATCAGGAAAGTTTCCTCTCAAATTTTATTGTTGTGACTAAATTCTATCTTTATACAATATGTTTATTATATGTGCCCCAAGTATGCATAATTTAATTATTATGATGTATTGTGTAGCAATGTGGGGGTGATTTGAGTTAGATCTTGAGACTGACTAGTATGTTAGTGTTATTGTTGTTCAAGAGTGGTTTTGAGGAGGAATGTTTCTGTAAGAGATGTTTATCTGTGGCTATCTGTTGTTGACTTGTTGTTTTACAAGTAATTTACCTCTGCTAATGTATGTTTTGTCCAATGATAATTTACTTATGCTCATGGACTTTAATGTGATTTGTCCTAGTAGATTAGGGATGATATTTAAATATGTTCTATCACATGATAGTGTTTTTATTGTTATTATTCCTAATCATGGACAATGTTTTGTTGAGCACGGAGAATGTGATAAGCTTGTAAGTGTCCCCTTTTTAGATTAAAAAGGGATTTAGATTTTTTGTTTCTTTTAATTCTTGTGACCTTAATCAGCCTTGTTCACGAACTTGAAATGTATTTATTTTACTAGAGGTGTAATTTATTTTTCTTGTTGATGGTCTAGATGAGACCGGGTTGATTTCCGTGCTTATTAGCAGAATAAAAAGGCTTGACTTAACAAAGCTAGAATGGTCGTGCAAGTTTGAAGTGTAAGTGCCCCACATGAGGTAAGGATGAGAATTAACATTCCATATGTCTTTAAAAATCTATTAATATTCTATGAATGTTAGTATTGTGGGGGTTGCAAATATGTTTCAGTTGATTATTTGTGTAGTAAGTAGTTCACCCAAGATTTTGGTTGATACTCCCTATTTTGTTACCCGAGTCATGATTATTTTCATGTGGTATATGTGATGGGATTTTCAATAATGAAGAATTGACTTCTAGATATGTTTCACGTAAAGCATGAAGGCTTGTGGGACTGTGGGTGATATGTATGCTGAATATCTGCTACGTTTATCATGTACGAGCTTGATATGTTAAATCCTTGAAATGTCTCAAGTATATGTTTTCCTATGATATGACATGTTAGTTTTGCTCGTTCATAGGATTTGTTCTTGCTTCCTAAGCTTTATTCTGCCAGTAAAGTTGACAAGTTCATCATCTAAGGTGTATTGGATTAACGCTTAAACTAGTTGTGTATCATCTTGGGTTTTACTTTCTTGATCGAAAGTTTTATGTAGATGGTTTGTTGTGTGGTATATATTCATGTAGTGGTGGATGAAAACTTCCTGAACTATATGAATACACCTTGATTAACTAGTTGTTGAAAGAAGCATGTTAATGCTAGTGTGCGCTCCTTTGAGTCTTATATGCTTGAGAATAGTATATCTTTCCTTGTTATTATAAATCCATCAGTTATAAGTATCTTTCAAGGTGAGTTGAAAGGTGGTTGATTGAAAATGGGCTAAAGGTAAGATACTATGTTGTTAGCATTTATTCTGTAAGTTTGGTGCTGACCAACTCTTATGACTCACCTGGTTTGTTCTGAGCTTGTCTGGTTTGCAGTAAGGTTGCTTAAGCTTCCTAGCATGATTGATTGTAAATCAATGGTGTGTAATTAAAACGCATGCACAAGTGACAACTTAGAAGATGAGGTATTTTTGCTCATGATGTTATATCCTTTGTGATATGTATGGTGAGTGGGGGTTAAATTTGAGTACTCTAACATGTTATGTTAAGTTTTTCTTGGCATGTGAGTCGAACTTCTTGATGCATGTGTGATGTTACTATGGTTCGCATTGATAGAGTTCTTTTGCTAGAATGATCATAAGTTGTTAACTTCACATGCATGTTGTTTATTGAGATAAAGATGTATATGTGTCTCTAAGCCAAGAAACAAGTACAAGATAATGAGATAAGCAGAATGGTTCTAGGCAGTATGCCAATGAACTAATAAAGGTACGCATCAATCTCATTATTGTGATGTAGAGAAAGTGGTTTGGTGAATTATATTTATCATGCCTAAGCTAGAGTTATTTTTATGATTTGGCATTGATGTTTGATTCAAATGTGCTAATGTTTTGCAATCTAAATGATGAACAAACTATTCTTGACGTGTAGTGGTTTTGTTGTGAACTATATTGTTCATTCTGTTTGTCAAAAGAGAATTACTCAATTATTGTTTAAGTTTCAGTTAGTACAGGGATGAAGGTTAAAGTGAGAAAATTTCTCAAGTACCTATCCAATAAGTTCTAAGAGACAATTATTGAATGAACAACGATGATTAGTTGAATTTCTTCAGTGTATGGTTTTTACATGATGAAGGGTGATGCTCTGTTTCGAGTGAACTGCAAAACAAATTGTTGTACACTATCCATTATGAATCAAAGGTTCATTAGATTGGATGACGTGTGTCAAGAAGATGATTGTTGCAAAAATTAATCTCTAGAAGTTTGTCCATTGTGGGGGTAAGTTGATCCTCATGTTCTCTACATTATTTTTCATAAGTGTCTATGTATGTTGTCAGGAACTACAGATGTAGTGACAAAGTTAGATAGATTTTGTGGAGGTGATATTCATGTTAGAGTACGTGAAAACAAAGAAGAATCAAGCAGGTCCTTATACAAGGATGAAGCACAAGTAAGTGCTTGATTGTCTAAGAGAATATATTTAAGATCCTTTGGGGTATTTTAAATTATTCTAGTGACGAAGTTTAAAAAATTGAGTCTACGTCCTGAAGTGATTTGGCTTGATAACCCTCTAATTTATATGGTTATGAGATGCTTTGGTAGATTTGTTATGAGATGTTTGTAGGTTGAGCTTAAAGTGCTCTTAATATGTCCATAACCCAGGTTGGATGGTCAATTATTGAGACAGCTTGCATGGACACACCAAAGTGTTTTAATTTGTTGAACTTTAGTTCTGAATTGGTCTGGAGCCTTGTTTTGGTTGACTCATTGGTGAATTTACACCATATATGTTTATTGAATCTATAACTCTTTTTGTGGCCTGTTGACCAGGTAGATAGATTCAGTAAGGTTGAGCGTGGCTCTTAATGTCATTTGTCCAGTTATTCTTTGAGCAGGGATTGATAATGGTTCTTAAGTGGATTTAAAACCGTTAGCCCAGTGGCTCTTAGAGTAGGATTGAAAATGACACCGAAGGTGGAAGATTGAGCATTGCTTTCTCTTAATACTACTAGCCCAGTTGCTTGAGAGGAGGGAACGATAGTGATTCTTAAATAAATTAGAATCACTAGCCCTGATACTTCTCGAGTAGGGAACGATAGTGGTACCGAATGACTGAGGTTGGGAGTATCCCTTAATGTTCTTATTCCATTGCATAGATAATCTTGGGTTTGCAAGGTGCTTGAATGTGTTTTAAGCCTGCATGGAAAGACCCTAGATATGCTGGGAATGTGTAAGTAATGCACAGACGGAACACCTACGAGGGGTGGCCTCCTTCAAGGGAAAATTGTGGTGTAGTTTTCCTGAAGTGCTCATGAGAGCCCAAGGTGTAGGCCAAGATTGGCGGAGTTGCTTAAGCTCTAAAGTCAAGGTTTGTGTATACAAGGTCCCTTCCTCGTTCCTAGGATCTCAAATCTTAGGATACTCACTAGGGAAGTGTTGAAAACCTTGTGCACTAATGTGTTAGTTCAAACCTTTGGATGCTAGCATTTAAGTACTAAAACTTTCATTTACTGTTCAGATTTCATGTTGATAATCCGCTCGCATTAGTGGGGGATTGTTGGAGATGGTAATGCAAACGGATCCTCGTGCCCGGTCGGGCGGTGGTTCGCCCAACCGGGCGGAGTTAGCTAAGGAAAATAGGAGGGCTTTCGCGCCCGACCGGGCGGCTCTCGCCCGACCGGGCGACGGAGTCGAGTTTTGACGAGCCCGATCGGGCGGCTCTCGCCCGATTGCTCGCCCGTGGTGGGTTTTCTAGATCGCCCGATCGGGCGGTGGTTCGCCCGACCGGGCACGACACCAGGTCTGGAAAACTTCATCTCGCGCCCGATCGGGCGGCTGGTTGCCCGATCGAGCTCGCCTTTTTTTTCTTAGGTCGCTTTGTTTATTTGTTTCCTAATTTCAGGACACATATAAATACGAGCATTGCCTTTCCTGTATTCATAATTTTAATATTATTGAACCCTAAACACATAAACAAAAACCTACCCTTTGAGATCTGAACAGTTCTTGAGCAATTCCACTCTTCGGGTTCGGGTGCACGAATTACGGGGAGAGTTGCGTTAAACTTGGGGGGCGTGCGTCATCAGGAAACCTGTACCGGTGGTGGCGTATTTCGCTTCTAAGGCAGTGGATTATTGTTCCACGGCGCAACTGTGAGTTTGAGATCTTCAATCAAGTATTTTCCCTTTCATCTTCTCTATTTTTTGTTATTGGAATCAACAGGTTTTTTGCCAACAACTCTATCCTACGTGGCACAACACTTGGCAAAGAGGTGAAACATCAAGTGTCGTTGTCTCGTCGCCTGGCTAGCTTTATATATTAGTTATATGATTTCTCTTCTTTCATAGTTTTGATTCAAACCTTCTTCTACATAATTATTATTTTCTCTCGTATTCATTAATTCTTTTCAATAAACTATTAACCCTACTTTTTTTCCTTTACAACTTTTTTATACTCCAATTACCATACTTAATGCTTATCACAAATTTTTATATGTGGTTGGCTACACGGCGTGACCAACCATCATGGAACTTACTTCATTAGTGTTGTAGGAGCTACTAGGTCACTTTTACATGGGTTACTTTGTCAATGTTATAGAGGTATTTCGATCAATGTTATAAGGTCTACTTGATTAGTATTACAGGGTTATTCGAGGGTTACTTTGTTCTTTTACAAGCAACCACATGATATGGCTAGCCACACACAAAACGCGTCGGCCTATTTTATATTTAAATTAATTAAATCACAGAATGCTATGTGTTAATCATAATATAACACTTGTAAATAAATATGGTGAGAATAAACTTAGTTCAAACACATAATTTTTAAGGGTTTGACTTTGCGTTGACTTTTCTCTCTTCTCTTTCCTCCCATGGCGATTTGAATTTGTTGGTTTTCTTCAGCTTAGTTGAGTCTTAATGGCGAAGAAGAAGAAGCAATCTACTCCTAAACCCTCAAATAACTTGAATCATCCTTCCAAATCTTCTTTATCTCTATTGAATGATGGTGTTAATCGGTTGAATGTGTCTAAATTTTCTGGTTCTGCTTCGATTCCAGAAGTTGATGAGGACCCTGATGAACTTGTCACTCCTCCTTCTCATTTGAGTCGATTCTCAACCGAGAAGATTACTAGAGCTGAGCTGAAAGCCCTTGAGGATTTCCATGTCCGATTGATTAAAGCCAATAAAACAGTACCCCGTTCTACTGTTCCATTGGATCTCAGAGCTTCCTCGTCTGATCTTAATGCAGGTTGTGCTTCGACAGGTGATTCTAAGATGGCTGAAGGTAATCTTGTCCTCAATTTTGGATCAGTTCCTCGAATTCCAGAGACAGAAGTTCCTAGGGTTCCTGAAATTATTGTTCCATTGATTTCTGAGGTCGATTCTACTCCAATTGCTGACCCGATTCCTTTGGAGAATGATGTGGTACCTCCTTAGCCTAATTCTATTCCTGCTACTAAGCCTGGCATTGCTAAGCTCACAGCTAAGGGTTCTGCCCTCTCTTTCGTAGCTCCTGTGCTCAAAGATGGCAAGTCTGTTGCCATGTTACAACAAGCTGAAATTACTGAAGGTAATCTTAAGTGGAAGAATTCTGTAATTTTCTATGTCATAGGCTATTATCCTACTATAGCTGCTGTTCATAGATATATTGTTGAAAATTGGAGTGTTATAGCTAAACCTGATGTTTTTTGGCATGATGATGGCTACTTTCTGATTAAAATGAAAAACTCTGATGATATGAATGTTGTTCTTAGTGTTAGTCCACATATGTTCTTTGGTAAGGCGGCTATTGTTAAGCCTTGGTCTGAGAAATTTGACTTTCATGCTGAGGTTTTGAGAACTGTTCCTATATGGGTTAAGTTACCTAACTTACCTTTGAATTGCTAGGGTGTGGACACTTTGAGCAGACTGGGAAGTGCCTTAGGAGTTCCTTTATGTGCTGATGAATGTACTTCAAAGCAATTGAGAGTCTCTTTTGCTAGATTGCTCATTGAAGTTGATGTAACAAAGGCTTTACCCAAGACTATCTGGTTTGAAAGTCCAGATGGTGTTTTGATTGAACAAAAAGTTGTTTTTGAATGGACACCCCCCTTTTGTAGCAAATGTAACAAAGTGGGCCATGACTGTGCTATTCCTAGGAAGGTTCAACCTCAAAAGAAGCAGGTGGCTTCTAAGGAGCAGCCTAAGCAAAAGGTGTGAGTTTCTAAGCCCCAACCTGCTACTGTTCCTGCACCTGAGCCTAGTGTGCCTGAATCTGGGGGTAATGGCTCTGTTCATAGTGCTGGTGTTTTCACTGCTGCTCCAACTACTTTGCAAGCTAATTCTGATGATGATTGGAGAGTGGTGGGAAGGGAGCATAGAAGTCATAGTAATCCTCCTGTCTTTACTAGTGTTCCTAATTCTAATACCTATGTTGCTCTGATTAAGGATGGGGATGGTGCTGGAGATCTTGTTCCTATCGGGGGTGATGGTAATCCCTCTTTGGGGTCATGATTATCCTATCATGGAGTATCAGGGGTCTTAATGATCCCTGCAAAGTAGTTTCTGTTAAGAAACTGCTAGTTGAACAGTGTGTGGATGTTATTGGTATTATGGAAACTAAGGTGAAATGTGATAAGAGTGTTAAGCTTCAGAAGAAATTTGGATCTGCTTGGTCTTGGTTTTGTAACTACTCATCTTCACATAGGGGTAGACTCTGGGTTGGCTGGTTACATGACAAGGTTAATCTTTTAGTCCTCTCCTTTCATGAGCAGTTCATTCATGTCCAAATTAGCTCCAAGGATCTTCAACATCAGATTTTCTGTACCTTTGTGTATGGCTTGCATTCTATTCATGACAGGTTGCCTCTTTGGGATGGTATTTCTAGTCTTGGAGCTGTTTCTAGGCCTTGGCTTGTTATTGGTGACTTTAATTCTGTTCTCAATTCTTATGATAGAATTAATGGTAATGCTGTCACTGATTATGAGGTTAACCATTTTAGAAGTTTTTTTGACAATCTTGATCTTTGTGAGCTCAAGAGTAAAGGTTCTTTTTACTCTTGGTCTAATAAGGGTCATGGTGATACTAGAATTGCTACAAGGATTGACTGGGGGCTTGTGAATCAGGCTTGGTTGAACAAGTATTCTCATGTTGAATCTATCTATCTTCCCCCTTTCCTCTCTAATCACAACCCTTTTTTGGTTGAAGTGTGTAGATTTGTTGTTGCTAAGGGGAGATTTTTTAGGTTTCTTAATTGCCTAACTGATCATGTTGACTTTTGTTCTATTGTGGAAAACAGCTGGCATAGTGTTACATATTCTTCTGCTATGGTTACCATTTGGCAGAATTTGAAATCTGTCAAAAAGAACCTGAAAGATTTGAACACTAAGTACTTTGCTAATGTTGATGAGAAAGTTGATGTGGCTCTTGCCTCTTTGAAAGCCATTCAGGACCAGCTTGCTGTGGATTATTCTAATTCTGACCTTCATCTTAAAGAGGCTGAAGCTGTAAATATGGTGAAGCATTGGATGTATACCCAGGAATCCATTTATAAGCAGAAATCTAGGGTTGATTGGATTAAGCTGAGGGACTCCAGTTCTCACTACTTCTTTTCTGTTATGAAGCACAGGCAAGGTAGAAATAGAATTGATTCTATCTTCACTGAAGATGATGTCCTTTTGAAAGATCCTGTGCTTATTGAAAATGAGATTGTGGGGTTCTATAAAGGGCTGCTTGGTTCTAGTGCTAGTTCTCTTCCTGCTGTTGACTTGGCCACTATTAGGAGAGGTTCTCAACTCAGCTCTAGCTCCATTGATATTTTGACTTCTGTGGTTACTACTTCTGAGATTGATAATGCTCTGGCTCAGATTGGAGATGATAAGGCGCGTGGAATTGATGGTTTCAATGCTGTTTTCTTCAAAAAGGCTTGGCCTATGATCAAAACTGATATTTATGCTGCTATCTTCTCTTTCTTTGAGACTGGTGTCATTGCTAAGTAGTGGAATTGTACAACAATCACCTTAGTGCCTAAGGTTTAGCATCCTTCTTATGTCAAAGAGTTTAGGCCTATTGCTTGTTGTACCATGTTGTACAAGCTGATCTCTAAAGTTCTCACAAATAGGATTTTTAAAGTGGTGGGGACTGTTATTAATGATGCTCAAGCTGGGTTTATCCCGGGTAAGCACATTGGTGACAATATTCTCCTGGCTACTGAATTGATCAAAGGCTACTCTCATAAGTTTGTTTCTCCTAGATGCATGATCAAGATTGACTTGAGGAAGGCATATGACTCTGTTGAATGGCCCTTTTTGCAAATGTTTTAGAAGAGCTTGGTTTCCCTCATTCTGTTGTGAAGTGGATTATGACTTGTGTCTGTTCTGTTTCTTACTCTGTGATGGTTAATGGCTTTCCTGCTAAGCCTTTTTCTGCAAAAAAAGGTCTTAGGCAAGGAGATCATATGTCTCCTTTTCTCTTTGCTCTATGTATGGAGTACCTATCTAGGTGACTTAAGAAAATGACTGGGAATCCTAATTTCAATTTTCATCCTAGATGTGAGAAATTAGGTATTACCCACATGATTTTTGCTGATGATCTTCTCCTCTTCTCTAGGACTGATTCCATCTCTATTTAGCTTCTCTTGCAGGCTTTCCAGAAATTCTCTTGTGCTTCTGGTCTGATGGCTAATTTAAGTAAGAGTGAGGTTTATTTTGGAGGTATCTCTGATTCTGATAAAGATCAGCTGCAAACTGTTCTTGGTATGAGTAGAGGTAGTTTGCCTTTTAGATATCTTGGGGTGCCCTTGTCTTCTAAAAAGCTTACTGTTGCTCAGTGTAGGCCTTTGGTTGAAAGGGTTAATGCTAGGATTGGATGCTGGACTTCTAGACACTTATCTTATGCTGGCAGGTTACAGCTTATCAAAAGTGTTATCTTTGGTATTCAAACTTATTGGGCTCAGATTTTCATTCTTCCTAAGAAGATTCTTAGGGAAATTGAAACTAAGTTCAGGATTTTTCTTTGGACTGGGAAGAACACTTATGCAAAAAAGGCCCCTGTCTCCTGGCATCATATGACTCTTCCTAAGGTTTGTGGTGGCTGGAATATTACCTCTCTTGGTGATTGGAATAAAGCTGCTATTTGCAAGGTTCTTTGGGATCTTGCTCACAAATCTGACAATATGTGGGTGAAATGGGTGCATACCTATTATTTCAGCAATAGGAATATTTGGACTGCTACTATTCCCAAGAAATGCTCTTGGGTTTTGAAGAAAATCTTGACTTGCAGAGATATTATTGATGATATTGGTGGCTGGTCCTCTATTATGGAAAATGGGAAAATGAGTATTGCTAAACTTTATGCCCGGATTCGACCACAGACTCCTAAAGTAGGGTGGAAAAGAATTGTTTGCAATAACCAAGCCGCTCCTAAGAGTATTTTCATTACTTGGTTAGCTCTGCTTGACAAACTTGCCACTAAGGACAGAATTGTTAAGTGGAATGCAAGTTGTGATCCTCTTTGTTTTTTCTGCCAGAACTCTTGTGAAACTGTCTCTCACCTGTTCTTCTGCTGTCCTTACTCTAAGACTATTTGGGAACAGATTTTGAAGCTTCTTGATGTGAAAAAAGCAGTTCAACCTTTTCACATTGAACAACAATGGATAGTTAAGACTTGCAGGAAGTCTAGCAGCTAGGGTAGAGTATACTCTATGTGTTTTGCTGAGGCTATCCACAGTATATGGCTGCAAAGGAATAGTTTGATGTTTACAGGTGACTGTAAACCTGCAGAAACTGTTTTTAAAGACACTATTTTTCATGTTGCTATTAGATGTAAAGGAACAGACAGGAAGCTGCTTTTGCTTCACTGAATTTCTGGTGCTGCAGTTGTCTGCTGTTTTCTGGTGCTGTTCTGGTTGGGTGGCAGCTGGTTCCTGGTCAGTTCTTTGCTTCTGTGCTGCCTGCAGTCTTCAGCAGCCTGGTTTTGTTGGTTTCTGGCAGTTGGTTGCTGTTTTGGGTTGCTGTTGCTGCTTTGTTGTTGTTGTTGTTCTGCTGCTGTTGCAGTGCTGTCTTGCTGTTTCAGATATGCTGCAGGTGGTTCAGGGTGGCAGCTGGTGGTTTGGGTTGCTCTTAGTCTGCAGGCAGTACTAGCAGCTGTTCTGGTCTGCTGTCATACTGTCAGATGCTGGTGCTGCTGCTTTGTTCTGTTGTTGCTGATCCTGGCTGCTGCTGTTGCTGTTTTCTGGCCTGCTGCTGCTGGTTTTGGTCTGCTGTTACTGCTGATTTTAGTCAGTTTTTGGTTTATTTTGTTCTGGTGTTTTTCTTGGTTGTTTCTTGAGTTGGTGTTTTCCCTCTTTTGTCTAGTCCTGTTGCTTTTGCAGCTGAGTCTAGGTGGGGTTGTGGGGTTTGGTGTTTGTTACTACTTAGCTTTTGTAAGTTGTAACTTCCCGTTTTGGTAATAAAATTCTCCATATTTACCAAAAAAAAAAAATATGGTGAGAATACTCCTTTTAATTAATTTATGTAATTCCTTTTTTTTTTGTAGCTAAAATGTAAAATTTTATTTTACTATTGCATTAAAATTAAAAACTATTTGTCAAAAATTTTATTTTATTTTAGTAAAAAATAAATATAACTTAGAGAACTTAACAATTTCAGTATAAAAAATTGGAAAATTTGCCAATTACTACCGCAAGTTAATACTACTTTGTAAGTTACTAACGCAAATTTAAAAAGTTGTGAATTACTACCGCAAAAAATTTTAAAATGTTGCGATTACTACCAAACCCCCATTAAACCCAACTATGACGTCATTATATCACTTTAACCTAGCAGCAGCAGGGGAAGAACCTAGTAGCAGCTTCTGTTTCTGTTTTTTTTTTTTTTTTTTTTTTTCTAAAAAATCTGGGAAAACCTTGTTAAAGAATTTGTGCCTAAATAGACATGGTGAATGAACCTGTTTTGATGATATTTGTTGCTAGTGTATGTACTGCTCAGCTTCTGCGTTGCTGTTTTTGTTTTTTGTTTTTTGTTTTTTGTTTTTTTTTTTATTTTTTTATTGAAATTGAATCAGGGAAAATCGTTTTGGATGAATTTTGTTAAGAAAAAATGGTGTGGTGCTAGTGTTTTGCAGGTGTTTTCATGGCATTTTTTGGCCAAGTTCATGCCCCTTTAAATAGAGTAATAACGACTAATTTATGAGTCAAAGTTAAGATTTTTTTTTAAATATTAATTTTTTAATTAGGTATGGTTAGTGATGAGTTAGTGGTGAGTTAGTTCACCTGAAAATCACTTTGAGTACCCAAAAGCAAAGCAAAAAAAATTGAGTACCTAAAAGGTGAAAAAAGGAAGAATTGAGTACCTAATTGTACTCTTAACTCCAACTTTTAAATTACACAACCATCATATGCATGTCCAACATATACAAGGGTCATGATGCCTAACGATGATACTTACCTCAATATCAGTAATATCATATTCCTTTAACATTTGCATACTCAGTCGATTAGGGTTGGTGCTGATAACGTGCTATAAATTAGAGGAAAAGAAAGAATAAATGACGAAGATGTAGAGCAAATATACATTGTCCATTCCATTTTCCATACAACATATATATATACATGAGATCATTGTAACTTCCTAGTGACACTAAGAAGTAACCATTATGAGGAAATAATAAAGCTTAATAGGTTACAAAAGTATAATGGACATACATTAATGTATATTTCATAACATTAAATCAATTATTGAAAACCAAGTTATTCCTGTGCACAAAAAAAAAAAAAAGTTATTCCTTTTTACGATGGACCATTGTCTATATATTGCACCATCAAATTATCCACCTTCAATAATTCACACCAAAAAAAATTTATAGGAAGGCTCGTGTAAGAACCCTCCTCTATATAAGAACCCAATCTTATATAAAAACCAATCTCAGCATATCTGTAATTTTGAGAAGTTCGTATTTACAACATAGAAAAAAATTTAGAACATAGGTAAAATTTTAGAACATAAGCAAAAAAAATTTAGAACACAAGCAGAAAATTATAGAACATAAGAAAAATAATTTAGAAGATAGCAAAAATTTAGAACATAAGCAACCAAAAATGTTAGAACATAAGAAAAATAATTTAGAACATAAGTTGAAAAAATTAATTTATAGCATAAATAAACATTAATAACATAAGCTGAAAAAATAATTTACAATATAGGAAAAAATTTAGAACAGTAGCTGAAAAAATAATTAAGAACGTAGGAACAAATTTAGTAATAATCTAAAAAACAATTTAGAACATTGAAAATAATTTGGAACATCAGTAGAAAAAAATTTAGAATACAAGAAAAACTTTAGAACATAAGCTAAAAAATAATTTAGAACATAGGAACAAATTTAGAACATTATCTTAAAAAACAATTTAGAACATTAGAAAAAGTTTAGAATATACGAAAAACTTTAGAATATAAACAGAAAAAAGTTTAGAACATAAGGTGTTCTTACATAAGAAAAGGTTCTAATATAAAGAGGGGTTCTTACCGGATCCCTCCCACATGTATATATATATATATATATATATATATATATATATATATATATATATATATATATATATATATATGGTGAATTTCTTTCCTCTCATTTGTTATATAATATTTAGATAAAATTCTTAATCTTAAGAGATAATATTTATATTTAATTAATTGAAGCTTTAAAATATTATTCGTTAATTTTACCTAAGTGGTATTTGAAAAGTTCTAAACTAATTTATAAATCTCTTCTTTATTTTAATTGGATATAACTTAAATTATGCAGTACAATGATATTTTAACACAATAACTCAAACATTCTTAAAAGTACAATCAAATAAACAACACAAAGTTTCATATGTGGCTGACCACACCGTGCGGCCAGCCACAATCAAATAAACAACGTACAATGAAAAAAAAAAGTTTGTTACATGTAAAACCCTCACTTTAAGAGTAAGGTAAAACCATATAACTCCTATAAAGCATTTAAAGGATAGATACATAGCATCAATCATTATATCATACAAAAGAACGACTTAGACATATATATGCCCTTGAGGCCTTGAGTATTCAAATAGATATGAGCCATTAACGATCAGACTAATACTTTCTCCAATAGCAAAAGAAAGTCGTCCCAAAATCTGTAAAACAAATAATTGCAAAAACGTCAACAACACATCATAGTTACAGAGTATACTCTTAGAACTAATGAAAATCATGATTTATAATTCTTCCCCAATTACCTTAGTTGTTAGTAATATTTAGGTATAATAGAAATAATTAAGTAAAAAAATTTAAAAATTAAAATAAATTTGGAGGAAATCAAAGACTACCCAAAGATGAGACAATAAAAGAATATAAAATCAATATTAGTGAGTATAGAAGTTGAGACCTTTTTTCAGTGGCTTTGATTTGGAGTAAATGTGACGCCGTCAAGCTTGAATGTGGGAATGTGTTGTATGAGAGAGTAGTCTTCTCCATCTGGTACAACGCATCTTTTTGATATGTTTGGGCATCCCTCAATTTCGAGCTTTTGTAGAGAATTGATGTGGCTAATACATTTAGGCAAACCCAACACATTTTGACAATCTTCAATTTCAAATTCCCGGAGAGAGGTAAAACAATGTAACCATTCTGGAAACTCCACCAAACCTTCACAATCTGCAATACGAAGATATTGAAGAGAAGTTGCAGCAGATTGTATGTCATTTGGAAGACTTGCCATTTTCACATTTTCGATGATCAATACCCGGAGGCTTTGAAGGCCTTGAAGGGCATCTCCCTTGTTCATATCGAACTCTTCACAATTCGTTATGTCTAATATATGAAGGTCAACAAGGTACTTCATACCTTTTGGAAGACTTGTCAATTTTGGACAATCCATAATGCTCAAGTATTTGAGGGAGTTGAGGTGCCCAATATTATCACTGTCCCACAACGAGATCAGGCTCTTACATGAATAAAAATGTAAGAATTGTAGAGAACTTAGTTCATTAAATTTGGTGTCAACTAAGCTCTCTTGACATGTTGTCACCATGAAATTCTTTAAGCTTTGCAACTGATGTATCTCCCTTGGTAGCTCTTTTAATTGCTCACATCCATAGATATGAAAAGTTTCCAAATTCAATAGATTACATATTGTATTTGGAAGTGATTTCATGATGGGATTGAATGACAAGTCAAGATATCTCAAATGCTTCAAGTTCCCGATCGACTTTGGCAGCTCTTCAAACCAAAGACCCTCAAGATCCAAGATGCGTAAGCAGCTGAGATTGGATATAATACCCTCTAGAAAGGACATGCTTACATGTTTCATTCTATAACCAAATCGAAACGTCCGGGCTTTCTTCGCTTTGAGAAGTTCTGTTGGAAATTGTTCTTCTTTTAAACTATCAACTTCCTCATATCCCCAAACAACATGCCTAGCATGGTCTAAATCTATTATCTTATCCAAAGTTACAACAACTAACTCTTCTGCCATAATGTTCACTGCTAGATCATGCAAAAGATCATGCATTTTACTCTCGCAATATAAACCCACAACATGTTCACTTGATTCTTCAACCAAGAACTTTGATGTCAGTTCCCTTAAATAAGAGTATCCCAGACCATCAATATACTTATTTCTCTGATCCAGTGGCAACAATCCAAGTGCGCTCCACATACATGGTACAAAATTTGAATATAATTTATGATCTTTCACATACAAGGACAAGTGAGCAAAACATGGTTTTAAGTGAGATGGTAATTTATCATAACTTAATTTTAGTAGTTGTAAAACATTACCATAATGTTGCTTCAATTTTGTAAAACTTTCCATATCGTTAATTCGTTGCCATTCCTGTTCGTCCCTCACACTTCTTAATACACTCCCCAAAGTCTTCACAACAAGTGGGATGCCATGGCATTTTTTAACAATAGACCTGCCAATTTCACAAAGTCTCGGATATTTGCCTTCCTCGCCATCTTTGAATGCAAGGTGCTTGAACATTGACCAGCAAACTTCCATTGGAAGACTTTCCAAATCATAAGACGATTCAAATGTTTGAGTGATAGAAGCAACCTTGGAGTTTCTTGTGGTGATCAAAAGTACACTCCCCGAATTACCAACAACTAGCACATCCTTAAGCTCTTTCCAACTTGCAAAATCCTCGACCCAGACATCATCCAACACTAGCAAGTATTTCTTCCTTCTCAACAAACTATGGAGCTTTTTCACCAATATACTCATATCTTGGTTTGGAGTACTGTCACCGGTACCATCCTTCAAAATGTCCTCTATGATCTTGGGTATGTGAAACGTGTCTGAAACACATACCCACAACTTAAGATCAAAGTGTTGGACATCATGATACACCAACTTAGCCAATGTAGTTTTTCCGATCCCACCCATCCCAACAATAGGAAGCACAGAGAGCTCACTAACATCACAGACACTACCCAATCTTCTTATAACGTCTTGCTTAGCCTCATCTCTTCCAACAACATCAGGTACATGGACATATGAGCTTCTATCAAAAGGATCCCTGATGTCAGCGGTTGAGTAGTCAACCGGATTCTCAGTCAAACCAAAATCATTTTTCTTAGCCACAATGTGTTCTAGCTGTTCACGGAGGTCTCGTAATTTGTGACTCACATGAAAAGAAAAAATGATGGGGTTTGAGGAGGAAAGATAGTACCTAAGCTTGCGGCGAAAACGACCTTTATTGACACGGCGTTGTAAAGCGTCAAAGGCGACTTCATCCAAGAGATCATCAATATCATAAACAACACGCTTGAGATCTCTTAGCCAAACTTTCATGGCTTCGTTCGAGTATTGCTTGTTTTCAGCATCATGAAGGACAGCACAAATAGCAGTGAGCTTATCGGCTATCTTATTGATATCTTTCTTAGCTGACTTGGCCGCTTTTAATTCTTCGGAAACAGAGGAAATGACAACATCACCGGTAAAAGAACCGATCTTCTTAAGTATAGATTTGGCAATCGGTAATATGATTACCTCCGCCATTTACACATTAATTTGTGACAAAAAAAGAGAGAGAAAATGAAGTAAACAAGAGTGAAGTGTAGAGAAGAAAACGAGTGAAGCAAACAATGAAATAGTAAAGAGAAATTGAACTAAATTATTGTAAAGGAAAAAAACAGAGTAGTGAAGTAAGGAAAACGAGTGAAATAATTTGCTGACAATTTCTTCAATATCATGTCCGAAGATAAAAATATCCGTACAAGGTACAAAATGTTGTCATCGTTATATTGACACAAATGCCCTCTGACTTGTTTTTCCGTTGAAGAATTGAAAATGGGTTTTTTAGTAATTGCATTAGTCAGCCGTTGATAAGTCTTTTTTTGACAAAGCCGTTGATAAGTCAAATATTGATATGCTTGAATTTTCTTATTTCTCTCCTCTAATTAACTATGGGAAGAAAAGTAAAGCAACGCTATTTATGCCACCTACTATTATTATTCATACACCGTCTATTAACTTGCAAATTTAGGTTCAAATCTTAATTAACACTCCCTACATCTCATCATAAGTGATATGTTCGACTTTTTTCACTACTCATATACGTAGTATTAACTTTGTTTATAATATTTTACTAACATAATAAAAATCTATTTTATCATTAAAAAAAAAATTTATTTGATTGGTATCAATATAAAATTTCATAATACAATTTTTTTTATAATTTTAATTAATTTTTAATTATAAAAAACCTTGCCTTTTTTCATAAATAATGCTCGCAAATAGTCATTATTCCTTTTTGCTATGGACCATTGTCTATTGCACCATAAATTATACACAAAGCAGGTTTAAGGCACTACAATTTTATTTTTTTTCTTTTTTTAAAAGTTTTTTGAGGGAAAGGCACTACAATATTGAAACAAGCTAAGGGAGATCACTCACTTTCTTTAATGTGGGACATTTACCTCACTCTTATACCACTTTTTTTCTTTGTTTTCATCAAGAAATTCCAACATATATAATAATCAAATCTCCAAAAACGATTAAAATGCAACTTCAACAACAAACCAATTAACGCGATATAATATGCTAAGATCAATAATAAACGAGTAATTAAATGGATAAAATCAAAGACAATAAGGGACAAATCTGATTATATATTTACATAACTAAACTGAGAAATGACCGATCTCTATTGAAAATACAGTAGAATATAAGTGACTAGATGAAGCCTGTGCGACGCACGGTTTGTCAGTATTTTAAAAAAAAATATTTTTCATATTTATGTGATTAAAATTGTTATTATATAGTTTTAAAATAATAAAATATTAGATAAAATTCCTAATCTCAAAAGATAATACCTTGTTATAATTAATTTAAACTTTAAAATTTCATTCGTCAAATTTGCTTACGTGGCATTTGAATTATTTTATTGTAAATGAAATTAATAATCTCTTATTTAATTGGTTACAACTTAAATTATAATCCTACGTGGCGCGCTTAGAAAATTGAATCCTACGTGGCACTCTAAGAATTCGGGGAAAAACTCCCCTTTATATATATATATATATATATTAGATTGTATGCGTGAATGAATGAAGCTAAGCTATTACATGTAGGAAAACTTTTGTATACACCCGGTTTACACTAGTATTATTGTATATCGAGCGGTATAAGGGTAACTTTTACCTAATTTTAGGGTAACTTTTTGCCTTTTTTTGGGTAACTTTAAACATAATACGATTTTTATATAAATAGACAACAAGAAAAGTTTTACAATGGTAATTTAATTACATTCCATCAATAATAATTGATTTTTAGTCATTTAAAATGTGATTCTTTACTAATAAAGCGTAGGTAATTTTTATTTGTATTGGGTTACTTTTATGCATATTGAAGTAACTTTTATTCATTTTAGGGGTAACTCTTGATCACTTTAGCCTATCTTTATAATAGATGTACACTAATGTCGATTGTTTTAAAAAGTTTATCTTACATGTAACATCTATTAGCCTATTACACATATGAGATCTTAGGGACTTCGTACATTGTTCAAAAAATTACGACGATCAAATAATTCAAATTGATCTTGATTGATTGTGTATCTCCTTTATTTTGTTTGGTTTTCCTTAAGTTGCCTTGGTTGAATATTCTCTTGCCATTCTTTATTCTTGTAGATTGCAGCTAGGTTCATTCTTGATTGTCGTTTTAGAAATGGGCTTGCAAAATATGGGCCCAACAAACTAGCATGATAATATGTGAGTGTGTGGAAGTGTTATCCCATAAACAAATCCACATGTAATATAATGGAAGTCCACGTTGAAAGACTATTGAGACAATGGTCCCATAAATAAATTAAAAATGATATTTTAATCAAATTTTCTTACATGACTATTATATGCATAGATTAAGGACGTGTTCGGCAAAATATAGTTGTGGAGGTAGCTGTTAGCTGTGTAAGTAGCTGTTAGCTGTCAACAAGATGTTAGCTGTGAAGATAAATAATTTAGATATGAGTGTTCGGTAAAGTAGTGGTTGACTAGCTGTTACATATAAAAATCAATATTTTATTTTTAAAACTATAGATTAAATTTTCAACAGTTACCTGAAAAGCTACCTCTAATTTCAAAAGCTAATCTTTCTAACTTTTCACAAAAGCTACCTCCACCACTAAAAGCTACCCTAACCACTACTTTGCCAAACACTCACCTTTTTTTGTTAAGTAGTGATTTGACTTGGTCAAACCACTAAAAGCTACTCAAAAGCTAACGCCGAACACGCCCAAAGTGTCTATAATGTTATTCATATTTGAAATAGGCGAGAAATCAATTAAAATAACAAAAAATAATAATACAGAGTAATAATTACAATTATAATTTGTGCAATACGAATCTATTATTTAATAGATTCATCATTTTGAATAAAATAAGATGTATTAAAAATAAGGCATACACAATTATATTTGTTATGATTTATTGTCGTATTATTAAAAGATATGGGCAACAAAGTAATATCTATAAAGCCAATAAAGGGATATATTTATTATAAAAGATTTGAAATATATTAAGATAGCTATATTATACTTAAATTCTCAAGGATGGTTTTAACAAAAAGAGGGAAGAGGTGTTTGAGGGAAAAAACTTCACTAGGAATAGTTATGATGTTAGCGGTAACTACTTTAGTATTATTTACATATTAATAATACTAAAAATTGTTATAGATAAATTATTGACTTGAGTGTATATGAAGATTTAATTTGAAAATTTATATTTGCGATGTATGCAATAATATTTTGGTGATAATTTTAGATATTTTTTTGACAGGAAAATGGCTTAAATCCTTTTTAGTGTTTGACAAAAATATAGTGATCAAATAGGAAGGTTATATTTTAATAATATGGAATATGGTAAGTATATTTGATGAAGATTTGATGAATAAAAATATAAAAATAAAAAAGTGGTTTTGGAGGGAAAAAAACATCACCAAGATGTGACATGTGTCATTCTTGGTGTCTGTTTTATTATTATGTTATTGATTGATTATTCACATGATCATATCTTTTGTATTAACGTAATAGGAATATCTACTGTACAAAAAAATGATTAATTAAAAAATACTTTGTATAATTACGAATCATTAATAACTATGTACTAAATTAAAGTATTGAAACAAATATTATAGATTTATGATGATTACCTTTGCTAAAAATTCTTTTAAATATAGTTATTAATGCATATATTGTATATCTTATGCATACAAATTTAATCGATCTTTATATTTCTATATTGAAATAATAAAATCTTAGAAAAATAAAAATTTTAATAATTTATTTGATTTGTTTTTTTTTTTTTTTTTTTTTTTATGCAAAGTCTATTTTGATTTGTAAATTTGTGGCCTATTTTCTAGAAAATAAGATAGACAAAATTAGTATAAAACATATTCCTGGGCTTCAACCATCAGCTTAACCTTTTGGTTGAGTTGATCCACTAATATGGTATCGGAGCCAGCGTGACACAAAGGTCACAGGTTCGAATCTCATCCGCCCCTCCTTCAAAGTGGAATTAATTCGCACTAGACAATTGGTATTACATACACCATGGTGCACCTTGAAATAGGTGCACCAGGCCCAATACGTGCCTAGCCCAGAAGGATCCGTGCCCAACATAAAGAAGCCCATGCCCAATAGTAAGAAGCCCAGCCCTTTTTTTTTCACCATTGAATTTTGATATTATCTTTTTTCTTTGAAAATCTAAATTAAAACTTTCAACAACCTTTTCGTATTTAATCTTCTTCTTCTTCTTCTTCTTCTTCTTTTTTTTTTTTTTTAAATTAAGATTATTTTTTGTTTCCCTAATTGACAATTTTGATTCTCCCTTTTTTCTATCTTTAAACTACTAGAAGCTCTAAAATTTTCAACAATTGAACTCTACTTTCTCTATCCACTTTAATATAAAGTTTATTGTATTTTGTAAAATAAAAAATGGATTTTTTTTTTAGCTTTTTGACCAATTTTGGTGGATTGTGCAATAAAATTAGCAAATCTAATGTTAATCGTTACATATTCATTACCTTCATATTTTTTTCCATATATTTCCTGTTTGATGTTCACATACGTTGTCTTTTATGTCCATATATATGTGCTGTATGAAGCAATAATTTGTGTAAAAATTTATTAAGTATTTTGGTATGAAATAATAATTTATTTGGATCTTATGTATTTTCTTCTTTTGTTGTTTAATATTTAATTATAGACCAACTACTGAACACCTTCAAGAATTTTCTGAACATCCCCCAAAAACTTATGATAAATCACTAGAAGCAACACAAGAGCCCCTATAAACTTCTGATAAGCCCAAAGAATTTTCTGATAAGCTACCAGAAAACACTAAACCAACCTCAAAAACCTCTAAATCCCCTACAAAAACTTCTGAGCCCCAATTACTAACCACTGAACTCCCTTCAAAAACATTTTAACCACCTTAAAAAACCTCTAAACCCTCTACAAAAACTTTTGAACCCCAATTAAAAACCACTGAACACCCTTCAAAAACATTTTAACCACCTTCAAAAACCTCTGAACCCTAACCACAAACCAATGAACACCCTACCAAAACACCTGAACCCCCCTACAAAAACTTTTGAACCCCAACCACAAACCACTGAACACCTTAAAAATACTTTTGAATCTCAACCACGAACCACTGAACACCCTTCAAAAACCTTTGAACCCTTTACAAAAACTTATGAACCCCAACCACGAACCACTAACACCCTACAAAAACCTCTGAACCCCCTATAAAAACTTCTGAATGCCAACCACAAACCATTGAACACCCTACAAAAACCTGTGAACTCCCTATAAAAACTTCTGAACCCCAACCACAAACCACTGAACACCCTAAAAATACTTCTGAACCTCAACCACTAACCACCGAACATCCTATAAAAACTTTTAAAGCCCCTACAAAAACTTCTGAACCCCAACCACGAACCACTAACACCCTACAAAAACCTTTGAACCCCCTACAAAAACCTCTAAACCCCAACCACAAACCACTAAATACCTTACAAAAACTTTTTAAACCCCAACCACAAACCACTGAACACCCTACAAAAAATTCTGAACCACAACCACAAACCATTAAATACCCTACAAAAACCTCTAAACCCCCTACAAAAACTTCTAAACCCCTACCACAAACCACTGAAAACCTTACCACAAACCTCTGAACCCCCTACAACAACTTCTGAACCCCAACCACAAACCACTGAACACCCTTCAAAAATTTCTGCACCTGAAGACACTGCTGCTCAGCCTTTAGACTTTCCTTATAAACAACTTCATACGTTCTAACTGCAATAAACAAACACAGTTCATAATTATCATTACTGGAGTTCAAAAATAAAACAACAAAGTTTAAATACAGGGAAAAAATGTTCATAATTACGTGTACAATTATTTTTTAAAAAGCAAATATACATACTCAGAGAATTATGTAAAACGCAAAGGTTCATTAAAGTAACCTACGTGTTCGTAAAAATAGAAACAATGTTCATAATATGATACTGCTAATAACAATTTTAATAATAAATAAAATGATAAGTGCGAATTATATGAACAAAATGTTCAAAAACATGATATAAACAAATTATATTCATTAAATACAAATTAAAGCACCAATTCAACAATTAAATTATAAATGAAACTGAAAATAAAAAAAAAAATTAAGCAATTAAAAAAAAAAAAAAGAATAACCCTTATAGCTCAAAAGTCTTCTTTATAAGTTCCTATTTCTGACTTGTTCTTCATAGAGTTAGAGTAGATTTCTTCTTCAAATAAAATGTTAATAATTTTAACAAAAAATGTTCAAAATACCAAATTATGAACAAAACATTCATAATCATACTAAAAACAAACAAAACTCATCAATCCTTAGATCAAAGCTTAATTAATTGTAAAAGTGAATTATAAGAAAGTAGACCAAATTACAACTAATAATTGAAAGAGTACGTAGTTAGATTGCCAAATCATCAAAACCTCAATCAAATCCATTTCAATTGCAAAATCATTAAAATGCATTAAGAACATATGACCTAATTAGAAATTAATATCAATTGTAATAAAAAAAAATCTGACATACATTGCCGATCTCGTCAAGTATGTATAAGAATGTCTTCCATAGTGCTCAGTATTTTAATGGCGATGAACGAATTCATACAAGCAGAGTGATCAACTTATTGAGTTACAAAGTGATGAAGGAATTCAATCAAAGCAGAGAGAGAAAAATAGAGGAGAGAGAAAAATTGAGGAGAGAGAAAGTGGAGGAAAGTTTAAGAAGAAGAGAAGACATAATCAGAAAATTGGACAGATTTAAATAAGGAAATAGAAGAGCTTGGAAGACGCACAAAATAGAAAAGGAATAGAAGAACATTGAAGTTTTGTGAATTACCCAATTAAACGCATCGTTTAATTAATGGTTCACACTGAACTACATGCACAAGGGTGCATGTTATAATTTGCGCGCACTAGATATGGGTGGGCCTGTGTTGCATCCACATTTCAAGCCCAAAAATATGTTTTATACTCTATCACTTCCCCTCACATGAAAGGCCCTTTTGGTTGAGTTGGTCCACTAACAATTAGGTTAAATACTTCAATGACACATGAAAAAAAAAAAAACTTATTTTAATATTTGTATAATTTTGTGAAAATCTCTAAACTAATTTAATTTTATTTTGTGGTTGAATAAGTTTCCAAATGATCATGGACGTACACCACCAAGCAAAGTTGACCAAGGTTATGCTAATTAAGATTTTAATTTTGTGAATGATCATCACTCGCCATCCCCATCTCATTCACGAATGGGCGAATGGTGGTGATTTATTTGTTTAATTATTAATAAATTTTCTTTTAATAGACTTTTGTCATTTGACTTTCTTAGGTCAAACTCTAAGGGCATGTTCTTTAGCAAGAATTAGTGTAATGTGTTTGATAGTTGAGTAAATAACGCAATGTTTGGTTAATTGCATGTAATATAGATGCTGCATTTGATGGTGTTGCTGAAATAGTCAAACTAGATATGTGCAGTGAGCTGAATAGTATAGTAGACATACTTTAAACTTTATGCTATAGCAATAACATGCTTAATTATTTGACTAATAGGTAGTCTAGAGATTATAATCATGCTATTTTATGGTCTTATTGTAATAATATGGGAGCTTATATGTTAGAAGAAGTAAAACTATTTGCTGTTTAGCCCTCAATACTTCACAGCATGTATGCAGCTTATAGTGTAGTCCTAAATTTCTAATATCCTGTCTTTTAAATCTTGTATTGACCCTGCACAGATATTTCTGTCTCTGTGCCATTATTTTTAGAGTAGGCTCTAGTGCTGATACATAGAATTTTAGCTTTTCACTTGTCATGAATAAGGAGGTTGCTATTACTTTTGAATTAACTCCTAGTGCGGCTTTATAGAGTATATATTGTGAATTGTGTGCTATATTGGTCTACATTATTTTCGATTCTTAGCACCAAGTGTGATAAAACATATTAGCTTAAATGGTAGATCACTATGCAAATAAATAAATAAATAAATGGAAAAATTGAGTTTATAAATCCCAACTTTGGGCGGCTTACAATGAAAAATCCCAACTATGCATTATCCCGTAAAAATCCCAACTTTGATACCCATCTTCTTTTAAAGAACCTAGATGACCGGTTACCTGAAAAGAAGGTTAACTCTTTTTTTTTTTAAAAAAAATTACCACTTGTCAGAATTTTAGTGGTCCAAAAAATAAAATTAATTGTTTTTAAATCCGATATAATAAAAAATAAAATCCAACCCAACCCCCACCCTATCCCGAAAAACGCCCAGCCCATCCTGCCGGAAAATCGGCCCCCACTTCCGAAAATCCCTCTCCCACCCTCGAAACCCACCCCTTTCCCTCCCCCACCCTCGAAACCCACCCCTTTCCCTCCCCCTCAACCTTGCAAAAACCATCCCACCCTAAACCCTAAACCGGAAAACACCCCCTCCCAAAACCCCCACCCTTGAAATCGCCCTCTTCCCTTCCCTCACCCCTGAAATCGATCCACCGGGAGGGTTCCACGTGGGTGGGGAATTGGGGTCGATTTCAGGGGTGCGGGAAGGGAGGGGGGCGATTTCGAGGGTGGAGGTTTTAAGAGGGGTGTTTTCCGATTTAGGGTTTAGGGTGGGAGGGTTTTGCGAGGTTGGGGGAGGGTGGGCGCCGTTTCCCGGCATCACGAGGAGGGGTTTTCGGGGGGTGGGGGGCCAATTTTCCAGCGGGGGTGGGGTAGGGTGTTTTCCGAGAGGGGAGTAGTTTTTTTTTAATTTATTTATTTTTTTACTAATCCCGTGTTGACACATAGATTATTGTAACTTGAAGTAAAAGGTTTGGTGACGTGTTGGGATCTTTAAAAGAATATGGGTATCAAAGTTAGGATTTTTAAGGGATAATGAATAGTTGGGATTTTTCATAGTAAACCGTCCAAAGTTGGGATTTATAAACTCAATTTTTCCTAAATAAATACATAGAAGATGTAGGTTTGATTTTCACATATGTTATCTGTAAAAATAACAAAATAAATCTAAAAAAGTAAACCAAAACATCTCAAAACTAAAAACGAGAAGACAATTAAATTTGGTCCCATAACATTCACAAGCGAAGCAAATAAATTTAACACAAATTAACTTAAGCTAAACACACAAATTTAACTTAACCAAGCACAACTACTATAGTGATGTCTTGTTAGTTTAGATTATTAATACAAGAGTGGGGGTGAATTGTTTAGAGTTCCTATTGACTACTTTTGCGGAATAATAAAACAATGCATATAGGAACTTGCAAGAACACACGGATTTTACGAAGAAACCTTCCAGGGCCCAACTGGAAGTAAAACCTCGACCCTACCTTAGGGATTTCAAACACACAAACTTCACTATAATAGGGCAAACACCAAGTTACAACCTATTAGACACGGACCTTTATTTCACAAGTTCCTCACTGGACTTGCTACTTGATAGGACACTATCCTACCTACCACACTTAGATTCACTCGTACCACCAAAGTACTACACGTACTGCCAAAGTACAAAATACTTGTACCACCTAAGTACGAAACTCATAGCTTCACCTAGAAGCTTACACAAACTGTATGTAAAGCAAACTATAAACTCACCCTAATAACCCAACCAATACAAATGTATAACACCTAGTATGATAGATAAGCAATGCACGAAATCCGAAACTAATATGACAAGTTAGAAGCTTGGTAAACTTACTCAATTATAGCACTGTGATTTCTCCACGCATAAACTCACAAAAAAAAAACCTAAAACCATTTTTCTCTCTACTATTTATACAAGTATTACTCGTATAGAAAGTAGGTTTTATAAAATATAAATAAGTTAACTTAACTTATTCTTAAACACGGTTTTATGTACTCCCTCCGCATTCAATTATCTGCAACATTTGCCATAAATAGGTGCTACCTATTATCTGCAACAAAATTTTTTCTTTCCCTTTTTAGTAAATTTTATACAATAAAATGACAACCTTATCCCAACCCAACCCTGCCTACCACCAGCCCAACCACCAGCCCAGACAAAACCAGAGCACCACCCCCACCGCGACTATACCCCATCACCACGCCAATCTAAGGACTACATATTGAGCTCAAGTGGGTAGTTGCTATATTGGTATGACTACTAAACTTTACTTAGCTATATTTCTTTCTATTCATCCATTTAATAAAAGTTTATTCATGAAATTGCAACTTGTGTATTGTTTAATTGCAAATAAATACAACAATATATAGAATACTTGAATTGCATCATCATATGCCTAGATACCCGTTCAAGGCTTTCTCATTAGGAGAAAGTCTTGAATAGTCCCCGGTTGGGACTATTCTTGAATGTGTACTCTCACTTAGGTGGTGAATGTATGTTTTCTTTTCGATTTTAAGGAACATCTCGGCTTACCATTTCCTCACTATGTTCTCTGGGTACATATGTGGGTAATTAATTATCTACATTGTGTACTTGGAGAACTAGGGGGAAATGCTGCCGGATTTTCCTTAAAATTGGAAAGTTGACATACATTCACTAGTGAGAGTAGACATTCAAGGATGGGTTAGGTTGGAGTGATAAGGACCCTTTGGAAACATGCATTTTTTCACTATATGAATGGTATATTCACGTTTTGTACTTGAATTTGATTTACATAAAATATGTAGCACTTACACATTATAATTATATGGTGCTATATATATGTTTAGAGACAATTTACTAAATGGAGAAGGATCGTGGTTGGATGTATGGTAGACGCGATACATTGGAATTTTGGAATGGGGTTCAAGAGTTTTGCGAGAGGGCTTTAGCTTATCAACGCACACTGGGAGGCAAAGGCCTTTATTGTCCTTGTGTTGATTGTAATTGTGTGAATGTGGTCGATAGTGTTGAAATCATTAGAGATCATGTATTATGTCGTGGGTTTAGGCAATTTTACCATGTGTGGATTTGGCACGGAGAAAGTGGAGGGTACAGTGGGGATCTTGATCGGAATGATGTGCGTGTTAGAAGCACTGAGATTCATGTGGACGAGGAATACGAGAATAATGAGTATATTGTTGATAATGGTGAGGATGGAGCCGATGAAGATCAGGCGGATGAGGTCGAGGATGAACAAGTGGATGAGATGTTGCAAGGTGTTGAAGGTGAAGTGTTTGAATTATTATCGGAGGCTTCCAAAAAGCCTTTGTATCCCGGGTGCAAAAAATACTCCAAACTATCGGCCGTGCTAACACTTTTCAACATTAAGTCGAAGCATGGGTGGACGGACATCAGTTTTACTTCTTTGTTGACCGCATTAAGTGATATGTTGCCTGATGGGAATGAAATTCCTAAGTCTTATTATTAGGCAAAGAAGCTCATGTGTCCCTTTGGTTTGGAGTATAAGAAGATACATGCATGTCCTAATGACTGTATTTTGTATCGAAATGAGTATGAAAAACTGCAGGAGTGTCCACGATGCAAGCGGTCGCGGTACAAGCGCATGAGTTGCAATCCTGGCACGGAGGGACCTCCTGCTAAGGTGTTGTGGTATCTTCCCATTATTCCAAGGTTTAAGCGTCTGTTCTCAATACCAAAAGACGCTAAAAACTTGAGGTGGCATGCAGAGGGAAGAAAGAAAAACAGAATGCTGAAGCATCCAGCTGACTCTCCACAGTGGAAGAACATTGATTTGAAGTTTGAGGAATTTGGTAATGAAGTCAGAAATTTAAGGCTTGGGTTGTGCACGGACGGGATGAATCCATTTGGCACTCTTAGTACCCAACACAGCACATGGCCGGTACTTTTAGTGATTTATAATTTGCCTCCTTGGCTGTGCATGAAACGTAAGTATGTAATGCTTTCATTGCTAATAACTGGTCCTAAGCAACCTGGAAACGACATAGATGTTTACCTTGCGCCACTTATTGACGACTTGAGAAAGATGTGGGACGAAGGGGTTTCCGTTTTCGATGCTCATCAGAACGAGATGTTCACATTGCGTGCAGCCCTTATGTGGAACATGAATGACTTCCCTGCATATGGCAACTTGTGTGGGTACAAGGTCAAAGGGAAAAAAGCATGCCCCATATGTATTGATGACACATCAAGCGTATACCTGACTCATTCTCACAAAGATGTGTACCTACGGACTCGAAGGTTCCTTAGGCGTGATCACCCGTACCGTAGGCAGAAAAAGGCTTTCGATGGAACCGTGGAAGAGGATACTGCGCCTAGACCATTGACTGGTACTGAGATTAGTGCTCGGGTGAAAGGGATACAAACGGTGTTTGGAAAATCAGAAAAAATTGTGGTCTCAGCTGCTCTATTTAAGAAAGAATCAATCTTTTGGAAGCTGCCGTACTGGAGAGAACATGACGTTAGGCATTGTCTTGATGTGATGCATATAGAGAAGAATGTGTGTGATGCTCTTTTTGGGATGCTTATGAATATCCCAGGCAAAACAAAGGAAGGAAAGGGTGCACGGTTAGATTTGCAAGAGATGGGGATTCGTTCAGAATTGTGTCCTCAAGAAAAGGTCAGAAAGGGAAAGGAGCCGAGAATAGAAGATGAAAGTGTTTCGAAAAAAGGGAAGGAGAAGAGCAAAGGAAAGGGAAAGGCCAAAGATGCGTCAAAGAAGAAAGTTAAGGGTAAAGGGAAGGATGAAAAGAATTATTTACCCCCGGCTTGCTATACATTGTCAAGGGTAGAGAAACGTATGTTTTGTGCATGTTTGTACGGCATTAAGGTTCCATCAGGGTACTCATCTAACATGAAAAGATTTGTAACCTTAAATGGAGAATTGAAGCTGACAAGTATGAAATCCCATGATTGTCACATTATGATGCAAGTATTCCTACCGATTGCAATCCGTGGTATTCTACCGAAACACGTGAGGGAAGCGATTACAAGCCTTTGTTCGTTTTTCAATACAATTTGTAGCAAAGTTCTTGATCCTTGTACACTAGATGCTTTGCAAGCTGATGTGGTTGTGACTTTGTGCAAATTTGAGATGTATTTCCCACCCTCATTTTTTGACATAATGGTTCATCTGGTTCTTCATTTGGTGCGTGAGATTAAGTTGTGCGGTCCAATGTTCATGAGGTGGTGCTACCCTTTTGAAAGACACATGGGTACATTACAAGATAAAGTACGGAACCGAGATCACCCTGAAGGAAGTATAATGCAAAGGACAGTGGGTGAGGAGATAGGTAACTTTGTGGCGAACTACATAGCCCTTGCTCAACCTATTGGTCTTTCTACTTCTCGACATGAAGGTAGACTTGATGGTCATGGCACAATTGGGTCGAAACGAATGTCACCAGACCGAGATCAGTTCTTACAAGCACACCTTTATGTGTAGCACCATGTTTCAGATGTGCACCCATATTTAGACGAGCACATGGCTTGTTTGCGTGCCGAATTTCCATCCAAAGGTGAAAGGGCACTTATGCAGTTGCATAATAAGAAATTTGTTGATTGGTTTCGTGAACGAGTAATGAGTGGATTGAATGATACTAATGTGACCGATACAGTACGGTGGCTTGCGTACGGTCCTAGGGATGATGTCCGTTCATTTGAGGGATATGACATCAATGGGTACACTTTTTGGACCGAGGCTCGTGATTTGAAATCTTCCTCCACCCAAAACAGTGGTGTAACTCTTGTGGCATCGTCAAGGGAGTTTGCAAGTTCTAAGGATAAATCACCTGTCGATGCAGAGTTGTCATACTATGGTCGAATTCAAGAAATATGGGAGCTTGATTATTGTGACTTCACGGTTGCTCTTTTCAAGTGTAAGTGGGTTGATAATATCAGGCGAAACGTAAAACATGAGGACTTTACTCTTGTAGATCTTGGCCACTTGAATGATAGTGCGGAACCATTTATCCTTGCATCTCAAGCTAAGCAAGTGTTCTACGTAACAGACCCAATGGATTCAAAATGGTCTATAGTGCTAGCTGGCAAAAGAAGAATCCTAGGCATTGGAGATGTTGAGGATGAGGAAGAATATGATGCGTTTGATGATTCAGCACCTTTCACTGTTCCTAGACCTAGAGTACTAAATGACATAGACAACGAAGCAGGTTATATGCGATCAGACCACAACGAAGGAATTTCAGAATGAGGTAGTTTGATTAAAAGTTAGTAATGGTTTCATTGCAAATATAGTTTAGTTATCATGTATATAGGAGCATAAGTAGGCGAAAATGATATATTTGTAGTTTTGAAATTGCCTAAGTGTACTCATTATCATGCATATACAAGGTTATAGGACCATAAGTAGGTGAAACTAGCATAAATAGCTTCTACTTAACCCAACTCCTTTGTTTTGTGTATGAACTAACATTTATTCATTCTAACAACCTATTTTCCATATGTAGATTGAAATTGGCATTTTGTACTCATTATCATGCATATACAAGGTTATAGGACCATAATAAGTAGGTGAAAATGGCTAAAATAGCTTCTACATAACCATAATAACTATCATGCATATACTTTACTATACACTAATATTGTTTTATGATTGCTTTGACAGGTGCTTATATCTCATGGCGGACGATCATGATCCTCGTTTGGTAGAGGACATTGGTGGCGTATGGTAGTGCCCAACCGACGACGGGTGCTACGGCGGGGCCACATCATTACTCGGTTGGGATCGATTCAGTGGTTGCGGGGTTCGAAGACATCCCACTACCCGTACCGATAGAGGAGGTTGAGATAACAGCGCTTTGGCAAGCTGTAGGTAGCTTCGTTGATTGGCCACATGCATGGGTGAAGTTGATTAATAAGGAGGTAAATTAGCTACTCACTTGACTATTTTCTTCATTTCTCAACTTTTAAACTCCTTGCATATCAAAACAACTCATAATCACATATTTATAAGTGTTTGTCATTTGAAATTACATTAAAATCGCTAAGTTCTAAGGTTTTGGGTCCAATTCATCAAACTAAAGCCACTTTGAGCCGAAATGGTTACTCACTTACCTATTTTCTTCATTTCTCAATTTATAAACTACTTGCATCTCAAAACAACTCATAATCACATATTTATAAGTGTTTGTCATTTGAAATTACATAAAAATCGCCTAGTTCAATTTTATTTTTTTTTTTAAAAATAAGCAACTTCCGCCGCACCGGGACACCCGAGGGAGCCGCCCCCGCTGCCGGAACAGCAAAGGCAGCCCCAACGAGGCCACAACAGCCCCGACAGGTAGCTGCCAAGGCTGTAGCAGCCACGGCAGGTGGCTGCCAGACTGCTGCAGCCTCGGCAGCAGCCTGCCTGGGCTGCTGCAGCCTCGACAGGCGGCTGCCATGGCTGCTGCAGCCTCGGCAGGTGCTGCTACAGCCATGGCAGCCGCCTGTCGAGGCAGCAGCAGACTGGCAGCCACCTGCCGTGGCTGCTACAGCCTTGGCAGCCACCTGTCGGGGCTGCTGTGGCCTCGGCACGGGCTGCCTTCACTGTTCCAGCAGCGGGGGCGCCTCCCTCGGGTATCCCGGTGCGGCTGCCGTTGCATATTTAAAAAAAATAAAAAATTTAAGCAATTTTCATCATTTCATCAAAAAGTAGCCATTTTGAGCCAAAATGGCTACTTACTTACCTTTTTTCTTCATTTCTCAACTTATAAACTCCTTGCATCGCAAAACAACTCATAATCACATATTTATAAGTGTTTGTCATTTGAAATTACATAAAAATCGCCAAGTTCTAAGTTTTTGGGTCCAATTCATCAAAAAAAGCCATTTCGACCCGAAATGGCTTCTTACTTGCCTATTTTCTTCATTTCTCAACTTATAAACTCCTTGCATCTCAAAAAAACTCATAATTACATATTTATAAGTGTTTGTCATTTGAAATTACATAAAAATCGCCAAGTTCTAAGTTTTTGGGTCAAATTCATCAAAAATAGCCATTTTGACCCGAAAGGCTGCTCACTTGCCTATTTTCTTTATTTCTCAACTTATAAACTCCTTGCATCTCAAAAAAACTCATAATCACATATTTATAAGTGTTTGTCATTTGAAATTACATAAACATCGCCAAGTTCTAAGTTTTTGGGTCCAATTCGTCAAAAAAAGCCATTTTGACCCGAAATGGCTACTTACTTGCCTCTCAAAACAACTCATAATTACATATTTATAAGTATTTGTCATTTGAAATTACATAAAAATCGCCAAGTTCTAAGTTTTTGGGTCAAATTCATCAAAAAAAGCCATTTTGACCCGAAATGGCTACTCACTTGCCTATTTTCTTCATTTCTCAACTTATAAACTCCTTGCATCTCAAAACAACTCATAATCACATATTTATAAGTGTTTGTCATTTGAAATTACATAAAAATCGCCAAGTTCTAAGTTTTTGGGTCCAATTCATCAAAAAAAGCCATTTTGACTCGAAATGGCTACTCACTTGGCTATTTTCTTCGATTCTCAACTTATAAACTCCTTGCATCTCAAAACACCTCATAATCACATATTTATAAGTTTTTGTCATTTGAAATTACATAAAAATCGCCAAGTTCTAAGTTTTTGGGTCAAATTCATCAAAAATAGCCATTTTGACCCGAAATGGCTACTCACTTGGCTATTTTCTTCATTTCTCAACTTATAAACTCCTTGCATCTCAAAACAACTCATAATTACATATTTATAAGTGTTTTTCATTTGAAATTACATAAAAATCGCCAAGTTCTAAGTTTTTGGGTCAAATTCATCAAAAAAAGCCATTTTGACTCGAAATGGCTACTCACTTGACTATTTTCTTCATTTCTCAACTTATAAACTCCTTGCATCTCAAAACAACTCATAATCACATATTTATAAGTGTTTGTCATTTGAAATTACATAAAAATCGCCAAGTTCTAAGTTTTTGGGTCCAATTCATCAAAAAAAGCCTTTTTTAGCCGAAATGGCTACTCACTTGGCTATTTTCTTCATTTCTCAACTTATAAACTCCTTGCATCTCAAAACAACTCATAATCACATATTTATAAGTGTTTTTCATTTGAAATTACATAAAAATCGCCAAGTTCTAAGTTTTTGGGTCCAATTCGTCAAAAATAACCATTTTGACCCGAAATGGCTACTCACTTGGCTATTTTCTTCATTTCTCAACTTATAAACTCCTTGCATCTCAAAACAACTCATAATCACATATTTATAAGTGTTTGTCATTTGAAATTACATAAAAATCGCCAAGTTCTAAGTTTTTGGGTCCAATTCATTAAAAAAAGCCATTTTGACCCGAAATGGCTACTCACTTGGCTATTTTCTTCATTTCTTAACTTATAAACTCCTTGCATCTCAAAACAACTCATAATTACATATTTATAAGTGTTTGTCATTTGAAATCACATAAAAATTGCCAAGTTCTAAGTTTTTGGGTCCAATTCGTCAAAAATAGCCATTTTGACCCGAAATGACTACTCACTTGGCTATTTTCTTCATTTCTCAACTTATAAACTCCTTGCATCTCAAAACACCTCATAATCACATATTTATAAGTGTTTGTCATTTGAAATTACATAAAAATTGCCAAGTTCTAAGTTTTTGGGTCAAATTCATCAAAAATAGCCATTTTGACCCGAAATGGCTACTCACTTGGCTATTTTCTTCATTTCTCAACTTATAAAATCCTTGCATCTCAAAGCAACTCATAATTACATATTTATAAGTGTTTTTCATTTGAAATTACATAAAAATCGCCAAGTTCTAAGTTTTTGGGTCAAATTCATCAAAAAAAGCCATTTTGACCCAAAATGGCTACTCACTTGACTATTTTCTTCATTTATCAACTTATAAACTCCTTGCATCTCAAAACAACTCATAATCACATATTTATAAGTGTTTGTCATTTGAAATTACATAAAAATCGTCAAGTTCTAAGTTTTTGGGTCCAATTCATCAAAAAAAGCCATTTTGACCCGAAATGGCTACTCACTTGACTATTTTCTTTATTTCTCAACTTATAAACTCCTTGCATCTCAAAAAAACTCATAATCACATATTTATAAGTGTTTGTCATTTAAATTACATAAAAATCGCCAAGTTCTAAGTTTTTGGGTCCAATTCATCAAAAAAAGCCATTTCGACCCAAAATGGCTACTCACTTGGCTATTATAAGTGATTGTGAGTTGAAACTTATTATTTCTCAAACTATTTCAGATTTCCAATGGAAGCAAAACTTCAAAGAGAAAGAGGGTGGAGAAGCCTAAAAGAATTGATCAACCTAAGAAGAAGCTTAGTGAACAACAATCCAAGAGTGAACAAGCGTCGAAGTTGCACTCTTCGAAAGGTTCACCCATGCCACCTACTCCAATTGTTGAAGACATTGTTCTTCAATCGCTCTCTACTGACATGACCTTTCTTCACAACCGTGCTTGTCATTTGGTCGATCCCATGGAAGTTGCACTTCCTAAGGCAATGTTCCACTATGATGAGGATGCAATTGCATGGATCAGCAAAGAAGATGTGAAGGAATTTCTACGTGGTGCAAAGCTTAACATTTCCCTCATTCAAACATTCATGAGGTACTTCAATGCCCACATAAAGTTCATACTTTTTTCAAGTTATTCAAATTGATGGTGATTATCCTACATCTGATAAATTAATCAATGTTCATGCACGCAGAGCACTACAGGAGCACTTAACTGACACTAATTCTCCTTGTAAAGTTGGGTGGTTATGCCCCGAGCAGTTATCCACTACTAAAATCATAGGCAACCCCCATGACGTGTTGTACTATGTTGAACAGAGTATAAGGGAATCAACGCGTGCGGGAGACAAGTTCATATTCGCCCCATGTTATAGAGAGTATGACTAACCATGTCAAATTCAATCGATTTGGCCTCATTATATGTTGACTCCTAAATATTAATTACCTTGTCTATTGTGAACTTATGTAGGGAGCATTGGAGCCTCATGGTGATTTGTAATTCCACTAACACAATTTATCACCTTGATTCAGCTCGATCATCGGAGAAGTGGCTCGTGAAGTCTATATTGCAAAAGTAAATATATATAGCAACCTATAGTGATGATTATTGTTAATAATAACTAATTTAGTAATCATACGACTAATCAAATTTGATTGTATTTTTTTATACTACAGTGTTATGAAGAAGATACATTGTCGTGCTCCAAAGGGTCCAACATGGAAGACACCGTTGGTAATTTACATGATATTATTGTGATTATCTTGAAAATCTATAGTAGTAAATATTTGCTCATTTCCTTTGCATGTTTCACTGATGTGATTTGTTTGTCATATGCTAGTGCGCACAACAAGAGAATGGACTTGATTGTGCTTTGTATGTGATGAGATTCATGCTTGACATTGTGACTCATTGTACGGACACTCAACAGCTTGATGAGGTAAGTCCTAAAACTTCTTGAAATGCTATATTGATGTGATTTCACGCCTTAGACACTCAATATTACCCAACAATGGCATGTTATGAGAAACAAAAAAGCTATTTCACAAGAAAGGTAGAAAATGGGCTGAATAGAAGTCATATGGGCCATGTTAGGGCCATTTTGTGTTAATATGCTCTTTTGATGTGATTTCTTTCCTTATACACATATAACTAGATAATATTGACATGTTATGAGATAAATAAAGTTCATTTAATAAGAAATGTAGGAAATGGGCAAAGTAAGGTCATATAGGCCATATTCGGGTCATTTTGAGTAAAAATGTCGTAAACCTTAATAAAATGCTCTCCTATACAATTTTAGGGCTTACACACATACAACTACCCAACATTGAAATTTTATGAGAAAGAAATAGTTCATTTGATAAGTAATGTAGAAAATGGGCTACATAGAAGTCATATAAGCCCTATTTGGGCCATGTTGAGTAAAATGCGTTGTTAAACTTCTTGAAATGCTATATTGATGTGATTTCTAGCCTTAGACACCTAATATTATCCAACAATGACATGTTATGAGAAACAAAAAGGCTATTTCACAAGAAAGGTAGAAAATGGGTTGAATATAAGTCATATGGGCCATATTAGGGCCATTTTGTGTTAATATGCTCTTTTGATGTGATTTCTTTCCTTATACACCTATAACTAGATAATATTGACATGTTATGAGATAAATAAAGTTCATTTAATAAGAAATGTAGGAAATGGGCAAAGTAAGGACATATAGGCCATATTCGGGCCATTTTGGGTAAAAACCGTCATAAACCTTAATAAAATGCTCTCCTATACAATTTTAGGGCTTACACACATACAACTATCCAATATTGAAATGTTATGAGAAAGAAATAGTTCATTTGATAAGTAATGTAGTAAATGGGCTATATAGAAGTTGTATAGGTAATATTTGATAAAATACATATTTTTTGCCTAATTAATTATTTTTAAAATAATGTTTTTGTATTTCTAGTTTTGCAAGGTCCAAAAGGATGGTCCGTTGACAATCAAGGAGCTTAATGAAGTTCGTGACATGTTGGCGTCTTTCATCACCTTCAACATCTAAATGGCATGCATTGTAATTGTAAATTATTTATGTTAACTTTTGAACTATATATAACTTATTATTCATTATATATGTGTACTTACTATTATTTGTATATGTAAGCAACTTTTTTTTTTTTTTTTTTTTTTGTATTGCGTTTGGGAATATTTATATCTATATATATATATAATTGAATTCTTGTATCTAATATTATTTTTGTATATAATAATTAATAATATTATTATTAGTTATTATAATAATAAAATTATTAATTATTATATTTAATATAATTGTTGGAATTACAGGGTATTATTATTGCAGGTTTTTTTTTTAAATATTATTGCACGATGGAAATAAAAAAACGAAAAAAAAAAATATACAAAAGGCACCGGTTAGGCAGGAACCGGTGCCTAAACTATCCACCACCCAAAAAAAAAATGGCGGGAGAGCAGTATTAGGCACCGGTTAACCGGTGCCTATTCCACCATATGACACCTTTAACCGGTGCCTATTAAACCCTATGGCACCGGTTTTGAACCGGTGCCAAATAGGGGGTTTTTGGCACCCCTTAAATAGGCAGCGGTTCAAACCGGTGCCTTAAACCGGGTTTGAACCACTGCCTAATGCGTTTTTTCTACTAGTGATGAGAAAGCATACTATTGCCATGCCTCATATGAGCAGCCACCGACCCACCACCCTTTATATACAAAATAAATAAATAGACTAGTAAACTCTCTTTATAATTGGACAAGTCAACTCTTGATAAGACAATTAAGAATGCTAAATTTTTGTACTTTATGGGAAGAAAAGTCACCAGAATAACTGTCAGCGCATAACCCGTATTTGTTTTGAATCAAATAGAATGGTTAAGTTGTAAATATTAACATGAGTATAAAGTATATCATCAAGTATGTAAATAGTACCTTATTTCTCTTTTTAAAACTCTAGCCTCCATTGTTGAATTTTAAAGGAGTTTTCATCGGTTTTAACCGGTAAAAAGCCCCAATTTTGTTTCTTTAAAGTTTTTGTAGGTTTTTTTTAATAATGCTTCCTTTTTTTTTGGAGTAATTTTTCTCCCTCGAAATAAAGAGTTTTCGATCTCATTCAAAACACAAGGGTTTTTCAACCTTTTTTGAAAGACAAGGTTTATCTCCACTTTTAGGGAGAGAAATTTCTTAGTTTTGAATTCATGATATTAGATCTAATAGATTATCGTGAAATTATTTCGTTAGGGAAAAAGCTATCAAGTTTTCGAATACAGACAGATAAATCAGAAGAAAAACATCCTCATGGCTACAAATGATCATTAGATTAGCTCTCCAACAAGGTTGTATTTTCCAACAATATAAGCGAGAGGTGTTTTATAGTGCAAGATTTACTCAACGATCGTAGTTTTTATAAAGGAAAATTTTATTTGATTCAATAAATTATGTATTTGTTAATGTCGAATATCTATTGTAAATGTCGTATGACTTTTGATTAATGAAATATTTTTGCTATTCAACAAAAAAAAGAAGAGTATGTAATAGTAACATTAAATGTTGTAGTGGTATAAATATTCATTTCAGTTCAGTTCAGTTCAGCTCAATTCAGTTCAGTTCAGTTCAGTTCAACTGAGTTTAGTCAATGAGAACAGGCCCTAAGTATGTAAATTGTACGTCAAATATTATACTAATGTGAGATATACTAGTACTATAAGACAATCAATAATCTAAATGTATAATATACATGCATAATAGTACACAAAAACGTTTCACAAACTGCAAGTCTGTAACCATAAAAAAAAACGAGTACCATTATAGATGTCAAATGACTATTTTACCCTCATATTTACAAAGAAAAAATATAAGCGCATATGGACTCGAAAAGTCAAGCAACGAAATTCCACCAACAACTTTGTTGTACGTGGCGCTATCAATTTTTTAAAGGAATAAACTAAAAACGGTAAGTTACAGACCCGAAGAGATACATACTCTCTCCGTGTTTTTTTAAGCATTACACTTTGACCGGCACATAGTTTTAGACAATTTAATTGACTTAAATAAAATGAGAGGTAAAAGTGGAGTAATTGGAGTAAACCCAAATTGCTAGTAAACCCAAGTTTCAACTTTTACCAATTGGTAGTAAAACCAAAATTGCTAGCCTTTATATATACCTTGCAAACACAATTCGTCATTTATATAGGAAAATTATACACAAGTAAACAAGTTACTAGTACCCATGGGAAAGTCGTATGACTTTACACATATATATGTGTCACCACTCTCTTACTCTTTATATGTATAGTATTCCAGCTAATTACTCTTTTTTTTGACACCAAAACAAGCACACAGCATATTATTACTCAATCAAGTCAATGTCTTTGCATACAGCTTCGTGTATCTCCACAGGATACTCCTCAAGCCATATACGGCACTCGTCAAAGTTACAGCTCAATTTTGCTAGTCTATGTGCTACATCATTACCAGACCTCTTAACAAAATCAAAAGACAGAAAAAGACAGCTAGAAGTAATACGCAAAATGTCCCTGACCAAGCTTCCAAAGGCTGTTGGAGGGGTCGTGCCTTTCTTCATGTGATGGAATAGCTTCAAGTTGTCGGTCTCTAAAATCAGTTTACTGTATCCTGCTTCTCTAGCATATAATACACTTTGCCTCATTGCCATAGCTTCCCCAACATCCACCTCAAAAGCCCCATCTAAGACCAAACAACACGCCATTACTACATCTCCTGTCGCATCCCTCAAGACTCCTCCCAAAAATTGCAACATCAGAATTGAGCTTGTAAATGCCATCTAAAGGAGGTTTCCAGGTTGTACTCAGAGGTTGAGCAGGTTGGGTGACAGAAAGCTTCTCCATAGCAAGATTATACTCCCCCACAAGGCTAACAGCCTTATGCATAATATCAGAACCAGACTTTCTTTTACCTTCAAACACCCATCTGTTGCGTCTCAGCCAAATGCCCCAAGCAAGACACCAAAAAATATCCCACCACTTGGAGTCTAAAATTTTTTTCTTCCACTTCAAGCACCATTCTCTGAAACTGGTCTGCTCATCAAGTTGTGTGTCAATGCGTAGGACAGAGTATTTCCAGATTGGGGTCACAGTTTTACACCAAAGCAACATATGCTCAAGACTTTCTTCCTTCTCGCCACACAAAGAACATCTATTATCAATGCTCATACCCCTAGCCACCAGATTGCATCTCACAGGTAGCCCATTTTTAACACATCTCCACGCAAAAAGCTTCACTTTGGGTGGAATATGAGCGTGCCAGATTGCTTTCCAGCAGAACGGAGTGCTAGTTTCAGAAGAAGACGCTTTCCTCCTTTCCTCCTCTTCGATTAAAACATTATAAGCACTCTTAACGTTGAAAGTACCATCCTTTGAGAAATGCCAAGTCCATCCATCTTCATCATCATCACCCATTGGAATCGGAATGCTGCATATTTCAAGTACTTCACGCTGAGAGAATAGCTCCTTAAGAGTGTCAATGCGCCAATTTTTATCCTCCCACAGCTCATACACATATTCTGGAACATTTTCACCATTCCCCTTACTCGAGTAAATGCGTAAGTCGGGCAAATTTGGCACCCAGGGGTCCTTCCAAATGTTTATAGAAACGCCCCTTCCCGCCATATTCCTTGCACCTTTTTCAATAACATCTCGTACACTGAGAATTGAACGCCATGTAAAGCTCATATTAGACACAGGTTTTGCCTCAAAGTAATTCGAGTGAGAGAAGTATTTCCCCTTCAAAACACGAGTCATGAGGGAATTTCCATTTGTCACAATTCTCCACGCTTGCTTTGCAAGCATAGCCCTGTTGAAAACCTGCATATTACGGAAACCCAGCCCACCTTGGTTCTTGGCACGGCACATCTTGTTCCAAGCCACCCAACAAGTTCTTCTCTCCTCTTCCTTTTGACCCCAAAAGAAATTCCTACACATTCTTTCCACCACATTAAGGATACTAACGGGGAAAGAAAAACATTGCATTGCGTAAGTAGGAATAGCTTGAGCCACTGATTTAATAAGAATTTCCCGGCCTGCTTGTGACAAAAATTTTTCCTTCCAACCCTTAAGCTTCTTCCAGATCCGATCCTGAATATTCTGGAAAACAATTTTTTTAGAACCACCCATGTACGTAGGGAGCCCTAAATATTTCTCGTGTCCATCGACATCCTTTAAAGATAACTTCATCTGAAGCATATTTTTCTTCTCAAGATCAATGTTTCGGCTAAAAACACCTCCGATTTTTCCATATTCAGTTTCTGACCCGACGCCATCTCATAGGTCGAAAGAATGTCAAGAACCATATCAGTTTCATCCTCATTTGCCCGAACAAAGAGGAGACTGTCATCTGCAAAGAAAAGATGTGATATTGGCTCAACATGTCTCCCAATTTTAATGCCGTGAATGAGTTTTTTCTTCTCAGCATCCCGGAGGAGAGCTGATAAACCTTCGGCGCACATAATAAAGAGGAATGGGGATAAAGGGTCTCCCTGTCGGAGTCCTCTAGACGGCCTAAATTCCCGAGATGGTTGTCCATTCACCAACACATCAAAAGATGCCGATGAAACACAATTAATAACATTTTTCACAATAATCTCCGGAAAGCCAAATTTCTTCATCATTTTTTCCAGAAAAACCCATTCAACCCTGTCATATGCCTTGCTCATGTCAAGCTTCAACCCCAAAAAACCTTTTTGCCCAGTTTTCTTTTTCCGTAGATAATGAAAGCACTCATATGGAACCAAAATGTTATCAGTGATCAATCTACCTGGAACAAAACCACTCTGAGACTCACTAATAATGGTAGGTAACACTTTTTTAAGTCTGTTAGCTAGCACCTTAGAAACGATTTTATACAAGACATTACACAGACTAATAGGTCTATAATCAACAGGAGACTCACACTTTTTTTTTTCGGGATTAAAACAATGTGAGTCTGATTAATAGCACCTACATTCCCTACATTATTCAAAATATCCAGAGTATGATTAATCACATCATTTCCGACAATATGCCAAAATTTCTGAAAAAATATTGCGGACATACCATCCGGGTCGGGGGCTTTTGTGGGATGCATTTGAAAAAGGGCTTCACGGACCTCATCACCCGTGAAAGGGGCTGCCAAATCAGAAAATTGCCCCTCTGATATCTTCGTATCCACCTTCTCAATGACTGAATCAGCTTCAACTTGACCCCCTGACGAGAATAAGTCATCAAAGTGCTTGACCAGCACCTCCGAAATCTGCTCTTCCTCTTTGTACACGGTCCCAGTAGCATCTTTGATTTCCCGAATGTGATTTCGGGCCTTTCTTTGATTAGCTTTTTTATGAAAGAAAGAAGTGTTTTTATCCCCATTTCGAAGCCAATCTTGCCTACTCCGTTGCCTCCAATACAAGTCCTCTCTACTCTCCAATTCATCCATCCTATCATCGAGTGCTCTCATCTGCATTATTATTTCTTCAGTTTGATTCTCACTCATCAAAGACTCCATTTGAGCTCTACAATCTTTCATTTCTTTTATAAAATCCCCAAATTTGTTACGGCTCCAAGCACTCAAGTTTATAGAGGTGTGAGCGATTTTTGAACATAAGTCTCCTCCCCCATTCCACACATTGCCAACAATATCACCACAAGTTTCATCTCTAAGCCACATTTCTTCAAATCTATACCTTTTTATCTTTTTCTTTTTTTTCATTTTTCCCACCCCTTCATTGATGCACAATAAAATAGGAAGGTGATCCGACTTACGCTTTGATAGGTGAGACACAAAGGAACCCGAGAAACGATCCTTCCACTCTTTATTTGCCAAAAACCGATCGAGACGCTTTTGAACATTTTTATTCCCACCCCTATTATTTGTCCACGTGAAGTCATGACCAACATATCCCAAATCCACAAGGTCACAAGTGCTTACTGCCTTCCTCAAAATATCAGCCTCATCAACATTAAATTCTTTCCCACCTTTCTTCTCATTTGATGTCAGCATCAAATTTAGGTCCCCTCCACAAATCCAAGGGCCCCTAGAATTTCTATGAAGAGTCTCTAATAACACACCAGTTCTTTGCTTATTTTCCTCCTCCGGATGCCCATATAAGCCCGTGAATCTCCAACCCCCATCCCTTCCATCCTTCACCCAAGCATCAATGTGGTTCAAAGAAAAGGATTTTATGTTAACCTCAAAAGTATCTCTCCATAACAATGTTAATCCGCCACTTCTCTTCCTCCCCTCCCCTTCACAATTCACTCCAAGCATATTGCTAAAATTGAGCTTTTGTTTTATTTTCTCCATCTCATGACACTTCAATCTAGTCTCCGAAAGAAAAATCATTTGGGGTTTTAAATGATTTTTCTAAAATAACAACATTTTTTAACGCATTAACCGCCGAGGTACTTCCCAAACCTCTAACATTCCAGCTTAAGATGTAAATCATTGATCACCGAGAGCCCATGGAGTGGGGCCCGCCACATTCAAATTCGCAGCAGCAAGTTTGCGTTTTTTATTATGTTCTTCTTGGCTCTCCTCATCCACCATCATCACATCTTCATGATCAACTTCCCCTGTCAAGTGCCTTTTACTCCCAGCTAGTTGTTTTTCCCCTTCTCTATTTTTGCTCTCCCCCTTCCTGATCTTCACTTTCCTAAGCTTTCTGTTTATATTATCATTTTGACTCACCTCACTCATATTTTCATCATACCCCCCCTGCTCCCCCGTAGCCACTATTTCTTCTTGCTCCCCCTCTTTTTATTCAAGATCTTCTCCTTCCCTTACCTCCCCTGAGTTTATTTTTTTATCAAAATCATCATTTTTTATCACTCTTATTTCTATCCTCGACACCCCTTATCTCTCCTTCCATATACATCCCTTCCTTCCCATCTCCTTCTCCTCGCACACTCACCCCAGTAGTCCTCAACACCATCTTCAATCCACTCCCATCTTTCACAGCTAGGAGTGCAGCTTCTCTGTTCTTCGGAGTCCCCTTCCCCTCCCCTTTACACATTGGAGAAGCAAACATTAGTTTTCTTGCTGCACTGACCGATCCTAACTTGACAACATCGGGATCATTATATGAAGGGACTTTTTTGATCTTTGACGCTTGCCGAAGCCTATCCATCAAAGCTCTCTCATGTTCTCTTTCTGCTAAGTCCACTCTAACTTTCTTTCTTGGTGAAGCACGCAACCATGGTCCATATTGGTATACCATCTTTGCCTCCCACTTGTCTTCTTTCTCCTTGTATTGGCATTCCTTCTCGATATGGTCTAGCCTACCACAAAAGAAACAAAAATCTGCCAAGCGTTCATATTTCAAATCAATCCATTGAGATTGGTCTCGACCAGTGACAAGGAATAAGCCCCTCCGCAATGGCTTGGTTATATCCACCTGGATTTTAATTCGCATACACTCATTCCATCCCAGGGGATCCGAGTCATCGACCTCCAAGAAACCACCTAAAAATTCCCCAACATCATATAAAACTTCAAGCGAACGTTTATTCAATGGCACATCCAGTAGACGTACCCACATAGGAGTGTATTTGAACACGATATCGGACGGTTGTTCATCTCCTTGAACTTCCTGTAAAAGGAGCAATTTCTAATCAAAGAACCATGGCCTCCCTTCAAGAACTCTGTTTTTGTCATCCTCGCAAAAGAATTGAAACACAAATAAATTTGTTTCCATAACCCTAATTGCAAATTTCTCCTTTAATTTCCATACATTCATTAATGTACGTTTCATTGCTTCAAGGTTATAAGGTTTTACAGTCCACAATTTTCCCACTAGCGTGAGATTTTTTTTTGCCTTCGTATCGTCGCTAACAATTTCCACATAGTCGCCTCCTAGAACTACTCCTTCGTCCTCTGTCAACCTAAGTTTCTCCCACTTCTTTAGCAATTCGTCTCCCATTGATGAGATGGAAAACTAACAATCAGGCAGAGATGAAAAATTGATGAAGAACGCAAGAAAATTGAGCACAGATTCACACTAGAACTCACAAACCCTAGCACGGGACTCACTCACCCTAACAAGGGACTTTTTGCATCTCTAGGTGGGCTAAAGTTATAATTCCAGCTAATTACTCAAAAGCATGAAGTATACTAAACTTTTTATATTACTGCTTAAATTATTAGAGGCAAGATGAAAAAGAAAAGGGATTTAGGGACTAAGTAACTAACAATATTGACGAGCGAGTGTAGAGAGTTCGACATGATATCAAGCGCTATTACAATGACGTGTTTAATATTGGTGACTCAAATATTAGTGATCCATAACAAGGTGTAGCATATCTAAGAGTACACCTATTCAAACACACCCAATTTTATGTATGTGTTCTTAATTTCTCATGTTTATAAGTAGGGAAGTATAATCTCGTTCCACCCAAAAACTTTAACACAATAAATCAAATGTTTTTAAAAGTACAAACGAACAATCAAATAGACAAATTACGTACAACGAAAAAAAAAGTTCGTTACATGTAAAACCCTCACTTTAATTAAGAGTAAGGTAAAACCATGTAATTCTTATAAAGCATTTATAGGATAGATACATAGCATCATATCATACAGAAGAACGACTTAGACATTTATATGCCCTTGAGGCCTTGAGTATTCAAATAAATATGAGCCATAAACAATCAGACCAATACTTTCTCCAACAGCAAAACAGTGGTCCCAAAATCTGTAAAACAAATAATTGCAAAAAAATCAACAATACCTAATAGTTGCAGAGGGTACTCTTAGAAATAATAAAAATCATTAATTTGTAATTCTTCATTCTTTTCCTTTGTTGTTAGTTATACTTAGGTATGATATAAATTATTATGTCAAAAAAATTAAAATTAAAATGAATTGAGAGGAAATAAAAAACTACCTAATGATGAGACAATAAAAAATATAAAATCAATATTAGTGAGTATAGAAGTTGAGACCTTTTTTCAGTGGCTTTGATTTGGAGTAAATGTGACGCCATCAAGTTTGAATGTGGGAATGTGTTGTATGAGAGAGTAGTCTTCCCCATCTGGTACAGCGCATCTTATTGATAGGTTTGGGCATCCCTTAATTTTGAGCTTTTGTAGAGAATTGATGTGGCTAATACATTTGGGCAAACTCGACACATTTGGACAATTTTCAATTCGAAATTGCTGGAGAAAGGTAAAACAATGTAACCATTCTGGAAGCTTCACCAAACATTCACAATTTGCAATATCAAGATATTGAAGAGAAGTTGCAGCAGATTGTATGTCATTTGGAAGACTTGCCATTTTCACATTCGTGATCTGCAATACTCGGAGGCTTTGAAGGCCTTGAAGGGCATCTCCCTTGTTCATATCTAACTCTTCACAATTTCTTATGGATAATATCCGAAGGTCAACAAGGTACTTCATACCTTTTGGAAGACTTGTCAAATTTGGACAATCTCCAATGTACAAGTATTTGAGGGAGTTGAGGTGCCCAATATTATCACTGTCCCACAACGAGATTAGGCTCTTACATGAATCAAAATGTAAGGACTGTAGAGAACTTAATTCATTGATTTTGGTATCAACTAAGCTTTCTTGACACGTTGTCACCGTGAAATTGATTAAGCTTTGCAACTGATGTATATCCCCTGGTAGTTCTTTTAATTGCTCACATCCATTGATATAAAAAGTTTCCAAATTCAATAGATTGCAAATTGTATTTGGAAGGGATTTCATGATGGGATTATCTGACAAGTCAAGAAATCTCAAATGCTTCAAGTTCCCGATTGACTTTGGCAGCTCTTCATACCAAAGACCTTCAAGTACCAAGACGCGTAAGCAGCTGAGATTGGATATAATACCCTCTAGAAAAGACATGCTTACATGTTTCATTCTATAACCAACTCGAAACGTCCGAGCTTTCTTCGCTTTGAGAAGCTCTGTTGGAAATTGTTCTTCTTTTAAACGATCAACTTCCTCATATCCCCAAACAACATGCCTAGCATGGTCTAAATCTGTCATCTTACCCAAAGTTACCACAACTAACTCTTCTGCCATAATGTTCCCTGCTAGATCGTGCAAAACATCATGCATTTTACCCTCGCAAAATAATGCCACAATATGTGCATTTGATTCTTCAACCAAGAATTTTGATGTCAGTTCCCTTAAATAAGAGTATCCCAAGCCAGCAATATACTTATTTCTCTGATCCAGTGGAAACAATCCAAGCGCACTCCACATATATGGTACAGAATTTGAATATAATGGACAATCTTTCATGTACAAGGACAAGTGAGCAAAACATGATTTTAAGTGAGATGGTAATTTATCATAACTTAATTTTAATAGTAGTAAAACATTATCATAATGTTGCTTCAATTCTATAAAACTTTCCATATCGTTAATTCGTTGCCATTCCTGTTCGTCCCTCACACTTCTTAGTACACTCCCCAAATTCTTCACAACAAGTGGGATGCCATGGCATTTTTTAACAATAGACCTGCCAATTTCACAAAGATTCTGATATTTGCCTTCCTCGCCATCCTTGAATGCCAGGTGCTTGAACATTGACCAACAAACTTCCATCGGAAGACTGTCCAAATCATAAGACGATTCAAATGTTTGAGTGATAGAAGCAACCTTGGAGTTTCTTGTAGTGATCAAAATTATACTCCCCGGATTACCAACAGCTAGCACATCATTTAGCTCTTTCCACTTTTTGAAATCCTCAACCCAAACATCATCCAACACTAGCAAGTATTTTTTTCCGCTCAACAAACTATGGAGTTTTTTCACCAATATACTCATATCTTGGTTTGGAGTACTGTCACCGGTACCATCTTTTAAAATGTCCTCAATGATCTTGGGTATGTGAAACGTGTCCGAAACACATACCCACAACTTAAGATCAAAGTGTTGAGCATCATCATGATACACCAACTTAGCTAATGTAGTTTTTCCGATCCCACTCATCCCAACAATAGGAAGCACAGAGAGCTCACTAACATCACTTACACTACCCAATCTTATTATAACATCTTGCTTAGCCTCATCTCTTCCAACAACATCAGGTACATGGACATATGAGCTTCTATCAAAAGTATCCCTGACGTCAGCAGTTGAGTACTCAATCGGATTCTCAGTCAAACCAAAATCATTTTTCTTAGCCACAATGTGTTCTAGCTGTTCACGGAGGTTTCGTATTTTGTGACTCACATGAAAAGAAAAAATGATGGGGTTTGAGGAGGAAAGATAGTACCTAAGCTTGGGGCAAAAACGACCTTTAATGACACGGCGTTGTAAAGCGTCAAAGGCGACTTCATCCAAGAGATCATCAATATTATAAACAACATGCTTGAGATCTCTTAGCCAAACTTTCATGGCTTCGTTCGAGTATTGCTTGTTTTCAGCATCATGGAGGACAGCACAAATAGCAGTGAGCTTATCAGCTATCTTACTGAGATCCTTCTTAGCTGACTTAGCCGCTTTTATTTCTTCGGAAATAGAGGAAATGGCAACATTGCCAGTAAAGGAAGCTATCTTACCAAGTATGGATTTAGCAATCGGTAATATGATTGCTTCTGCCATTTACATAATTTTGTGAAAGAAAGAAAGAGAGTGAAGAAAAACATTCAATAGTGATTGAAGCAATTAAGTCAAGTATTCATAATGTTGTTATCGTTATATTATTAAACAAATGCGCATAGTTTATTTTGTTTGCCCCTTAAAGAATTAGAAATGGCTTATTGGTAATTGCACAAGTCATCAATTATCTTTGTTAGCTCATGAAACGATGGATTTCCACTTCCAAATCAACTTTTAGTACAACGGCTTAATTTTAATAATTTAAACAACATAATATTCGTTTTAGTGGAATATTTCTTTTGGTTCAATAATGTTATATGGTTGCATGTGTATTTTACTTTAATCATTGATTTTCCTATTGAATTATCAAACTAAAGTAACTGACAAATAGCAATGTTGTAAGGTAATCCTTTTTTTTTTTTTTTTAAGGTAATCTAATGGTAAGCAAGTTGGCCATTTCATTTTGTAATTTAATGGCAATTAGAATTCCTTGACTAGTTCTTACATTAGGAGCTACATACTGATCCTCATCGCTTTCGGTGATATGTACTAAATCCATGTCAAGAACTATAAAATCATAAAAGAGCACTAAATACATTTGCTGAACACATTTCTTTTCTTTTTTTTTCTATTGTTTTTCTAGATCCGCCATTGAATATTGTTAGTTGAGACGAACAATACAAGAGGAGAGGGTGAATTGTATGTGAGTTCCTAGTGACTACTTTTGCGGAATTATAAAACAATGTATATAAGAACTTGCTGAGACACACAGATTTTACGAGGAAACCTTCCAGGGCCCAACTGAAAGTAAAACCTCGACCCTATCTTAGGGATTTCAACAACAAACAACTTCATTATAATAGGGTAAACACCAAGTTACAACCTACTATAATCAGACCTTTACTCACAAGTTCCAGAATGAACTTGCTACACAGTAGGACCTTATCCTACCAAATCTAAGTCCCACACTTAGATTCACTCGTATTACCGAAGTACAAAAACTCTCAGGTTCTCACTAGAAGCTTACACAAACTGTATGTAAATATTGAACACACAAACACCCAAATAACCCAACCAATACAAGAAATAATACCTAGTATATGATAGGCAAGCTATGCACAAAATCCGAAACTAATATAACAAGGTTAGAAGCTTGGTAAACTTACTCAATTAAAGCTTTGAGATTTCTCCACGCATAAACTCACAAAAACCTAAAACAATTCGATCTCTACTATTTATACGTACAACTTGTACAACAAGTAGGTTTTCTAAAGATAAAGAAATTAACTTACCTTATCATAAAATACGGTTTAAGTAAATCTCTTTAAAGAAAATCTTTTCCGGAAAAATAAGATAGAAAGAGAAATATTAAAAAGAATAAAATCTTTTTAACAAACCGATTTTTAGAAACAAATTTTAAATAAAATCTTTTCATAAAATCTATTTTTTATCTTTTCCAATTTTATCTTTATTTACCAAGCAACTTGTCACGCTTCTAATAAATTTCGTGCATAAGCTACTTAACATATTTAACAATAAATCTAGAAGATAAAATCTTAACTAAATAATATTGTTGCGCCATATTCTGCATAAGTAGGTTACTTGGGCTTCACGTAGACTAAGTTCCTAAAGGAACTTACTATCTTCACTCGCAGTCCAGGTTGACACCTCAGCAAGCTATCTCCAAGTTCCTCTTAGGGAACATTCTTGTTAGGGAATTTAGTTCTTGTTAGAGAACTCTTTTTCATTCTTCTTTGTTTAGCTTTCTGTTTAAAGACTTCTTCATGTCTTCTTAGTTCAAGTTACTTCTTTTATCACCAAGATCAATTTCACCTAAACTAATCAAACACTTAAAAACCTTTATTAGTTGAGTTTGCTTTAGTTTAAGTTCATCATCATCAAAACCTTTAAGCTTCAACATATATAATTTTAAGTCCCTTGTTTGTTACGTCATAAATAATCATGAAACAACTAAAAAAAAGAAAAAAAGATTATTTAAATCACATTAGGTAGTCCTATCACAATGTTCACACGCTATGGCGGACATAGAAATTTAGGCTTTGCTTAAAAGGTCGTTAAGAATCTTCTGCCCCTTATGTTCACACGCTATGGCGGACACTTTTTTTTTTTGTTTTTTTTTTTTTTTTTTTTTTTTTTTTTTTTTTTGTTTTTTCTAAATCCGCCATTGAATATAATTTTAAGTCCCTTATTTGTTACGTCATAAATAATCTTAAATGCCCTGTTTGTTATATCATAAATAATTTTAAATGCCCCTTGTATCAATATAATTGTCAAAAGGCATATCATATAATCTCATGTCAATGATCCTGTCTCTAACAAAAACTGTTGAAACCCATTGTATCCCACTTATGAGTGTCCCACATTGGAGAAAGAGGAGAGATAGTTTCACTTTATAAGGTAGAGGAGTACCTCCTAATATTGCCAATTGGTTTTAGTATGGAAGCTCCAAAGCCTTGTTTATGGACCAAACTCTCCTCCTCCTTGTTCGGGTTACCCAGACCCATTTCATATTGTTTCGAAATTTAACATGGTATCAGAGCCCCCAGGTTGTGGGTCTCTTCTAAAACTGGGTATTTAATCGCTACTGGATAAGGATTTACCTTGACAGGATGTCCAGCCCCTAAGAGGATTAATGATCTGGCCTTATCCAGTTAGCTCTGAAGTTCTAAGGACACTCATAAGTGAGGGGGAGTGTTGAAACCCATTGTATCCCACTTATGAGTGTCCCACATTGGAGAAAGGTTTCACTTTATAAGGTAGAGGAGTACCTCCTACTATTGCCAATTGGTTTTAGTATGGAAGCTCCAAAGCCTTGTTTGTGGACCAAACTCTCCTCCTCCTTATTCGGGTTGCCCAGGCCCATTTCATATTGTTTCAAAAATTAGGTAGTCCTATGGCGGACATAGAAATTTAGGCTTTGCTTAAAAGGTCGTTAAGACTCTTCTGCCCGTTATGTTCACACACAATTTCAAACAGCCCATTAAACATGAAATCAAAAGGCACCATCGATTTCATTTCCGTGAAATGATGTATACTATTCAAAGCTCCAAAAACGATTGAAATACAGCTAGAACAACAAACCAATTTAATAATCAAAGCTCCAAAAACGATTGTAATAATCAAAGCTTAAGATTTTAAGGGGTTAATAATCAAAGCTCCAAAAACGATTGAAATACAGCTAGAACAACAAACCAATTTACGCGATATAATATGCTACCATCAATAATAAACGAGTAATTAAATCGATAAAATCAAAGAGATTAAGGGACAAATCTAATTATAAAATGACAGAACTGAGAAATGATCGATCTCTATTGAAAATTACTGAATCTATGGCGGCTGAGGATAGATTAATTAGTTACTGCTAACGAGGAGGAAGGTCGTGTTTTAAATTCCAAGGCGAACAAAGATGAAATTGAGAGGAGGACCAGATCGAATTGGCAACTGTCGGTAAATTCTGGACGTCGCGTAATATTAAGGAAATTTTGACATTTGCTACCACCTAAAACGCCTCGCTTCAGATTTGCTACCTATTTATTTTTATTTTTTTTTTACTTTGCTACCACCTAAATCAAAGTTTGTTAAAAATTACTACCAGTTGTCTTACACCGTTAGTATTTCCGTTATCACCACGCAACCACCGTCCAGCCACCACTCCTTCCCACCCACCAGCTGCCCAATCCACCGCCATTGTTCAACATCAAACCCACCGCCCGCGACTCCGACCACCCAGCCTATCGGCTTCGGCGTCGCGTTCCAAGCCCCCTCCCCTCGAAAACCCATCCCTACCTCAATCTCAGCCCCTTTCTCCCCTCGAAAACCCATCCCAGTAGCCCCGATCCCAGCCCCCATCCTTTTTTTGGCCACGTCGGCTTTCCCATACCCCATTCCGACCACTAATCAGCCACCAAAACCAGTTTTTCAGCCAACGCAACCCAATTAAAACCCAAATTCGCATTACTCAATCAAACCCCAAATTAGCATACCCAAGATTCCCAGAATCCGCCAGTTAATTCAATGAGGGAAGGTAAGCAATTCATGCCACACGAAGGAGTTCCCTGCCACCCAAAACCACGATAAGCGAAACCCTAAAACTCGTTAAGGGTGGTTTCGGGCTGGTGGTGTGGGGTTAGAGTGTCGGATTTTGGGTTAGGGAGGGGGAGGGATTCGATTCCACCACAAATCGCCGGCACCGGCCGCCGGTAAGGGGAGGGGGGAGGGAGGCTAACGGGAGAAGCAAGGTGTTTTGGGTGGCTGGTTTTTGTTTTTGTTTTGTTTTTTATTTTTTTTTATTATTTTTTAAGAATAAACTTAACGTAATTAGAATAAACTTAACGGAATCGTAACGGATTCCGTTAAGTGGTAGTGATTTTTAACAAACTCTGATTTAGGTGGTAAAAAAAAAAACAAAAAAAAAAATTAAATTAAATAGGTAGAAAATCTAAAGCGAGGTGGCGTTTTAGGTGGTAGCAAATGTCAAAATTTCCTAATATTACTTCTAAAGCTTTAATTACTACGATGAAGAAAAATTAGAACCCTAAGCATGGATGTGAGGCGAATGAAATTGAATAGGGAATTGTATTATTGTAGGGAATAGTTTCAAGCCTTTAAAATCCCACTAGCTTGAACCCCACTATGTTCATACACTAAAGTACGGTGGCGTCCAAAAGGGAAGAAGATAGAGCAAAAGAGTCGCCAACAAGTTTATTAAGGAACTTGTAAACCGTTCACGAGGTGAAGGTTACACCCCTTAACGATCCAAGAGATCGTCAACTCCATAAGGTCATGAACCAAATAAGGGTCCGGGGATGAAGGTACAAATCCAACCTAAAAGAGATTGAACCTGCCCTAATAATAGGCCTCTACCCTAAACCTGTTTAATCTATGTTGGTTGAATTTAATGCACAAATAAATCTATTATTGGCGATCACTTGAATTATAATCACAATTAACCCTAACAAGATTATTAATTATCTTATTAAGCGTGATTGCAAGTACCAATTCCCTTTTAACATGCAATAAAAGGTGATCAAGCAATAACAATAAATAATAATAATATGCATATCAAGCAACATAATAAATATTATCAACATCATTAATAATAATAATCATAATCATAAATCATAATCAAAATCATGTTAAGGCATAGCAAGATCCTAGGCATGATACTAACAAGATTAATAACAAACCCTAGCATGTCACTAAGCAATAAAAATCAAACCTTTAATCCTAACATGATACTAACAAGAATAAATATTAGGAAGAGAATAAAAGGCATCATAGCAATCATATTTAATATCAAAATTACCCTAGACATGATACTAGGAATATCATAACAACAATATAAACATGATATCTACATCATAATATCAATTAAAATCAATTAAAGTACTTACTTGGATGCCTCGTACCTCTTTCTAATAACAAAATACACACGTTAGTAACTTCAAGGAAAATAATAATCAAAGCAATTAAATTAAATAATTGAAATAGAGATTTGGGACCAAACCCTCAGAAATTAAAACCTTTCACGTCTAGGGCGAAGGCAACTTCGAATATGGCTAGGTGTTTCTAGATCTTGCGAATGCGGAATTTTGTATTTGAAAGCAAGAAAGAATGTAAAAGAAAAGAATTTTAAAAAATGAATATTAATGAAAATTGATGAATGAGATGAATGAAAAGAATTATTTGACTGATTTGTGAATGAAAAGAGTTGATGAATGAAGAATAGAATTAATGATTCTTGGTGAATGAATATTGTACATCGTGATTGTTGGTGAATCGTTGTTGTTTTTTTTAAAACGGAGTTTTGGATACGATATTTATAGAGAAAATCATCCAAAAAAGATAATTTATCAAAACAGAGTCTGAAGACCACAAATCCACCTTGGCGCCAGCCCTGGCTCATTGGCGCCAGGACCAGTGGCTAGCGCCAGGCGCCAATGCTAGCGTCTGGCGCTAATCCTAATTCCAGGCGCCAAGGCCTGGGGTTGGACGCCAAACCGGATTTTAACGCGTTTTCGAAAATCTGATAATTTTACCGTACTGGAAGATAAAATAATATAATTTCAATCGAAAATGCTATTTGATCTGATTAAAACTCTGAAGAGTCCTAATTGAATTAAGAATGACAAGACCTTCTAGAATGTTCTAGAAGACTAAAACCATTCCTAATTACATTAGGAATGATAAATTATATTAGGCCCTCCCCTAGATCATAGGGCCGTACTTAAAACTCAAACCGGGCCCAGTTTAGTAAATTGGCCATAAATTCCTCAATATTCATCGGAATTGGGCTTATAATATATCGTTGGAAAGGTCTTTGCAAGCCCCATCCGACTACACCATTATTGGACCCATATTATGGACCACCCAAACTGGATTGGCTGTTTTCTTAAAAATAAAGTTTTCAAAAATAGGGAGAAGAGAAAATAAAACTTTCCGCAACACCAGACCTTTCCACACTTTCGTTTCATTTGATTATGATTCGACGTGAAAGGTACTCATCACCGGGTTTGGTTTTGGGGAGACACAAATGGGTGTCTACAGAAGCCCCCACTTTGACTGAGTTTGGAGAAACACAAGTTTCGAAAACGAATGTCAAAGTATCAATAGGGACGGAGAATGATTCAGAACGTTCTGCGATCCTAAATCAATCTTATAACGCCGATACCTGCAAAACTAGCATTAGTTAAACAGATAAAAGAGTTAAGAAACGCGTATCTTGCACCGTCGAGTACACGTCTCTGAAAGTAACTGATTGTTGCTGTACAGCCGTTGTTTTGATGACCTCCTACAAGCTAGAGAATGCCAGGCCATCCCGCTTGAAAACCGCTACGCCCGTAACTGCTTCCAAATTAGAAGATTGCTTCGCCTGAAACGATCCTCCTTCGCAATGATAATATTCCGCGTCCAAGGGAATACCATCGAAGATTATTTCTCTTGAAACAAACTCCATCCACATTGATAATATTCTGCGTCCAAGGGAATACTATCGAAGATTGCTTCTCTTGAAACAATCCTCAGTTGTTTGTGACAACTCTCCACAATCTAGGGAACGCCACCTTGCTGTTTCGATGTTCACTCGTCTCTGAACAAAGAGCTTCTTTTTAATATGACTCTAATTTCCGCTGTGATAGTCTTCGAAAAGATCACTGCTTCTTAATGCTTAATACTACCATGCCAGTACGTCGGCGCTTTGCTGCTTGTGAACCAGTATGTCGGTGCTTTTGCTGTGATGATAATCCTCTTTTTTTTGGGAATAGTTACCAACACAACTCTTGTATGATGTATGACAATCCAATTTAGGGAAAGTTGTCAATGCTTCGTAACAATCCATCCTTGGAAATGTTGCCACGATGAAGCAACAATCCGTACCTCGGAAAATTTGCCAAAATCCAATTTTTGGAAAAGTTGCCAATGCTTCGTAACAATCTTTCATAAGAACTTTGCTACGATCGACAATCCACATCTTGGAATATAACTCTTGAAAGCAATCCACCTTGGAAATTTGCCAACGCTATGCGACAATCCTTTTGGGAAAATATTGCCACTATTGACAATCCGCGTCTTGGAACATTTGCAAAAAAGAGTCGATCGACAATCCACTTCGGGAAAATTTGCCACTTACTGAAATGAATGACAATCCATATTGAGGAACTTTGCCGATATTTATGATGAATAGAAACCTACAACAATCCTTTAAGACATTTTGCTATAGGGAACTGGGTGTATGACAATCCAATTTCGGAAAACTTGCCAGCGATGACAATACAAAGTTGGAAAAATTGTCGTTAAAGAAGATGCACGACAATCCATTTTTGGAAATATTGTCAGTTGGGGATGACAATCCAATTTTTAGAAAACTTTGTCGTTTAATAAGAATGCGCGACAATCCATATTTGGAAACATTGTCGTTTAAGTGCTTGCTTTTGAACTGATGCTTTGGCGCTTGTGTTGAGCCAATACTTAGGCGCTTAAGCTAAGTGAGACGATCTTTCGTCAGGTCGATCACTTAGACTGTAATCAAACCGACTACTTAATCATGTCAAACTGCTTATAGGGGCTATCTGGCGTACCAAGGAACCCGAAATTGCTGTATGAGGTCAAAATCACCTTTCTAAGAGGCTTCGAGCTCTGTCGTTGCTGAGATATCTCTGGCGCCAAGAATTGGAGTAGGGTCTTCCCTATTCTGTTGCACTTGTATTTAATTTTTACTATAGAACTTTGCCAATCTTTTTAATTATCTTAGGGTTGACCTAAGGCTTAATGTTGCTTGACTCATCGACTTGACACGACTGAAGGTATAAACTTGACTCGATATGTTTGACTGACTCGAGGTTGACTCGACTCAAAGTGTAATGACACATGTGTTAGACTCAAATCAAAATGATATGACACGACATGACTCAATGTGTACATGACTCGTGTGTGCATTGTAATGTGATCGTGCGACTCGAAAAATGCAAAAAAGCAAAAATTTTCCGTCAATTTTGTGGAGGGTACCGACTTTCTCTCAAAAAAGAAAGACGCGAAGAAAGAATCGAAGTTTTCGAATGCATGTTGAATGAGCTTAGTCAAATGTTGTTTGATACTATCTCTCAAGGTTTAAGGATTAATTCATCCTAGGCTATCTCAACTGTTGACTCAATGATGAAAGTATTTGGGTAACTTAGGCACGGAGGCTAAGTACTTCATACTTCGTGATGCAATGACAATTATGAGTGATTTTGATGAAGCATGCTTCAGCGTTAAGATTTCATGACAAAGGGCTCCTAAGGGAAGTATATTTGGTCATGTATGCGTGATGTGTGTGAAAGTGACACTAAAACTAGGCCGCAAGAGCTAAGTGTTTGAAAAAATATATTATTGAAAAGAGTCAAATGGTGGTGACTCTTTGGCTAGGAAAGCTAATGATGTAGGGATCAAGCCCCCAAGTCTAGCTCTAAGTGAAAAGGGATGAGCACAAGAGATTCCTTGATATGATCATGGTGTAAGTGTGTGAATGTGAATATGAATGCATTTTTATTACGGTCGCACCTCAATGTGAGGTTGCCTACGTATCCGTTAGGAATCAGGCCGGACGTAGCTCTAGCCGAACCTCGCACAAGTGTGTATACCTCAAAAAGGTCTTTTTAAGGGTTGTAACGTGGTTAGGCTAAAGGTTTGAAGAAGAAGGGGATAAAGGCTCAAGACCCTAGATAAGCCCCCAAGGTGTGCAACCTCGCTTTCGAATCTTTATATTTTTTATGCTTGAAGTTTTCTATACTTTTTTTTTAGCTCTTTCTTTTGCTTTAGCATTTATTTTATTTGAATAAGTGTGGGAAATCCCGATCATGCGGTCTATCACTCACTTGGCATTCATGTTTCTCAGGCACGGTACCGAGCACTCGATAAGAGACGCAATCTGAGACGTGTTCTTATCGAAGATATTTTCATATCAAAGACATTGGAACACTTGCCCTTTTGTACACTTTTATTTATTTATTTATTTATTTATTTTTAATTTGATCTTTTGAAATCACTTAAGCTTTTTTTTTTTTTAGAATTGCAAAAGTTGCACGCCATTCCATCCCAAGGTTAGATAGATGTAGGTTGAAGAAAGAAAGGTCTATCGTTAGACGAGGCTCAAAGTGGTTTATGAAGAAAGGATCACATATTTGAAGGGTGAAAGGAGATATGATGTGGCTACAAGGGGTGCCTCAAATCATAAGTATACCTTGTGCTTAATTCGACATGGATTTTTTTTTTTTTTTTTTTTTTTTTTTTTTTTTTTTTTAATGCAATGCAATGAAATGATCATATGTAAGGAAATAAATGCTCATTTTTATTAAAAGAAAAGGAAAAAAGACTACAAAATTAATCTAAAGGAAAAGAAAAGGTGCCTATGCTAGACTTATTGGGGAAAGGAAAAAATGAAAAAGAAATAGACAAAAGAGGTCATGAAATCTTGTCATTGAAGCTCGCCTCTTGTCTTGTGTTGTTTCATCATTACCCTCATTTTTTGTTTGTTAATCATGTGACTCAAATTCGATTCAACACACATGGATGGAAGGAGTGAAGAAAGATGGAATAGAAAGTGAAAAAAGAAAAAAAATGATGGAGGTGGAGGGATATGAAGAATTAGGAATAAAATGTACCCCCTAACTGAAATGACGGAAAAGACTGACTCATGCATGAACCTAAGACATGGCCATGGTGACATGTGCTCAAAGTGTGTGCTAAGACTAGTGAGTGTAGATGGTGCGTTAAGACTCGTGTCACGACCATGTGGCTAGACTATGTGACCAAGACTCGATTAATGACTTGACAAGGTGTTATTGACAGCGAAAATTAACCGAATTAATTAGCAAACTGGTTAATTAGACCCTAGGTGATGACTCGACAAATAATTCGAACTGTCGGCCAAGCGACAGAACTAGCGTCACAATATGGTGCTTGGCGCCAGACTTTTTAGTAAATGTCTGGCGCTACACACCATATAGTGGCGCTACAGCTCAGATTTTGGCACCAATATTGGAGCCTCGGTCTGGGACTGTTTTCGATATTATTAGTCAACTGGGGTATGCCTAAAGTCGTACTAGGTCAATTCCGATTAAAAGAAGAAAAAGTGACTTTATTGACTCAAATTAATTAATTAATTAATTAATTAATTAATTAGGCAAAGTTCTTTAAGTCATTAATTATAATCTCAACACAAATCAACAAACGATTAAGAGGAGCATAAGATATATATGCACAACAAATAATGCACAATTAGTCAAGTAGGCACAACATGATGCAATGAGTTCGCAACCTAACCATGGCTCTAGTTCTCTAAAGTTCGGGATATGGTTTAGTCAAATAGGGTCCATGGTTAATTGTCCAGATGCACCGCGTAGAAGCCTAACCGTGAAGGGTTAACGCGTGTGGATAGAACACCGCGAGTTTTTTAGAAAAACTCGCTTCCATGGTTTGGTGAATTCAACCTCTCAGATGTACCCTTTGTTGCCAGGAGCGTTCAATCGGGTAGATAGAGCATGAATTCCCAGAGGGTTATGTCCATATGTAGAACACATATGGGTTTCAGAAAAGTGAGAAAAAATTCAATCAGGAAGCAGGATCGAGCAAACAACGCAAAAAACCGGTCGAAATTAGAACGCATATTTCTGGCTTGGTATTGGGGGAAATTGGCGCCAGCAAACAGCGACTGGCGCCAACTTTTAACTGTAGCGCCTGGCGCCAATACTGGCGTCTGGCGCTACGGCTAAAAGTTTGGCGCCAAGCTCTGGCCCCTGACACTACTTCCCACATGCCTCAGCAGCTTTCTGTGCTCAATAAAATCATCCAGTTTCGCGCGGTGTTATTTCAGTCCTAGTTGTGAAAGACATTTCTCAAATTTCCTACGTGTAAAATCCTATGTTTTTTACTCATTACGGATGGTCTTTCTAATGAGAACTTTTTTATGCATATGCCACAATGTTAATCAAAAGTACGCACATGAAATACTTAGAACTTTTCGAGTCTCATCCACTCATTCTAAATCATTGCCGAAACAAATTCAGGAATTAAAATAGAAATCCTCCCCAGTGGAGTCGCCAAAAACTGTAGGGAATAGTTTCAAGCCTTTAAAATCCCACTAGCTTGAACCCCACTGTGATCATACACTAAAGTACGGTGGTGTCCAAAAGGGAAGAAGATAGAGCAAAAGAGTTGCCAACAAGTTTTTTAAGGAACTTGTAAACCGTTCACGAGGTGAAGGTTACACCCCTTAACGATACAAGAGATCGTCAACTCCATAAGGTCATGAACCAAATAAGGGTCCGGGGATGAAGGTACAAATCCAACCTAAAAAAGATTGAACCTGCCCTAATAATAGGCCTCTACTTTATTCTGCTCGTATTCATGTGCGCTTTCTGACTAACATACAATCAATAGTGTTGGACTTAATGATTTTGATGATGACACAACCTCACTTACTTACAAACTAATAAGTGCTTGATTGTTTAAGTGTGTACTCAGTTACAAAGACCAGGAGAATGAAGTGTCTTGTAAAAATACCATGAGGAACAAGAAGGCCAGAAGCAGAGCTAACCATATAGAAGAGTTCCCTCACAGGAACTGGCGTTTCAGAAATGAAGACTGGAGAAGAGAAGTTCCTCCCAAGGAACAGAAGCCTCGGAGTAGAAGCTTCATCAGAGAACATGAAGACTAAATATATTTTTATATTTTAGGATTTATGTAAGTATAAGATAATTAAATGGCACTTGAAAAATCTGTGTGGAATTGGTCAAAAGAGATAAAGTTGTGCATGCTAGTTTTTAGGTAAGTGGTTAAATCTATTAAAGATTATCTTTTTCTTAACCAAAAAGATTTTATTTCTGATTTTCTAAAAATATCTTTTGCACATAAAATCTCCCACGTTTTCTAAAAACTTGCGGCTACTCCTCCATGATTTTCTTCAAGTCATGGCCGTGCACATTAAGGAGTTCATGGTTCTTTAATTATAGGGACATGATCTTCTTAGTGGGTTGGAATAGTGGCGTAATGGATTTGCTGCACAAAGAAGTTTTTCCTAAACGGATTTTGGTCTATAAATAGTTGTTGATTTCAGATGGAAAATCTTACCTTGCTCACATAAGTTTTCAAGCTTCAAATCGAGTCAAGTGTCAATTCCACACAAGTTCATTAGAGTGTTTTAATGTTCTTATACTAGAGTTTGTTTTTCTTTCGAGTTGTAATTGGAGAATAGGGAAGTTCGAGTGAAAGTTTGTGTATGAGAAAGAGAAGAGAGAGAGAGAAGAGAAAGAGAAGAGAAAGAGAAGAGAGAGAGAAGAGAGAACAGAGAAGTGAGAAGAGAGAAAGAGAAGAGAAGAGTAACAAGTTGGGTGACTTGTTCCTCAGGGTCTCAAGTTCGTAGAGGAACTTGAGTTTGAGTCTTTAGCTTGTAATAGGATCGTTTGCCCTATTATAGTGAAGATTCTTTTCCCAAAATCCCAAGTGGTCGTGGTTTTTCTCCTTGTTAGGGCCAAGGAGTTTTCCACGTAAAATCTCTCTTGCATTCTTTAGTTCCTTTAGTTAATCTCTCAGTTCCTTTAGCTAACTTAATTTTAATTCCGCAAAAAGTTTGGCTAAATTCTCATACTACAATTCAACCCCCCCTTCTTGTAGTATTCATTAAAACAACAATTGGTATCAGAGCCTAACTTCTAGGAAAATCAGGAAACCCTGAAGAAGAAAGGTCTTGGAGAAAATGAATACTCATGAGAATCTCGAGGAAGGATACTCAACACAGAGGCCTCCTATGTTCAACGACAATTTCTACACTTACTGGAAGAACCGCATGGAGATCTTTATCAAGGCAGAGAACTATCAAGTCTGAAGGGTCATCGAGGTTGGTGATTTCGAAGTCACCAAAACAAATGCTCAGAACGAGGTAATCCCTAAGCCTATGTCTGAATATGAAAAAGAAGATTTTGATAAAATGGAAATAAATGTTATGGCTGTGAAATTGCTCCACTGTGGACTTGGACCTCACAAACACAATCGTGTTATGGTGTGCAAGAACGCTAAGGAAATCTGGGATTTGCTGCAGATTACTCATGAAGGAACTAATGAGGTTAAACGCTCAAAAATCGATCTACTTATGTCTAAGTATGAAAGATTTGAAATGCAGCCTAAGGAAACCATTCAAGAGATGCTAACCCGTTTTACTAACATCATAAATGAGTTGGTTTCCCTTGGTAGACAGATTCCTACAGATGAGCAGGTTAGGAAGGTTCTTAGAAGTCTTCCACAAGATGAGAGGTGGAGAGCTAAGGTGACAGCCCTTCAGGAAACGAAGGACTTTACCAAGTTCAATATTGAACAACTAGCAGGTTCTCTCATGACTCATGAGCTACACCTTAGAGTCAACAATGAACCCATGAGGAACAAGGGATTGGCTCTTAAGGATGATAAGGAGGAAGACTCTGAAGTAGACGAGTATGAGGCTGCCCTAATTATGCGAAGATTCAAAAAGATGTTCAAGAAAGGCCGAACCTCAAGGAACTTCGGGAAAAAGACCTCAAATCCAATGCCTGACTACAGCTGCCACAAGTGTGGATCCCCAGATCACTTTATCAGAGACTGTCCCCTTTGGGAAAATGATAAAGGAAAAGAAAAGGCTAAGGAACAGGGAAGAGAAAAATTCAGCAAAGCAAACTATCAAAAGTCAGACATGAGGAAGGCTATGATAGCAGCCTGGGGAGACTCAGAAAGTGAAGAAGAAGATGATGACCAGCTAGAAGAGGAGACGACCAATCTTTGTTTGATGGCCAAATCAGATGATGAAAAAGCGTACCTTGAGGAACTCCAGAAAAAGGTATTTCTTGATCCTAAACAGCTTAAAACTCTCTCTAAAGATTTCTTAATAGATATATGTCTTGAAGAAGAAGAATTCTTTAGAGATACATGTGTAAAATTGAACAAATGTGAAAAAGCTCTTAAGGTTTGCAAAGAACACGGTGCTTGGTTGGAAACAGCCTATGCCAAGTCTCAAAGCATATTTTGAGAGCTTGATTTTAAATACAAACACATAACTGAGATAGCTGATAGGATTAAGAATGAAAGTATTCTTCTGAATGTTGAATTAACTCAGTATAAGCTCATAAATTCTGATATCAGTTCTAGTAGTTCCTCAAGCGATCAGTTGCTTAAATTCAATGTTGATTTTGAAAATTTGAAAAATGAGCTTTCTACCTTAAAAACTCAAAAGGATCAACTTGAGTCGGAACTGAATGCTAGAAAGGATAGAAGTATTGACCCAAAAGTCATACCTAAGTGGATAGCTAAAGCTCAAGGAAAAAGAACTGAAGGTCTTGGTTATATGACCAAGAAAGGTAAGCAAAAGAAATATGTTGAGCTTCCTAGCATGAAGGTATGCACTTTTTGTGGTAAGACTGGACATCTCTATGGACAGTGTAGGATAAGAGAAGAAGCTGATAAAAGAAATGTAAAACAAGTGTGGGTCAAGAAAACTGATATTGCATCCACGTCTAAGGAACCCAAGGAAACCTGGGTTCCTGATCCTAATGCTTAGTTTTCTTGCAGGTCCTAGTGAGGGGGAACAACTTGTGGTATCTCAACAGCGGTTGTTCAAAGCATATGACAGGTGATAAATCAAAATTCCTCTCACTAGAAGACTACCCTGGAGGACTAGTAACCTTTGGGGATAATAAGAAGGGCGAGATCATTGGAAAAGGCAAAATTGGTAGATCAAAATCTCATTCCATTGATAATGTGTTCCTGGTCGAGGGCTTAATGCACAATTTGCTCAGTATATCACAATTCTGTGATAAAGGAAATTCTGTAAGTTTTACTTCTAACTCTTGCAACATCATCAACAACAAGTCAGGAAAGGTTGTTCTAGAAGGAACTAGAAGAGGGAACACTTATACAGTTGACCTCAACTTAATCCCAAGGAACAACCTTACATGTCTGAGTGTTGTTGAAGATGATCCCCTGCTATGGCATAAACGTTTTAGACATGCTAGCTTTTCATTACTGGACAAGCTAAGGTCAAGGAACTTGGTTGTGGGACTTCCTATTATCAAGTTCCTACAGAACAAAGTTTGTGATGCATGTGTGAAAGGCAAGCATGTTCGCTCATCTTTTAAATTGAAGAAAATGGTGAGCACTACAAAGCCTTTGGAATTAATCCATATGGATTTGTGTGGTCCCATGAGAATTCAAAGCAGGAGTGGCAAGAAATATGTTTTGGTTATTATTGATGATTATTCTAGATTCACTTGGGTTATTTTTCTTGCTAGTAAAGATGAAACTTTTAACGAGTTTGTTGCTTTTGCCAAGAAAATACAGAAAGTCAGTGGTCACTCCATAGTCCATCTCAGGTCAGATCACGGAACTGAATTTGAGAACTCAAGATTTGATGAGTTTTGCAGGGAAAATGGCATGAATCATAACTTCTCAGCTCCAAGGACTCCCCAACAGAATGGAGTTGTAGAAAGGAAGAATCGAACCCTTGAGGAAATGGCTAGAACGATGCTGATTGCAAGTGGATTGCCAAGGAACTTCTGGGCTGAAGCCGTGAATACATCATGTTACATCCTTAACAGGGTAACAATCAAAAGTATCATCAACAAGACTCCCTATGAACTATTCAGGGGAAGAAAGCCAAACATATCTCATCTTAGAGTCTTTTGTTGTAAGTGCTTTGTACATAACAATGGTAAGAAAAACCTAGGGAAATTTGATGAAAGAAGTGAAGAGGCTATATTTCTAGGATATGCCTCTGAGCAAAGCTTATAGAGTTTACAATAAAAGCTCAATGTGTGTTGAGGAAAGCATTCATATAATCTTTGATGAAGTTAACCAGTTTGTGAGTGTACAGGAACAAGAAGATGATAATGATTTTGAAATTGGATTAATAAGAGACAGGGATGAAGAAGAGTCCCAAAAGCAAACCAAAGAAAAGCAGCCTGCTCCAGACGAGGATCATCAAGAAAATGGAGAGGTTCCTCAACCAGATGAACAGGTGAATGAGGAACAAGCAGAAGAAGTAGAAGGAACAGAATCAGAAGCTCCTCAAATTGAAGTTCCAGCAAGGGAATTCCAACCCAGGCCATTCAGGTATCGAGGTTCCCATCCAACTGATCTCATAATCAGTGATATAGGAAAAGGAACGCAAACAAGATCACAAATGAGGAACTAGTGCGCATTCCATGCATTTCTGTCCATTCTAGAACCAAGAAATCATCAAGAAGCCTTGGGAGATGCAGATTGGATAGTGGTAATGCAAGAGGAACTCAATGAGTTCAAAAGGAACAAGGTCTGGCACCTTGAGCCAAAGCCTAAGGGAAAGAAGGTAATTGGGCTCAAATGGGTGTTCAGGAACAAGCTTGATGAACATGGCACCATAGTAAGGAACAAGGCTAGATTGGTTGTGAAGGGCTACAACCAACAGGAAGGTATTGATTTCGATGAAACCTTTGCTCCTGTAGCTAGATTAGAAGCTATTAGAATCCTAGTGGCTTTTGCTTCTTTTATGGGTTTCAAACTCTATAAAATGGATGTCAAATGTGCTTTTCTAAATGGTTTCTTAAATGAGGAGGTGTTTGTTGAACAACCTCCAGGTTTCGAAAATCCAAAATTTCCAAATCATGTTTTTAAGCTTGATAAAGCTCTCTACGAGCTTAAACAAGCTCCAAGAGCCTGGTATGAAAGGCTTTCAAAGTTCCTACTGAAAAATGATTTCAAAAGAGGAAAAGTAGACAAAACTCTTTTTCTTAAATCTCGAGGAACTGATTTGTTAGTTGTACAGATCTATGTAGATGATATTATATTTGGTGCTACTAACAATGGTTTGTGCAAGTACTTTGCTGAGCTAATGGGTGGTGAATTTGAGATGAGCATGATGGGTGAATTGAATTTCTTCCTTGGACTTCAAATAAAGCAAACAGCTGAAGAAATAATGATTCATCAACAGAAGTATGTCAAGGAACTTCTGAAGAAGTACAACATGGAAAATGCCAAGACAAATCATACACCTATGGGAACAGCAACAAGACTTGATGAGGATCCACAAGGAACAAGTGTGGATCAAACCACTTAAAGAGGTATGATTGGTTCATTGTTATATCTAACAGCCAGTAGGCCTGACATTTCCTTTAGTGTTGAATTGTGTGCTAGATTTCAGTCTAATCCTAAAGAATCACATCTAACGGCTGTTAAGAGAATTTTGAGATACCTCAAAGGAACAGATGACCTATGTCTGTTCTATCCTAGAAGTGATGACTTTATGCTTCAAGGATTCACAGATGCTGACTATGCAGGTGACCTAGTCAATAGGAAAAACACCTCAGGTATGGTTCAGTTCCTTGGCTCTTGTCTAGTTTCTTGGGGTTCCAAGAAACAAAATACTGTTGCATTGTCTACTGCAGATGCTGAGTATGTAGCAGCAGCTGCTTGTTGCTCTCAAGTCTTCTGGATAAAGCAACAGTTACGTGACTTTGGTATTAAATTCAATTGCATTACTATCTACTGTGATAACACTAGTGCAATTTGCATATCTAAAGATCTAGTCCATCATTCAAGAGTTAAGCATATTCATATAAGGCATCATTTCCTTAAGGATAATGTTGAAAAGGGTTTGATTAAATTAGATTTCTGCCAAACTGACAATCAAATTGCAGATATATTAACAAAACCCTTGAATAGAGAAAGGCATGAGAAGATGAGAATGGAACTTGGGATGATTAAGTTATACTGAGAAAAATGCATCAAGTTCCCTCAGGTATGAAGCTTAAACTGACATGCTTAATCTGTTGTATACTGTGCACAAGTGTTATATGTTTAATTACATAGTTAAGACAGGTTGTAAGCAGGAGTAATATTTACTAAGGGCATGTAAATTTGAAAGACATAGAATATGAAAAGTCCAAAATTGGTTGCATGAGCCTTGTTGATTTGTTCCGTGTATCAAGTTATATTTGCAAGTGTTCTTTACTAATAATATTCAAAAGATAAAATTGTTGTGTTTATCTATTTTTCAAAATTCCAAATTCTTTTTATCTAAACACAAAAATCGGATGAATGCATCTAAATTCATCATTATCTTTTGTTCAATAAGTAGCCTACTTACACTACTCTCTTGAAACACGGTTTGCGTTTCCCTAAGCAATGAATATGAGTGTCAAATCAACTAAATTCACCTCACCTCGCGACACCTCACTTCACCAATTTACCTCCACCATAAAAGATGTCAGCCTCACACAAATTTACACCACACAAAAATTACCTTTTCTCTCATCACTCCGATTAAAACTATTTTCCAATGTCTACCTCTCCAAAAACCCAAATTGAAGCCGACCTTAACACAAACCCAATTCCAGAAATCACCATGGAAATCCCACAGGAAATTAACCCCATTGAAGACCAAGAGCCTCCAAAAGTGGATTCAACCACCGAATCCCAGTCCTCTCGAAAAAGGAAGTCCAATGACATGCAAGAAGAAGAAAAAAGCGCTCCGGAACTAGGGGTCAATTACCGAGACAAGCCTGCAGCCATGAAACGGCAAGAGAAGATGAGTGATCACTTTGTGACAGGTTTGGCTATTAATCTTCCTTGGTGTAAGTCTGTTAAATTGTATGAACTACTTGATTTGATTGAAGCTCAAAATTGGGTGAATTTGTTAAGTGAATGCTTTAATCGGAGTATGTATGTTGATGCTATGAGGGATTTTTGCAAAAGTTTCAAATATTCTAAAGGTGTTATTCGTTGCTGTGTGTATGAAATGGAAATTGAGTTTGATGCGATGTACTTGGCTGAATTGTTTGATGTTCCCAATACTGGATATGACTTGTATTTTAAGAGTAATGTGATAAGGAACCCTCTTCCTGATGCAAACATTGATGAGATTGTAGAGTATCTAGGTGGAGACCCGGAGGAAACCTACATAAATCACAATGACCTAACCCCTCTTGACAAAATTCTGCTAAAATTTGTTTTCAATGACATCATTCCTCGACCCAAAAGAGAGACAGTGCCAACAAGCTTGACTCTGTTCTCATCTACTGCCTAGCCAAAAAGATCCAAATTAACTTTCCCTCCATCATGATCCAACACCTTTCTCACTGTGTTCCAAAAGGATGGAAGGTGGGATATGGTAACCTACTTACCTATGTTTTCGAAAGCTTTGGCATCTCCTTTACTGATAAAGAACCTATGCCCCTCAAAAACACCGAATACATGCAATCAATTTTTCTTGAAAATCATAAGATGAAGGTTGTGGATGGATGTTTTGAAGTTGTGCTGGAGGAAAAGGAGAAAAGGCCTAAGGAAGTAGGTGGACTAGATGAGGGGGAAGAGGAGAGAGCTACTGGGATTATAGAGGGAGTGGTGCAAGATATTCAGGAGGAGGAAGAGGAAAAGGTGGTTGAGGAAGTGACTGAGACAGGGGGAAGGAAGAAAAGGAAGAGTTTGAGGCTTATGAAGAAAAAGGAGCCCTCTGCACCCATTTGCATTGATATGACTGGGGTGTAAGAGGAATTACAGAAAGTCTCAAGCTCTCCTAGTCTGGGCAAGAATGCATCTGCAGGAACAGGTTTTGCAGCTTTTAGTTCCCCATCAAAGGCTCCCAGCGAGGAGGTCAAGGAGATGAAGGATATGCTCCTGAAGGTGTTGAAGGAACAAGAGGATTCAAAGCAAAACATGGCTAAACTGAAGAAGAGCATGCTCATTTTGAGCACTGATGTCAAGAAGCTGGTCTCAAGCACTGAACAAGGGAGACAGTCCATTGTGAAGGACATAGTGTCTTAAATCAGCAAGAAGCTGGAGGATCTTGCTGTTGATGATGACCAGAGCACTGCTTCTTAACTTATCTTTCTTTGCAGCCTCTCTATGTTGATGAAACATTCTGTTTATTTGCTTTTGGGAGCAATTTTTATTTGGTCTGTAATATTTTGGGCACTTTTTATTTTATTTTGGTAAACTTGCAAATTTGGTACGTTTGGCCGATGTTTTTAATCGGTTTTGGATGATGAATGTCTATGTTTCTTTTGCCTATATGCTTTGTGAATATTTTCTCTCTATGCATGCTTCTTGTCTTAACACTAAACCACTAGATGGTGTTGTGTTATGGTATACTATATACTTGTGTGTTAGTTTTTGATAATGCCAAAAGGGGGAAAAGGATGCAAACTATCAAGGAAACTTAATCATTCTATGGTCTCTGTTCGAACTCTTCACAAGCTGCCAAATCTCTACAAGCAGGTATAATGTATATACAAGTTTTTTTTCAAGTTTTTCAGTTTTTCCTTAAGTTATTTATTTATGCATTGTTTTTATTTTCTTAACTTAGTTTCTATCCTGCATTGTATCTTATTTTTGCATTTCCTTTCCTTAAGAATAAAATGGTTTATCTCTGTTTCCTTGTAAGTAAGTTTGGTTTGTTTGTCATCATAAAAAAGGGGGAATATTGTTGGACTTAATGATTTTGATGATGACACAACCTCTCTTACTTACAAACTAATAAGTGCTTGATTGTTTAAGTGTGTACTCAGTTACAAAGACCAGGAGAATGAAGTGTCTTGTAAAAATACCATGAGGAACAAGAAGGCCAGAAGCAGAGCTAACCATATAGAAGAGTTCCCTCACAGGAACTGGCGTTTCAGAAATGAAGACTGGAGAAGAGAAGTTCCTCCCAAGGAACAGAAGCCTCGGAGTAGAAGCTTCATCAGAGAACATGAAGACTAAATATATTTTTATATTTTAGGATTTATGTAAGTATAAGATAATTAAATGGCACTCGAAAAATCTGTGTGGAATTGGTCAAAAGAGATAAAGTTGTGCATGCTAGTTTTTAGGTAAGTGGTTAAATCTATTAAAGATTATCTTTTTCAATCTTAACCAAAAAGATTTTATTTCTGATTTTCTAAAAATATCTTTTGCACATAAAATCTCCCACGTTTTCTAAAAACTTGCGGCTACTCCTCCATGATTTTCTTCAAGTCATGGCCGTGCACATTAAGGAGTTCATGGTTCTTTAATTATAGGGACATGATCTTCTTAGTGGGTTGGAATAGTGGCGTAATGGATTTGCTGCACAAAGAAGTTTTTCCTAAACGGATTTTGGTCTATAAATAGTTGTTGATTTCAGATGGAAAATCTTACCTTGCTCACATAAGTTTTCAAGCTTCAAATCGAGTCAAGTGTCAATTCCACACAAGTTCATTAGAGTGTTTTAATGTTCTTATACTAGAGTTTGTTTTTCTTTCGAGTTGTAATTGGAGAATGGGGAAGTTCGAGTGAAAGTTTGTGTATGAGAAAGAGAAGAGAGAGAGAGAAGAGAAAGAGAAGAGAAAGAGAAGAGAGAGAGAAGAGAGAACAGAGAAGTGAGAAGAGAGAAAGAGAAGAGAAGAGTAACAAGTTGGGTGACTTGTTCCTCAGGGTCTCAAGTTCGTAGAGGAACTTGAGTTTGAGTCTTTAGCTTGTAATAGGATCGTTTGCCCTATTATAGTGAAGATTCTTTTCCCAAAATCCCAAGTGGTCGTGGTTTTTCTCCTTGTTAGGGCCAAGGAGTTTTCCACGTAAAATCTCTCTTGCATTCTTTAGTTCCTTTAGTTAATCTCCCAGTTCCTTTAGCTAACTTAATTTTAATTCCGCAAAAAGTTTGGCTAAATTCTCATACTACAATTCAACCCCCCCTTCTTGTAGTATTCATTAAAACAACAATTGGTATCAGAGCCTAACTTCTAGGAAAATCAGGAAACCCTGAAGAAGAAAGGTCTTGGAGAAAATGAATACTCATGAGAAGCTCGAGGAAGGATACTCAACACAGAGGCCTCCTATGTTCAACGGCAAGTTCTACACTTACTGGAAGAACCGCATGGAGATCTTTATCAAGGCAGAGAACTATCAAGTCTAAAGGGTCATCGAGGTTGGTGATTTCGAAGTCACCAAAACAAATGCTCAGAACGAGGTAATCCCTAAGCCTATGTCTGAATATGAAAAAGAAGATTTTGATAAAATGGAAATAAATGTTATGGCTGTGAAATTGCTCCACTGTGGACTTAGACCTCACAAACACAATCGTGTTATGGGGTGCAAGAACGCTAAGGAAATCTGGGATTTGCTGCAGATTACTCATGAAGGAACTAATGAGGTTAAACGCTCAAAAATCGATCTACTTATGTCTAAGTATGAAAGATTTGAAATGCAGCCTAAGGAAACCATTCAAGAGATGCTAACCCGTTTTACTAACATCATAAATGAGTTGGTTTCCCTTGGTAGACAGATTCCTACAGATGAGCAGGTTAGGAAGGTTCTTAGAAGTCTTCCACAAGATGAGAGGTGGAGAGCTAAGGTGACAGCCCTTCAGGAAACGAAGGACTTTACCAAGTTCAATATTGAACAACTAGCAGGTTCTCTCATGACTCATGAGCTACACCTTAGAGTCAACAATGAACCCATGAGGAACAAGGGATTGGCTCTTAAGGATGATAAGGAGGAAGACTCAGAAGTAGACGAGGATGAGGCTGCCCTAATTATGCGAAGATTCAAAAAGATGTTCAAGAAAGGCCGAACCTCAAGGAACTTCGGGAAAAAGACCTCAAATCCAATGCCTGACTACAGCTGCCACAAGTGTGGATCCCTAGATCACTTTATCAGAGACTGTCCCCTTTGGGAAAATGATAAAGGAAAAGAAAAGACTAAGGAACAGGGAAGAGAAAAATTCAGCAAAGCAAACTATCAAAAGTCAGACATGAGGAAGGCTATGATAGCAGCCTGGGGAGACTCAGAAAGTGAAGAAGAAGATGATGACCAGCTAGAAGAGGAGACGACCAATCTTTGTTTGATGGCCAAATCAGATGATGAAAAAGCGTACCTTGAGGAACTCCAGAAAAAGGTATTTCTTGATCCTAAACAGCTTAAAACTCTCTCTAAAGATGTCTTAATAGATATATGTCTTGAAGAAGAAGAATTCTTTAGAGATACATGTGTAAAATTGAACAAATGTGAAAAAGCTCTTAAGGTTTGCAAAGAACACGGTGCTTGGTTGGAAACAGCCTATGCCAAGTCTCAAAGCATATTTTGAGAGCTTGATTTTAAATACAAACACATAACTGAGATAGCTGATAGGATTAAGAATGAAAGTATTCTTCTGAATGTTGAATTAACTCAGTATAAGCTCATAAATTCTGATATCAGTTCTAGTAGTTCCTCAAGCGATCAGTTGCTTAAATTCAATGTTGATTTTGAAAATTTGAAAAATGAGCTTTCTACCTTAAAAACTCAAAAGGATCAACTTGAGTCGGAACTGAATGCTAGAAAGGATAGAAGTATTGACCCAAAAGTCATACCTAAGTGGATAGCTAAAGCTCAAGGAAAAAGAACTGAAGGTCTTGGTTATATGACCAAGAAAGGTAAGCAAAAGAAATATGTTGAGCTTCCTAGCATGAAGGTATGCACTTTTTGTGGTAAGACTGGACATCTCTATGGACAGTGTAGGATAAGAGAAGAAGCTGATAAAAGAAATGTAAAACAAGTGTGGGTCAAGAAAACTGATATTGCATCCACGTCTAAGGAACCCAAGGAAACCTGGGTTCCTGATCCTAATGCTTAGTTTTCTTGCAGGTCCTAGTGAGGGGGAACAACTTGTGGTATCTCAACAGCGGTTGTTCAAAGCATATGACAGGTGATAAATCAAAATTCCTCTCACTAGAAGACTACCCTGGAGGACTAGTAACCTTTGGGGATAATAAGAAGGGCGAGATCATTGGAAAAGGCAAAATTGGTAGATCAAAATCTCATTCCATTGATAATGTGTTCCTGGTCGAGGGCTTAATGCACAATTTGCTCAGTATATCACAATTCTGTGATAAAGGAAATTCTGTAAGTTTTACTTCTAACTCTTGCAACATCATCAACAACAAGTCAGGAAAGGTTGTTCTAGAAGGAACTAGAAGAGGGAACACTTATACAGTTGACCTCAACTTAATCCCAAGGAACAACCTTACATGTCTGAGTGTTGTTGAAGATGATCCCCTGCTATGGCATAAACGTTTTAGACATGCTAGCTTTTCATTACTGGACAAGCTAAGGTCAAGGAACTTGGTTGTGGGACTTCCTATTATCAAGTTCCTACAGAACAAAGTTTGTGATGCATGTGTGAAAGGCAAGCATGTTCGCTCATCTTTTAAATTGAAGAAAATGGTGAGCACTACAAAGCCTTTGGAATTAATCCATATGGATTTGTGTGGTCCCATGAGAATTCAAAGCAGGAGTGGCAAGAAATATGTTTTGGTTATTATTGATGATTATTCTAGATTCACTTGGGTTATTTTTCTTGCTAGTAAAGATGAAACTTTTAACGAGTTTGTTGCTTTTGCCAAGAAAATACAGAAAGTCAGTGGTCACTCCATAGTCCATCTCAGATCAGATCACGGAACTGAATTTGAGAACTCAAGATTCGATGAGTTTTGCAGGGAAAATGGCATGAATCATAACTTCTCAGCTCCAAGGACTCCCCAACAGAATGGAGTTGTAGAAAGGAAGAATCGAACCCTTGAGGAAATGGCTAGAACGATGCTGATTGCAAGTGGATTGCCAAGGAACTTCTGGGCTGAAGCCGTGAATACATCATGTTACATCCTTAACAGGGTAACAATCAAAAGTATCATCAACAAGACTCCCTATGAACTATTCAGGGGAAGAAAGCCAAACATATCTCATCTAGAGTCTTTTGTTGTAAGTGCTTTGTACATAACAATGGTAAGAAAAACCTAGGGAAATTTGATGAAAGAAGTGAAGAGGCTATATTTCTAGGATATGCCTCTGAGCAAAGCTTATAGAGTTTACAATAAAAGCTCAATGTGTGTTGAGGAAAGCATTCATATAATCTTTGATGAAGTTAACCAGTTTGTGAGTGTACAGGAACAAGAAGATGATAATGATTTTGAAATTGGATTAATAAGAGACAGGGATGAAGAAGAGTCCCAAAAGCAAACCAAAGAAAAGCAGCCTGCTCCAGACGAGGATCATCAAGAAAATGGAGAGGTTCCTCAACCAGATGAACAGGTGAATGAGGAACAAGCAGAAGAAGTAGAAGGAACAGAATCAGAAGCTCCTCAAATTGAAGTTCCAGCAAGGGAATTCCAACCCAGGCCATTCAGGTATCGAGGTTCCCATCCAACTGATCTCATAATCAGTGATATAGGAAAAGGAACGCAAACAAGATCACAAATGAGGAACTAGTGCGCATTCCATGCATTTCTGTCCATTCTAGAACCAAGAAATCATCAAGAAGCCTTGGGAGATGCAGATTGGATAGTGGTAATGCAAGAGGAACTCAATGAGTTCAAAAGGAACAAGGTCTGGCACCTTGAGCCAAAGCCTAAGGGAAAGAAGGTAATTGGGCTCAAATGGGTGTTCAGGAACAAGCTTGATGAACATGGCACCATAGTAAGGAACAAGGCTAGATTGGTTGTGAAGGGCTACAACCAACAGGAAGGTATTGATTTCGATGAAACCTTTGCTCCTGTAGCTAGATTAGAAGCTATTAGAATCCTAGTGGCTTTTGCTTCTTTTATGGGTTTCAAACTCTATAAAATGGATGTCAAATGTGCTTTTCTAAATGGTTTCTTAAATGAGGAGGTGTTTGTTGAACAACCTCCAGGTTTCGAAAATCCAAAATTTCCAAATCATGTTTTTAAGCTTGATAAAGCTCTCTACGAGCTTAAACAAGCTCCAAGAGCCTGGTATGAAAGGCTTTCAAAGTTCCTACTGAAAAATGATTTCAAAAGAGGAAAAGTAGACAAAACTCTTTTTCTTAAATCTCGAGGAACTGATTTGTTAGTTGTACAGATCTATGTAGATGATATTATATTTGGTGCTACTAACAATGGTTTGTGCAAGTACTTTGCTGAGCTAATGGGTGGTGAATTTGAGATGAGCATGATGGGTGAATTGAATTTCTTCCTTGGACTTCAAATAAAGCAAACAGCTGAAGAAATAATGATTCATCAACAGAAGTATGTCAAGGAACTTCTGAAGAAGTACAACATGGAAAATGCCAAGACAAATCATACACCTATGGGAACAGCAACAAGACTTGATGAGGATCCACAAGGAACAAGTGTGGATCAAACCACTTAAAGAGGTATGATTGGTTCATTGTTATATCTAACAGCCAGTAGGCCTGACATTTCCTTTAGTGTTGAATTGTGTGCTAGATTTCAGTCTAATCCTAAAGAATCACATCTAACGGCTGTTAAGAGAATTTTGAGATACCTCAAAGGAACAGATGACCTATGTCTGTTCTATCCTAGAAGTGATGACTTTATGCTTCAAGGATTCACAGATGCTGACTATGCAGGTGACCTAGTCAATAGGAAAAACACCTCAGGTATGGTTCAGTTCCTTGGCTCTTGTCTAGTTTCTTGGGGTTCCAAGAAACAAAATACTGTTGCATTGTCTACTGCAGATGCTGAGTATGTAGCAGCAGCTGCTTGTTGCTCTCAAGTCTTCTGGATAAAGCAACAGTTACGTGACTTTGGTATTAAATTCAATTGCATTACTATCTACTGTGATAACACTAGTGCAATTTGCATATCTAAAGATCTAGTCCATCATTCAAGAGTTAAGCATATTCATATAAGGCATCATTTCCTTAAGGATAATGTTGAAAAGGGTTTGATTAAATTAGATTTCTGCCAAACTGACAATCAAATTGCAGATATATTAACAAAACCCTTGAATAGAGAAAGGCATGAGAAGATGAGAATGGAACTTGGGATGATTAAGTTATACTGAGAAAAATGCATCAAGTTCCCTCAGGTATGAAGCTTAAACTGACATGCTTAATCTGTTGTATACTGTGCACAAGTGTTATATGTTTAATTACATAGTTAAGACAGGTTGTAAGCAGGAGTAATATTTACTAAGGGCATGTAAATTTGAAAGACATAGAATATGAAAAGTCCAAAATTGGTTGCATGAGCCTTGTTGATTTGTTCCGTGTATCAAGTTATATTTGCAAGTGTTCTTTACTAATAATATTCAAAAGATAAAATTGTTGTGTTTATCTATTTTTCAAAATTCCAAATTCTTTTTATCTAAACACAAAAATCGGATGAATGCATCTAAATTCATCATTATCTTTTGTTCAATAAGTAGCCTACTTACACTACTCTCTTGAAACACGGTTTGCGTTTCCCTAAGCAATGAATATGAGTGTCAAATCAACTAAATTCACCTCACCTCGCGACACCTCACTTCACCAATTTACCTCCACCATAAAAGATGTCAGCCTCACACAAATTTACACCACACAAAAATTACCTTTTCTCTCATCACTCCGATTAAAACTATTTTCCAATGTCTACCTCTCCAAAAACCCAAATTGAAGCCGACCTTAACACAAACCCAATTCCAGAAATCACCATGGAAATCCCACAGGAAATTAACCCCATTGAAGACCAAGAGCCTCCAAAAGTGGATTCAACCACCGAATCCCAGTCCTCTCGAAAAAGGAAGTCCAATGACATGCAAGAAGAAGAAAAAAGCGCTCCGGAACTAGGGGTCAATTACCGAGACAAGCCTGCAGCCATGAAACGGCAAGAGAAGATGAGTGATCACTTTGTGACAGGTTTGGCTATTAATCTTCCTTGGTGTAAGTCTGTTAAATTGTATGAACTACTTGATTTGATTGAAGCTCAAAATTGGGTGAATTTGTTAAGTGAATGCTTTAATCGGAGTATGTATGTTGATGCTATGAGGGATTTTTGCAAAAGTTTCAAATATTCTAAAGGTGTTATTCGTTGCTGTGTGTATGAAATGGAAATTGAGTTTGATGCGATGTACTTGGCTGAATTGTTTGATGTTCCCAATACTGGATATGACTTGTATTTTAAGAGTAATGTGATAAGGAACCCTCTTCCTGATGCAAACATTGATGAGATTGTAGAGTATCTAGGTGGAGACCCGGAGGAAACCTACATAAATCACAATGACCTAACCCCTCTTGACAAAATTCTGCTAAAATTTGTTTTCAATGACATCATTCCTCGACCCAAAAGAGAGACAGTGCCAACAAGCTTGACTCTGTTCTCATCTACTGCCTAGCCAAAAAGATCCAAATTAACTTTCCCTCCATCATGATCCAACACCTTTCTCACTGTGTTCCAAAAGGATGGAAGGTGGGATATGGTAACCTACTTACCTATGTTTTCGAAAGCTTTGGCATCTCCTTTACTGATAAAGAACCTATGCCCCTCAAAAACACCGAATACATGCAATCAATTTTTCTTGAAAATCATAAGATGAAGGTTGTGGATGGATGTTTTGAAGTTGTGCTGGAGGAAAAGGAGAAAAGGCCTAAGGAAGTAGGTGGACTAGATGAGGGGGAAGAGGAGAGAGCTACTGGGATTATAGAGGGAGTGGTGCAAGATATTCAGGAGGAGGAAGAGGAAAAGGTGGTTGAGGAAGTGACTGAGACAGGGGGAAGGAAGAAAAGGAAGAGTTTGAGGCTTATGAAGAAAAAGGAGCCCTCTGCACCCATTTGCATTGATATGACTGGGGTGTAAGAGGAATTACAGAAAGTCTCAAGCTCTCCTAGTCTGGGCAAGAATGCATCTGCAGGAACAGGTTTTGCAGCTTTTAGTTCCCCATCAAAGGCTCCCAGCGAGGAGGTCAAGGAGATGAAGGATATGCTCCTGAAGGTGTTGAAGGAACAAGAGGATTCAAAGCAAAACATGGCTAAACTGAAGAAGAGCATGCTCATTTTGAGCACTGATGTCAAGAAGCTGGTCTCAAGCACTGAACAAGGGAGACAGTCCATTGTGAAGGACATAGTGTCTTAAATCAGCAAGAAGCTGGAGGATCTTGCTGTTGATGATGACCAGAGCACTGCTTCTTAACTTATCTTTCTTTGCAGCCTCTCTATGTTGATGAAACATTCTGTTTATTTGCTTTTGGGAGCAATTTTTATTTGGTCTGTAATATTTTGGGCACTTTTTATTTTATTTTGGTAAACTTGCAAATTTGGTACGTTTGGCCGATGTTTTTAATCGGTTTTGGATGATGAATGTCTATGTTTCTTTTGCCTATATGCTTTGTGAATATTTTCTCTCTATGCATGCTTCTTGTCTTAACACTAAACCACTAGATGGTGTTGTGTTATGGTATACTATATACTTGTGTGTTAGTTTTTGATAATGCCAAAAGGGGGAAAAGGATGCAAACTATCAAGGAAACTTAATCATTCTATGGTCTCTGTTCGAACTCTTCACAAGCTGCCAAATCTCTACAAGCAGGTATAATGTATATACAAGTTTTTTTTCAAGTTTTTCAGTTTTTCCTTAAGTTATTTATTTATGCATTGTTTTTATTTTCTTAACTTAGTTTCTATCCTGCATTGTATCTTATTTTTGCATTTCCTTTCCTTAAGAATAAAATGGTTTATCTCTGTTTCCTTGTAAGTAAGTTTGGTTTGTTTGTCATCATAAAAAAGGGGGAATATTGTTGGACTTAATGATTTTGATGATGACACAACCTCTCTTACTTACAAACTAATAAGTGCTTGATTGTTTAAGTGTGTACTCAGTTACAAAGACCAGGAGAATGAAGTGTCTTGTAAAAATACCATGAGGAACAAGAAGGCCAGAAGCAGAGCTAACCATATAGAAGAGTTCCCTCACAGGAACTGGCGTTTCAGAAATGAAGACTGGAGAAGAGAAGTTCCTCCCAAGGAACAGAAGCCTCGGAGTAGAAGCTTCATCAGAGAACATGAAGACTAAATATATTTTTATATTTTAGGATTTATGTAAGTATAAGATAATTAAATGGCACTCGAAAAATCTGTGTGGAATTGGTCAAAAGAGATAAAGTTGTGCATGCTAGTTTTTAGGTAAGTGGTTAAATCTATTAAAGATTATCTTTTTCAATCTTAACCAAAAAGATTTTATTTCTGATTTTCTAAAAATATCTTTTGCACATAAAATCTCCCACGTTTTCTAAAAACTTGCGGCTACTCCTCCATGATTTTCTTCAAGTCATGGCCGTGCACATTAAGGAGTTCATGGTTCTTTAATTATAGGGACATGATCTTCTTAGTGGGTTGGAATAGTGGCGTAATGGATTTGCTGCACAAAGAAGTTTTTCCTAAACGGATTTTGGTCTATAAATAGTTGTTGATTTCAGATGGAAAATCTTACCTTGCTCACATAAGTTTTCAAGCTTCAAATCGAGTCAAGTGTCAATTCCACACAAGTTCATTAGAGTGTTTTAATGTTCTTATACTAGAGTTTGTTTTTCTTTCGAGTTGTAATTGGAGAATGGGGAAGTTCGAGTGAAAGTTTGTGTATGAGAAAGAGAAGAGAGAGAGAGAAGAGAAAGAGAAGAGAAAGAGAAGAGAGAGAGAAGAGAGAACAGAGAAGTGAGAAGAGAGAAAGAGAAGAGAAGAGTAACAAGTTGGGTGACTTGTTCCTCAGGGTCTCAAGTTCGTAGAGTAACTTGAGTTTGAGTCTTTAGCTTGTAATAGGATCGTTTGCCCTATTATAGTGAAGATTCTTTTCCCAAAATCCCAAGTGGTCGTGGTTTTTCTCCTTGTTAGGGCCAAGGAGTTTTCCACGTAAAATCTCTCTTGCATTCTTTAGTTCCTTTAGTTAATCTCCCAGTTCCTTTAGCTAACTTAATTTTAATTCCGCAAAAAGTTTGGCTAAATTCTCATACTACAATTCAACCCCCCCTTCTTGTAGTATTCATTAAAACAACAATTGGTATCAGAGCCTAACTTCTAGGAAAATCAGGAAACCCTGAAGAAGAAAGGTCTTGGAGAAAATGAATACTCATGAGAAGCTCGAGGAAGGATACTCAACACAGAGGCCTCCTATGTTCAACGGCAAGTTCTACACTTACTGGAAGAACCGCATGGAGATCTTTATCAAGGCAGAGAACTATCAAGTCTAAAGGGTCATCGAGGTTGGTGATTTCGAAGTCACCAAAACAAATGCTCAGAACGAGGTAATCCCTAAGCCTATGTCTGAATATGAAAAAGAAGATTTTGATAAAATGGAAATAAATGTTATGGCTGTGAAATTGCTCCACTGTGGACTTAGACCTCACAAACACAATCGTGTTATGGGGTGCAAGAACGCTAAGGAAATCTGGGATTTGCTGCAGATTACTCATGAAGGAACTAATGAGGTTAAACGCTCAAAAATCGATCTACTTATGTCTAAGTATGAAAGATTTGAAATGCAGCCTAAGGAAACCATTCAAGAGATGCTAACCCGTTTTACTAACATCATAAATGAGTTGGTTTCCCTTGGTAGACAGATTCCTACAGATGAGCAGGTTAGGAAGGTTCTTAGAAGTCTTCCACAAGATGAGAGGTGGAGAGCTAAGGTGACAGCCCTTCAGGAAACGAAGGACTTTACCAAGTTCAATATTGAACAACTAGCAGGTTCTCTCATGACTCATGAGCTACACCTTAGAGTCAACAATGAACCCATGAGGAACAAGGGATTGGCTCTTAAGGATGATAAGGAGGAAGACTCAGAAGTAGACGAGGATGAGGCTGCCCTAATTATGCGAAGATTCAAAAAGATGTTCAAGAAAGGCCGAACCTCAAGGAACTTCGGGAAAAAGACCTCAAATCCAATGCCTGACTACAGCTGCCACAAGTGTGGATCCCTAGATCACTTTATCAGAGACTGTCCCCTTTGGGAAAATGATAAAGGAAAAGAAAAGACTAAGGAACAGGGAAGAGAAAAATTCAGCAAAGCAAACTATCAAAAGTCAGACATGAGGAAGGCTATGATAGCAGCCTGGGGAGACTCAGAAAGTGAAGAAGAAGATGATGACCAGCTAGAAGAGGAGACGACCAATCTTTGTTTGATGGCCAAATCAGATGATGAAAAAGCGTACCTTGAGGAACTCCAGAAAAAGGTATTTCTTGATCCTAAACAGCTTAAAACTCTCTCTAAAGATGTCTTAATAGATATATGTCTTGAAGAAGAAGAATTCTTTAGAGATACATGTGTAAAATTGAACAAATGTGAAAAAGCTCTTAAGGTTTGCAAAGAACACGGTGCTTGGTTGGAAACAGCCTATGCCAAGTCTCAAAGCATATTTTGAGAGCTTGATTTTAAATACAAACACATAACTGAGATAGCTGATAGGATTAAGAATGAAAGTATTCTTCTGAATGTTGAATTAACTCAGTATAAGCTCATAAATTCTGATATCAGTTCTAGTAGTTCCTCAAGCGATCAGTTGCTTAAATTCAATGTTGATTTTGAAAATTTGAAAAATGAGCTTTCTACCTTAAAAACTCAAAAGGATCAACTTGAGTCGGAACTGAATGCTAGAAAGGATAGAAGTATTGACCCAAAAGTCATACCTAAGTGGATAGCTAAAGCTCAAGGAAAAAGAACTGAAGGTCTTGGTTATATGACCAAGAAAGGTAAGCAAAAGAAATATGTTGAGCTTCCTAGCATGAAGGTATGCACTTTTTGTGGTAAGACTGGACATCTCTATGGACAGTGTAGGATAAGAGAAGAAGCTGATAAAAGAAATGTAAAACAAGTGTGGGTCAAGAAAACTGATATTGCATCCACGTCTAAGGAACCCAAGGAAACCTGGGTTCCTGATCCTAATGCTTAGTTTTCTTGCAGGTCCTAGTGAGGGGGAACAACTTGTGGTATCTCAACAGCGGTTGTTCAAAGCATATGACAGGTGATAAATCAAAATTCCTCTCACTAGAAGACTACCCTGGAGGACTAGTAACCTTTGGGGATAATAAGAAGGGCGAGATCATTGGAAAAGGCAAAATTGGTAGATCAAAATCTCATTCCATTGATAATGTGTTCCTGGTCGAGGGCTTAATGCACAATTTGCTCAGTATATCACAATTCTGTGATAAAGGAAATTCTGTAAGTTTTACTTCTAACTCTTGCAACATCATCAACAACAAGTCAGGAAAGGTTGTTCTAGAAGGAACTAGAAGAGGGAACACTTATACAGTTGACCTCAACTTAATCCCAAGGAACAACCTTACATGTCTGAGTGTTGTTGAAGATGATCCCCTGCTATGGCATAAACGTTTTAGACATGCTAGCTTTTCATTACTGGACAAGCTAAGGTCAAGGAACTTGGTTGTGGGACTTCCTATTATCAAGTTCCTACAGAACAAAGTTTGTGATGCATGTGTGAAAGGCAAGCATGTTCGCTCATCTTTTAAATTGAAGAAAATGGTGAGCACTACAAAGCCTTTGGAATTAATCCATATGGATTTGTGTGGTCCCATGAGAATTCAAAGCAGGAGTGGCAAGAAATATGTTTTGGTTATTATTGATGATTATTCTAGATTCACTTGGGTTATTTTTCTTGCTAGTAAAGATGAAACTTTTAACGAGTTTGTTGCTTTTGCCAAGAAAATACAGAAAGTCAGTGGTCACTCCATAGTCCATCTCAGATCAGATCACGGAACTGAATTTGAGAACTCAAGATTCGATGAGTTTTGCAGGGAAAATGGCATGAATCATAACTTCTCAGCTCCAAGGACTCCCCAACAGAATGGAGTTGTAGAAAGGAAGAATCGAACCCTTGAGGAAATGGCTAGAACGATGCTGATTGCAAGTGGATTGCCAAGGAACTTCTGGGCTGAAGCCGTGAATACATCATGTTACATCCTTAACAGGGTAACAATCAAAAGTATCATCAACAAGACTCCCTATGAACTATTCAGGGGAAGAAAGCCAAACATATCTCATCTTAGAGTCTTTTGTTGTAAGTGCTTTGTACATAACAATGGTAAGAAAAACCTAGGGAAATTTGATGAAAGAAGTGAAGAGGCTATATTTCTAGGATATGCCTCTGAGCAAAGCTTATAGAGTTTACAATAAAAGCTCAATGTGTGTTGAGGAAAGCATTCATATAATCTTTGATGAAGTTAACCAGTTTGTGAGTGTACAGGAACAAGAAGATGATAATGATTTTGAAATTGGATTAATAAGAGACAGGGATGAAGAAGAGACCCAAAAGCAAACCAAAGAAAAGCAGCCTGCTCCAGAAGAGGATCATCAAGAAAATGGAGAGGTTCCTCAACCAGATGAACAGGTGAATGAGGAACAAGCAGAAGAAGTAGAAGGAACAGAATCATAAGCTCCTCAAATTGAAGTTCCAGCAAGGGAATTCCAACCCAGGCCATTCAGGTATCGAGGTTCCCATCCAACTGATCTCATAATCAGTGATATAGGAAAAGGAACGCAAACAAGATCACAAATGAGGAACTAGTGCGCATTCCATGCATTTCTGTCCATTCTAGAACCAAGAAATCATCAAGAAGCCTTGGGAGATGCAGATTGGATAGTGGTAATGCAAGAGGAACTCAATGAGTTCAAAAGGAACAAGGTCTGGCACCTTGAGCCAAAGCCTAAGGGAAAGAAGGTAATTGGGCTCAAATGGGTGTTCAGGAACAAGCTTGATGAACATGGCACCATAGTAAGGAACAAGGCTAGATTGGTTGTGAAGGGCTACAACCAACAGGAAGGTATTGATTTCGATGAAACCTTTGCTCCTGTAGCTAGATTAGAAGCTATTAGAATCCTAGTGGCTTTTGCTTCTTTTATGGGTTTCAAACTCTATAAAATGGATGTCAAATGTGCTTTTCTAAATGGTTTCTTAAATGAGGAGGTGTTTGTTGAACAACCTCCAGGTTTCGAAAATCCAAAATTTCCAAATCATGTTTTTAAGCTTGATAAAGCTCTCTACGAGCTTAAACAAGCTCCAAGAGCCTGGTATGAAAGGCTTTCAAAGTTCCTACTGAAAAATGATTTCAAAAGAGGAAAAGTAGACAAAACTCTTTTTCTTAAATCTCGAGGAACTGATTTGTTAGTTGTACAGATCTATGTAGATGATATTATATTTGGTGCTACTAACAATGGTTTGTGCAAGTACTTTGCTGAGCTAATGGGTGGTGAATTTGAGATGAGCATGATGGGTGAATTGAATTTCTTCCTTGGACTTCAAATAAAGCAAACAGCTGAAGAAATAATGATTCATCAACAGAAGTATGTCAAGGAACTTCTGAAGAAGTACAACATGGAAAATGCCAAGACAAATCATACACCTATGGGAACAGCAACAAGACTTGATGAGGATCCACAAGGAACAAGTGTGGATCAAACCACTTAAAGAGGTATGATTGGTTCATTGTTATATCTAACAGCCAGTAGGCCTGACATTTCCTTTAGTGTTGAATTGTGTGCTAGATTTCAGTCTAATCCTAAAGAATCACATCTAACGGCTGTTAAGAGAATTTTGAGATACCTCAAAGGAACAGATGACCTATGTCTGTTCTATCCTAGAAGTGATGACTTTATGCTTCAAGGATTCACAGATGCTGACTATGCAGGTGACCTAGTCAATAGGAAAAACACCTCAGGTATGGTTCAGTTCCTTGGCTCTTGTCTAGTTTCTTGGGGTTCCAAGAAACAAAATACTGTTGCATTGTCTACTGCAGATGCTGAGTATGTAGCAGCAGCTGCTTGTTGCTCTCAAGTCTTCTGGATAAAGCAACAGTTACGTGACTTTGGTATTAAATTCAATTGCATTACTATCTACTGTGATAACACTAGTGCAATTTGCATATCTAAAGATCTAGTCCATCATTCAAGAGTTAAGCATATTCATATAAGGCATCATTTCCTTAAGGATAATGTTGAAAAGGGTTTGATTAAATTAGATTTCTGCCAAACTGACAATCAAATTGCAGATATATTAACAAAACCCTTGAATAGAGAAAGGCATGAGAAGATGAGAATGGAACTTGGGATGATTAAGTTATACTGAGAAAAATGCATCAAGTTCCCTCAGGTATGAAGCTTAAACTGACATGCTTAATCTGTTGTATACTGTGCACAAGTGTTATATGTTTAATTACATAGTTAAGACAGGTTGTAAGCAGGAGTAATATTTACTAAGGGCATGTAAATTTGAAAGACATAGAATATGAAAAGTCCAAAATTGGTTGCATGAGCCTTGTTGATTTGTTCCGTGTATCAAGTTATATTTGCAAGTGTTCTTTACTAATAATATTCAAAAGATAAAATTGTTGTGTTTATCTATTTTTCAAAATTCCAAATTCTTTTTATCTAAACACAAAAATCGGATGAATGCATCTAAATTCATCATTATCTTTTGTTCAATAAGTAGCCTACTTACACTACTCTCTTGAAACACGGTTTGCATTTCCCTAAGCAATGAATATGAGTGTCAAATCAACTAAATTCACCTCACCTCGCGACACCTCACTTCACCAATTTACCTCCACCATAAAAGATGTCAGCCTCACACAAATTTACACCACACAAAAATTACCTTTTCTCTCATCACTCCGATTAAAACTATTTTCCAATGTCTACCTCTCCAAAAACCCAAATTGAAGCCGACCTTAACACAAACCCAATTCCAGAAATCACCATGGAAATCCCACAGGAAATTAACCCCATTGAAGACCAAGAGCCTCCAAAAGTGGATTCAACCACCGAATCCCAGTCCTCTCGAAAAAGGAAGTCCAATGACATGCAAGAAGAAGAAAAAAGCGCTCCGGAACTAGGGGTCAATTACCGAGACAAGCCTGCAGCCATGAAACGGCAAGAGAAGATGAGTGATCACTTTGTGACAGGTTTGGCTATTAATCTTCCTTGGTGTAAGTCTGTTAAATTGTATGAACTACTTGATTTGATTGAAGCTCAAAATTGGGTGAATTTGTTAAGTGAATGCTTTAATCGGAGTATGTATGTTGATGCTATGAGGGATTTTTGCAAAAGTTTCAAATATTCTAAAGGTGTTATTCGTTGCTGTGTGTATGAAATGGAAATTGAGTTTGATGCGATGTACTTGGCTGAATTGTTTGATGTTCCCAATACTGGATATGACTTGTATTTTAAGAGTAATGTGATAAGGAACCCTCTTCCTGATGCAAACATTGATGAGATTGTAGAGTATCTAGGTGGAGACCCGGAGGAAACCTACATAAATCACAATGACCTAACCCCTCTTGACAAAATTCTGCTAAAATTTGTTTTCAATGACATCATTCCTCGACCCAAAAGAGAGACAGTGCCAACAAGCTTGACTCTGTTCTCATCTACTGCCTAGCCAAAAAGATCCAAATTAACTTTCCCTCCATCATGATCCAACACCTTTCTCACTGTGTTCCAAAAGGATGGAAGGTGGGATATGGTAACCTACTTACCTATGTTTTCGAAAGCTTTGGCATCTCCTTTACTGATAAAGAACCTATGCCCCTCAAAAACACCGAATACATGCAATCAATTTTTCTTGAAAATCATAAGATGAAGGTTGTGGATGGATGTTTTGAAGTTGTGCTGGAGGAAAAGGAGAAAAGGCCTAAGGAAGTAGGTGGACTAGATGAGGGGGAAGAGGAGAGAGCTACTGGGATTATAGAGGGAGTGGTGCAAGATATTCAGGAGGAGGAAGAGGAAAAGGTGGTTGAGGAAGTGACTGAGACAGGGGGAAGGAAGAAAAGGAAGAGTTTGAGGCTTATGAAGAAAAAGGAGCCCTCTGCACCCATTTGCATTGATATGACTGGGGTGTAAGAGGAATTACAGAAAGTCTCAAGCTCTCCTAGTCTGGGCAAGAATGCATCTGCAGGAACAGGTTTTGCAGCTTTTAGTTCCCCATCAAAGGCTCCCAGCGAGGAGGTCAAGGAGATGAAGGATATGCTCCTGAAGGTGTTGAAGGAACAAGAGGATTCAAAGCAAAACATGGCTAAACTGAAGAAGAGCATGCTCATTTTGAGCACTGATGTCAAGAAGCTGGTCTCAAGCACTGAACAAGGGAGACAGTCCATTGTGAAGGACATAGTGTCTTAAATCAGCAAGAAGCTGGAGGATCTTGCTGTTGATGATGACCAGAGCACTGCTTCTTAACTTATCTTTCTTTGCAGCCTCTCTATGTTGATGAAACATTCTGTTTATTTGCTTTTGGGAGCAATTTTTATTTGGTCTGTAATATTTTGGGCACTTTTTATTTTATTTTGGTAAACTTGCAAATTTGGTACGTTTGGCCGATGTTTTTAATCGGTTTTGGATGATGAATGTCTATGTTTCTTTTGCCTATATGCTTTGTGAATATTTTCTCTCTATGCATGCTTCTTGTCTTAACACTAAACCACTAGATGGTGTTGTGTTATGGTATACTATATACTTGTGTGTTAGTTTTTGATAATGCCAAAAGGGGGAAAAGGATGCAAACTATCAAGGAAACTTAATCATTCTATGGTCTCTGTTCGAACTCTTCACAAGCTGCCAAATCTCTACAAGCAGGTATAATGTATATACAAGTTTTTTTCAAGTTTTTCAGTTTTTCCTTAAGTTATTTATTTATGCATTGTTTTTATTTTCTTAACTTAGTTTCTATCCTGCATTGTATCTTATTTTTGCATTTCCTTTCCTTAAGAATAAAATGGTTTATCTCTGTTTCCTTGTAAGTAAGTTTGGTTTGTTTGTCATCATAAAAAAGGGGGAATATTGTTGGACTTAATGATTTTGATGATGACACAACCTCACTTACTTACAAACTAATAAGTGCTTGATTGTTTAAGTGTGTACTCAGTTACAAAGACCAGGAGAATGAAGTGTCTTGTAAAAATACCATGAGGAACAAGAAGGCCAGAAGCAGAGCTAACCATATAGAAGAGTTCCCTCACAGGAACTGGCGTTTCAGAAATGAAGACTGGAGAAGAGAAGTTCCTCCCAAGGAACAGAAGCCTCGGAGTAGAAGCTTCATCAGAGAACATGAAGACTAAATATATTTTTATATTTTAGGATTTATGTAAGTATAAGATAATTAAATGGCACTCGAAAAATCTGTGTGGAATTGGTCAAAAGAGATAAAGTTGTGCATGCTAGTTTTTAGGTAAGTGGTTAAATCTATTAAAGATTATCTTTTTCAATCTTAACCAAAAAGATTTTATTTCTGATTTTCTAAAAATATCTTTTGCACATAAAATCTCCCACGTTTTCTAAAAACTTGCGGCTACTCCTCCATGATTTTCTTCAAGTCATGGCCGTGCACATTAAGGAGTTCATGGTTCTTTAATTATAGGGACATGATCTTCTTAGTGGGTTGGAATAGTGGCGTAATGGATTTGCTGCACAAAGAAGTTTTTCCTAAACGGATTTTGGTCTATAAATAGTTGTTGATTTCAGATGGAAAATCTTACCTTGCTCACATAAGTTTTCAAGCTTCAAATCGAGTCAAGTGTCAATTCCACACAAGTTCATTAGAGTGTTTTAATGTTCTTATACTAGAGTTTGTTTTTCTTTCGAGTTGTAATTGGAGAATGGGGAAGTTCGAGTGAAAGTTTGTGTATGAGAAAGAGAAGAGAGAGAGAGAAGAGAAAGAGAAGAGAAAGAGAAGAGAGAGAGAAGAGAGAACAGAGAAGTGAGAAGAGAGAAAGAGAAGAGAAGAGTAACAAGTTGGGTGACTTGTTCCTCAGGGTCTCAAGTTCGTAGAGGAACTTGAGTTTGAGTCTTTAGCTTGTAATAGGATCGTTTGCCCTATTATAGTGAAGATTCTTTTCCCAAAATCCCAAGTGGTCGTGGTTTTTCTCCTTGTTAGGGCCAAGGAGTTTTCCACGTAAAATCTCTCTTGCATTCTTTAGTTCCTTTAGTTAATCTCCCAGTTCCTTTAGCTAACTTAATTTTAATTCCGCAAAAAGTTTGGCTAAATTCTCATACTACAATTCAACCCCCCCTTCTTGTAGTATTCATTAAAACAACAATTGGTATCAGAGCCTAACTTCTAGGAAAATCAGGAAACCCTGAAGAAGAAAGGTCTTGGAGAAAATGAATACTCATGAGAAGCTCGAGGAAGGATACTCAACACAGAGGCCTCCTATGTTCAACGGCAAGTTCTACACTTACTGGAAGAACCGCATGGAGATCTTTATCAAGGCAGAGAACTATCAAGTCTAAAGGGTCATCGAGGTTGGTGATTTCGAAGTCACCAAAACAAATGCTCAGAACGAGGTAATCCCTAAGCCTATGTCTGAATATGAAAAAGAAGATTTTGATAAAATGGAAATAAATGTTATGGCTGTGAAATTGCTCCACTGTGGACTTAGACCTCACAAACACAATCGTGTTATGGGGTGCAAGAACGCTAAGGAAATCTGGGATTTGCTGCAGATTACTCATGAAGGAACTAATGAGGTTAAACGCTCAAAAATCGATCTACTTATGTCTAAGTATGAAAGATTTGAAATGCAGCCTAAGGAAACCATTCAAGAGATGCTAACCCGTTTTACTAACATCATAAATGAGTTGGTTTCCCTTGGTAGACAGATTCCTACAGATGAGCAGGTTAGGAAGGTTCTTAGAAGTCTTCCACAAGATGAGAGGTGGAGAGCTAAGGTGACAGCCCTTCAGGAAACGAAGGACTTTACCAAGTTCAATATTGAACAACTAGCAGGTTCTCTCATGACTCATGAGCTACACCTTAGAGTCAACAATGAACCCATGAGGAACAAGGGATTGGCTCTTAAGGATGATAAGGAGGAAGACTCAGAAGTAGACGAGGATGAGGCTGCCCTAATTATGCGAAGATTCAAAAAGATGTTCAAGAAAGGCCGAACCTCAAGGAACTTCGGGAAAAAGACCTCAAATCCAATGCCTGACTACAGCTGCCACAAGTGTGGATCCCTAGATCACTTTATCAGAGACTGTCCCCTTTGGGAAAATGATAAAGGAAAAGAAAAGACTAAGGAACAGGGAAGAGAAAAATTCAGCAAAGCAAACTATCAAAAGTCAGACATGAGGAAGGCTATGATAGCAGCCTGGGGAGACTCAGAAAGTGAAGAAGAAGATGATGACCAGCTAGAAGAGGAGACGACCAATCTTTGTTTGATGGCCAAATCAGATGATGAAAAAGCGTACCTTGAGGAACTCCAGAAAAAGGTATTTCTTGATCCTAAACAGCTTAAAACTCTCTCTAAAGATGTCTTAATAGATATATGTCTTGAAGAAGAAGAATTCTTTAGAGATACATGTGTAAAATTGAACAAATGTGAAAAAGCTCTTAAGGTTTGCAAAGAACACGGTGCTTGGTTGGAAACAGCCTATGCCAAGTCTCAAAGCATATTTTGAGAGCTTGATTTTAAATACAAACACATAACTGAGATAGCTGATAGGATTAAGAATGAAAGTATTCTTCTGAATGTTGAATTAACTCAGTATAAGCTCATAAATTCTGATATCAGTTCTAGTAGTTCCTCAAGCGATCAGTTGCTTAAATTCAATGTTGATTTTGAAAATTTGAAAAATGAGCTTTCTACCTTAAAAACTCAAAAGGATCAACTTGAGTCGGAACTGAATGCTAGAAAGGATAGAAGTATTGACCCAAAAGTCATACCTAAGTGGATAGCTAAAGCTCAAGGAAAAAGAACTGAAGGTCTTGGTTATATGACCAAGAAAGGTAAGCAAAAGAAATATGTTGAGCTTCCTAGCATGAAGGTATGCACTTTTTGTGGTAAGACTGGACATCTCTATGGACAGTGTAGGATAAGAGAAGAAGCTGATAAAAGAAATGTAAAACAAGTGTGGGTCAAGAAAACTGATATTGCATCCACGTCTAAGGAACCCAAGGAAACCTGGGTTCCTGATCCTAATGCTTAGTTTTCTTGCAGGTCCTAGTGAGGGGGAACAACTTGTGGTATCTCAACAGCGGTTGTTCAAAGCATATGACAGGTGATAAATCAAAATTCCTCTCACTAGAAGACTACCCTGGAGGACTAGTAACCTTTGGGGATAATAAGAAGGGCGAGATCATTGGAAAAGGCAAAATTGGTAGATCAAAATCTCATTCCATTGATAATGTGTTCCTGGTCGAGGGCTTAATGCACAATTTGCTCAGTATATCACAATTCTGTGATAAAGGAAATTCTGTAAGTTTTACTTCTAACTCTTGCAACATCATCAACAACAAGTCAGGAAAGGTTGTTCTAGAAGGAACTAGAAGAGGGAACACTTATACAGTTGACCTCAACTTAATCCCAAGGAACAACCTTACATGTCTGAGTGTTGTTGAAGATGATCCCCTGCTATGGCATAAACGTTTTGGACATGCTAGCTTTTCATTACTGGACAAGCTAAGGTCAAGGAACTTGGTTGTGGGACTTCCTATTATCAAGTTCCTACAGAACAAAGTTTGTGATGCATGTGTGAAAGGCAAGCATGTTCGCTCATCTTTTAAATTGAAGAAAATGGTGAGCACTACAAAGCCTTTGGAATTAATCCATATGGATTTGTGTGGTCCCATGAGAATTCAAAGCAGGAGTGGCAAGAAATATGTTTTGGTTATTATTGATGATTATTCTAGATTCACTTGGGTTATTTTTCTTGCTAGTAAAGATGAAACTTTTAACGAGTTTGTTGCTTTTGCCAAGAAAATACAGAAAGTCAGTGGTCACTCCATAGTCCATCTCAGATCAGATCACGGAACTGAATTTGAGAACTCAAGATTCGATGAGTTTTGCAGGGAAAATGGCATGAATCATAACTTCTCAGCTCCAAGGACTCCCCAACAGAATGGAGTTGTAGAAAGGAAGAATCGAACCCTTGAGGAAATGGCTAGAACGATGCTGATTGCAAGTGGATTGCCAAGGAACTTCTGGGCTGAAGCCGTGAATACATCATGTTACATCCTTAACAGGGTAACAATCAAAAGTATCATCAACAAGACTCCCTATGAACTATTCAGGGGAAGAAAGCCAAACATATCTCATCTTAGAGTCTTTTGTTGTAAGTGCTTTGTACATAACAATGGTAAGAAAAACCTAGGGAAATTTGATGAAAGAAGTGAAGAGGCTATATTTCTAGGATATGCCTCTGAGCAAAGCTTATAGAGTTTACAATAAAAGCTCAATGTGTGTTGAGGAAAGCATTCATATAATCTTTGATGAAGTTAACCAGTTTGTGAGTGTACAGGAACAAGAAGATGATAATGATTTTGAAATTGGATTAATAAGAGACAGGGATGAAGAAGAGACCCAAAAGCAAACCAAAGAAAAGCAGCCTGCTCCAGAAGAGGATCATCAAGAAAATGGAGAGGTTCCTCAACCAGATGAACAGGTGAATGAGGAACAAGCAGAAGAAGTAGAAGGAACAGAATCAGAAGCTCCTCAAATTGAAGTTCCAGCAAGGGAATTCCAACCCAGGCCATTCAGGTATCGAGGTTCCCATCCAACTGATCTCATAATCAGTGATATAGGAAAAGGAACGCAAACAAGATCACAAATGAGGAACTAGTGCGCATTCCATGCATTTCTGTCCATTCTAGAACCAAGAAATCATCAAGAAGCCTTGGGAGATGCAGATTGGATAGTGGTAATGCAAGAGGAACTCAATGAGTTCAAAAGGAACAAGGTCTGGCACCTTGAGCCAAAGCCTAAGGGAAAGAAGGTAATTGGGCTCAAATGGGTGTTCAGGAACAAGCTTGATGAACATGGCACCATAGTAAGGAACAAGGCTAGATTGGTTGTGAAGGGCTACAACCAACAGGAAGGTATTGATTTCGATGAAACCTTTGCTCCTGTAGCTAGATTAGAAGCTATTAGAATCCTAGTGGCTTTTGCTTCTTTTATGGGTTTCAAACTCTATAAAATGGATGTCAAATGTGCTTTTCTAAATGGTTTCTTAAATGAGGAGGTGTTTGTTGAACAACCTCCAGGTTTCGAAAATCCAAAATTTCCAAATCATGTTTTTAAGCTTGATAAAGCTCTCTACGAGCTTAAACAAGCTCCAAGAGCCTGGTATGAAAGGCTTTCAAAGTTCCTACTGAAAAATGATTTCAAAAGAGGAAAAGTAGACAAAACTCTTTTTCTTAAATCTCGAGGAACTGATTTGTTAGTTGTACAGATCTATGTAGATGATATTATATTTGGTGCTACTAACAATGGTTTGTGCAAGTACTTTGCTGAGCTAATGGGTGGTGAATTTGAGATGAGCATGATGGGTGAATTGAATTTCTTCCTTGGACTTCAAATAAAGCAAACAGCTGAAGAAATAATGATTCATCAACAGAAGTATGTCAAGGAACTTCTGAAGAAGTACAACATGGAAAATGCCAAGACAAATCATACACCTATGGGAACAGCAACAAGACTTGATGAGGATCCACAAGGAACAAGTGTGGATCAAACCACTTAAAGAGGTATGATTGGTTCATTGTTATATCTAACAGCCAGTAGGCCTGACATTTCCTTTAGTGTTGAATTGTGTGCTAGATTTCAGTCTAATCCTAAAGAATCACATCTAACGTCTGTTAAGAGAATTTTGAGATACCTCAAAGGAACAGATGACCTATGTCTGTTCTATCCTAGAAGTGATGACTTTATGCTTAAAGGATTCACAGATGCTGACTATGCAGGTGACCTAGTCAATAGGAAAAACACCTCAGGTATGGTTCAGTTCCTTGGCTCTTGTCTAGTTTCTTGGGGTTCCAAGAAACAAAATACTGTTGCATTGTCTACTGCAGATGCTGAGTATGTAGCAGCAGCTGCTTGTTGCTCTCAAGTCTTCTGGATAAAGCAACAGTTACGTGACTTTGGTATTAAATTCAATTGCATTACTATCTACTGTGATAACACTAGTGCAATTTGCATATCTAAAGATCTAGTCCATCATTCAAGAGTTAAGCATATTCATATAAGGCATCATTTCCTTAAGGATAATGTTGAAAAGGGTTTGATTAAATTAGATTTCTACCAAACTGACAATCAAATTGCAGATATATTAACAAAACCCTTGAATAGAGAAAGGCATGAGAAGATGAGAATGGAACTTGGGATGATTAAGTTATACTGAGAAAAATGCATCAAGTTCCCTCAGGTATGAAGCTTAAACTGACATGCTTAATCTGTTGTATACTGTGCACAAGTGTTATATGTTTAATTACATAGTTAAGACAGGTTGTAAGCAGGAGTAATATTTACTAAGGGCATGTAAATTTGAAAGACATAGAATATGAAAAGTCCAAAATTGGTTGCATGAGCCTTGTTGATTTGTTCCGTGTATCAAGTTATATTTGCAAGTGTTCTTTACTGATAATATTCAAAAGATAAAATTGTTGTGTTTATCTATTTTTCAAAATTCCAAATTCTTTTTATCTAAACACAAAAATCGGATGAATGCATCTAAATTCATCATTATCTTTTGTTCAATAAGTAGCCTACTTACACTACTCTCTTGAAACACGGTTTGCGTTTCCCTAAGCAATGAATATGAGTGTCAAATCAACTAAATTCACCTCACCTCGCGACACCTCACTTCACCAATTTACCTCCACCATAAAAGATGTCAGCCTCACACAAATTTACACCACACAAAAATTACCTTTTCTCTCATCACTCCGATCAAAACTATTTTCCAATGTCTACCTCTCCAAAAACCCAAATTGAAGCCGACCTTAACACAAACCCAATTCCAGAAATCACCATGGAAATCCCACAGGAAATTAACCCCATTGAAGACCAAGAGCCTCCAAAAGTGGATTCAACCACCGAATCCCAGTCCTCTCGAAAAAGGAAGTCCAATGACATGCAAGAAGAAGAAAAAAGCGCTCCGGAACTAGGGGTCAATTACCGAGACAAGCCTGCAGCCATGAAACGGCAAGAGAAGATGAGTGATCACTTTGTGACAGGTTTGGCTATTAATCTTCCTTGGTGTAAGTCTGTTAAATTGTATGAACTACTTGATTTGATTGAAGCTCAAAATTGGGAGAATTTGTTGAGTGAATGCTTTAATCGGAGTATGTATGTTGATGCTATGAGGGATTTTTGCAAAAGTTTCAAATATTCTAAAGGTGTTATTCGTTGCTGTGTGTATGAAATGGAAATTGAGTTTGATGCGATGTACTTGGCTGAATTGTTTGATGTTCCCAATACTGGATATGACTTGTATTTTAAGAGTAATGTGATAAGGAACCCTCTTCCTGATGCAAACATTGATGAGATTGTAGAGTATCTAGGTGGAGACCCGGAGGAAACCTACATAAATCACAATGACCTAACCCCTCTTGACAAAATTCTGCTAAAATTTGTTTTCAATGACATCATTCCTCGAACCCAAAAGAGAGACAGTGCCAACAAGCTTGACGCTGTTCTCATCTACTGCCTAGCCAAAAAGATCCAAATTAACTTTCCCTCCATCATGATCCAACACCTTTCTCACTGTGTTCCAAAAGGATGGAAGGTGGGATATGTTAACCTACTTACCTATGTTTTCGAAAGCTTTGGCATCTCCTTTACTGATAAAGAACCTCTGCCCCTCAAAAACACCGAATACATGCAATCAATTTTTCTTGAAAATCATAAGATGAAGGTTGTGGATGGATGTTTTGAAGTTGTGCTGGAGGAAAAGGAGAAAAGGCCTAAGGAAGTAGGTGGACTAGATGAGGGGGAAGAGGAGAGAGCTACTGGGATTATAGAGGGAGTGGTGCAAGATATTCAGGAGGAGGAAGAGGAAAAGGTGGTTGAGGAAGTGACTGAGACAGGGGGAAGGAAGAAAAGGAAGAGTTTGAGGCTTATGAAGAAAAAGGAGCCCTCTGCACCCATTTGCATTGATATGACTGGGGTGTAAGAGGAATTACAGAAAGTCTCAAGCTCTCCTAGTCTGGGCAAGAATGCATCTGCAGGAACAGGTTTTGCAGCTTTTAGTTCCCCATCAAAGGCTCCCAGCGAGGAGGTCAAGGAGATGAAGGATATGCTCCTGAAGGTGTTGAAGGAACAAGAGGATTCAAAGCAAAACATGGCTAAACTGAAGAAGAGCATGCTCATTCTGAGCACTGATGTCAAGAAGCTGGTCTCAAGCACTGAACAAGGGAGACAATCCATTGTGAAGGACATAGTGTCTTAAATCAGCAAGAAGCTGGAGGATCTTGCTGTTGATGATGACCAGAGCACTGCTTCTTAACTTATCTTTCTTTGCAGCCTCTCTATGTTGATGAAACATTCTGTTTATTTGCTTTTGGGAGCAATTTTTATTTGGTCTGTAATATTTTGGGCACTTTTTATTTTATTTTGGTAAACTTGCAAATTTGGTACGTTTGGCCAATGTTTTTAATCGGTTTTGGATGATGAATGTCTATGTTTCTTTTGCCTATATGCTTTGTGAATATTTTCTCTCTATGCATGCTTCTTGTCTTAACACTAAACCACTAGATGGTGTTGTGTTATGGTATACTATATACTTGTGTGTTAGTTTTTGATAATGCCAAAAGGGGGAAAAGGATGCAAACTATCAAGGAAACTTAATCATTCTATGGTCTCTGTTCGAACTCTTCACAAGCTGCCAAATCTCTACAAGCAGGTATAATGTATATACAAGTTTTTTTCAAGTTTTTCAGTTTTTCCTTAAGTTATTTATTTATGCATTGTTTTTATTTTTCTTAACTTAGTTTCTATCCTGCATTGTATCTTATTTTTGCATTTCCTTTCCTTAAGAATAAAATGGTTTATCTCTGTTTCCTTGTAAGTAAGTTTGGTTTGTTTGTCATCATAAAAAAGGGGGAATATTGTTGGACTTAATGATTTTGATGATGACACAACCTCACTTACTTACAAACTAATAAGTGCTTGATTGTTTAAGTGTGTACTCAGTTACAAAGACCAGGAGAATGAAGTGTCTTATAAAAATACCATGAGGAACAAGAAGGCCAGAAGCAGAGCTAACCATATAGAAGAGTTCCCTCACAGGAACTGGCGTTTCAGAAATGAAGACTGGAGAAGAGAAGTTCCTCCCAAGGAACAGAAGCCTCAGAGTAGAAGCTTCATTAGAGAACATGAATACTAAATATATTTTTATATTTTAGGATTTATGTAAGTATAAGATAGTTAAATGGCACTCGAAAAATCTGTGTGGAATTGGTCAAAAGAGATAAAGTTGTGCATGCTAGTTTTTAGGTAAGTGGTTAAATCTATTAACGATTATCTTTTTCTTAACCAAAAAGATTTTATTTCTGATTTTCTAAAAATATCTTTTGCAAATAAAATCTCCCACGTTTTCTAAAAACTTGCGGCTACTCCTCCATGATTTTCTTCAAGTCATGGCCGTGCACATTAAGGAGTTCATGGTTCCTTAATTATAGGAACATGATCTTCTTAGTGGGTTGGAGTAGTGGCGTAATGGATTTGCTGCACAAAGAAGTTTTTCCTAAACGGATTTTGGTCTATAAATAGTTGTTGATTTCAGATGGAAAATCTTACCTTGCTCACATAAGTTTTCAAGCTTCAAATCGAGTCAAGTGTCAATTCCACACAAGTTCATTAGAGTGTTTTAATGTTCTTATTCTAGAGTTTGTTTTTCTTTCGAGTTGTAATTGGGGAATGGGGAAGTTCGAGTGAACTTTTGTGTATGAGAAAGAGAAGAGAGAGAGAGAAGAGAAAGAGAAGAGAAAGAGAAAGAGAAAGAGAAGAGAGAGAGAAGAGAAAGAGAAGAGAGAACAGAGAAGTAAGAAGAGAGAAAGAGAAGAGAAGAGTAACAAGTTGGGTGACTTGTTCCTCAGGGTCTCAAGTTCGTAGAGGAACTTGAGTTTGAGTCTTTAGCTTGTAATATGATCGTTTGCCCTATTATAGTGAAGATTATTTTCCTAAAATCCCAAGTGGTCGTGGTTTTTCTCCTTGTTAGGGCCAAGGAGTTTTCCACGTAAAATCTCTCTTGCATTCTTTAGTTCCTTTAGTTAATCTCTCAGTTCCTTTAGCTAACTTAATTTTAATTCCGCAAAAAGTTTGGCTAAATTCTCATACTACAATTCAACCCCCCCTTCTTGTAGTATTCATTAAAACAACAAATAGGATTAACCCTAAACCTGTTTAATCTATGTTGGTTGAATTTAATGCACAAATAAATCTATTATTGGCGATCACTTGAATTATAATCACAATTAACCCTAACAAGATTATTAATTATCTTATTAAGCGTGATTGCAAGTACCAATTCCCTTTTAACATGCAATAAAAGGTGATCAAGCAATAACAATAAATAATAATAATATGCATATCAAGCAACATAATAAATATTATCAACATCATTAATAATAATAATCATAATCATAAATCATAATCAAAATTATGTTAAGGCATAGCAAGATCCTAGGCATGATACTAACAAGATTAATAACAAACCCTAGCATGTCACTAAGCAATAAAAATCAAACCTTTAATCCTAACATGATACTAACAAGAATAAATATTAGGAAGAGAATAAAAGGCATCATAGCAATCATATTTAATATCAAAATTACCCTAGACATGATACTAGGAATATCCTAACAACAATATAAACATGATATCTACATCATAATATCAATTAAAATCAATTAAAGTACTTACTTGGATGCCTCGTACCTCTTTCTAATAACAAAATACACACGTTAGTAACTTCAAGGAAAATAATAATCAAAGCAATTAAATTAAATAATTGAAATAGAGATTTGGGACCAAACCCTCAGAAATTAAAACCTTTCACGTCTAGGGTGAAGGCAACTTCGAATATGGCTAGGTGTTTCTAGATCTTGCGAATGCGGAATTTTGTATTTGAAAGCAAGAAAGAATGTAAAAGAAAAGAATTTTAAAAAATGAATATTAATGAAAATTGATGAATGAGATGAATGAAAAGAATTATTTGACTGATTTGTGAATGAAAAGAGTTGATGAATGAAGAATAGAATTAATGATTCTTGGTGAATGAATATTGTACATCGTGATTGTTGGTGAATCGTTGTTGTTTTTTTTAAAACGGAGTTTTGGATACGATATTTATAGAGAAAATCATCCAAAAAAGATAATTTATCAAAACAGAGTCTGAAGACCACAAATCCACCTTGGCGCCAGCCCTGGCTCATTGGCGCCAGGACCAGTGGCTAGCGCCAGGCGCCAATGCTAGCGTCTGGCGCTAATCCTGATTCCAGACGCCAAGGCCTGGGGTTGGACGCCAAACCGGATTTTAACGCGTTTTCGAAAATCTGATAATTTTACCGTACTGGAAGATAAAATAATATAATTTCAATCGAAAATGCTATTTGATCTGATTAAAACTCTGAAGAGTCCTAATTGAATTAAGAATGACAAGACCTTCTAGAATGTTCTAGAAGACTAAAACCATTCCTAATTACATTAGGAATGATAAATTATATTAGGCCCTCCCCTAGATCATAGGGCCGTACTTAAAACTCAAACCGGGCCCAGTTTAGTAAATTGGCCATAAATTCCTCAATATTCATCGGAATTGGGCTTATAATATATCGTTGGAAAGGTCTTTGCAAGCCCCATCCGACTACACTATTATTGGACCCATATTATGGACCAACCAAACTGGATTGGCTGTTTTCTTAAAAATAAAGTTTTCAAAAACAGGGAGAAGAGAAAATAAAACTTTCCGCAACACCAGACCTTTCCACACTTTCGTTTCATTCGATTATGATTCGACGTGAAAGGTACTCATCTCCGGGTTTGGTTTTGGGGAGACACAAATGGGTGTCTACAATTATGTATAGTACCACTCTCCCTTTGGCGTAGGGCCGGTAGAATTTGTTATATACACATGGGTGCACCGTACATCCAATATTAGTTTTTGCTCTCATTTGATGATTAAATGAAAATCAATCATCAGAATGAGAACAAAATACTGATGGAGTAGGGTGCAACTCTTCAAAGTTGACAAACAAAAGGAAAAATTAGAAATAATGATCCCAACTTTGTCTAATTTATGTAGAATAATCCCAACTTTCGTTAATACTGGAATAATCCGAACTTTAATTAGGGGGTCTTCTTTATCTTCAATCCCAAATACCGGTAATCGGTTGAATGAGTTAATTTTTTTTTTGGTTAAAATGACACGTGTCACAAATTAATTGGTTAAAAAATTTTAAAAAAAAATCAATCAAAAACATAATACTAAAACAGACACCAGGAATGACACATTTCAATTACTGGTGTAGTTTTTTCCCTCCAAAAAACGCTTTCCTTTTTTGCTAAATCTTCTTTGAGAAGTTTGGTATAATATTACTATCATAATATTATTTCAAATATTTTACGTATCTTTTATAGTAAATATATTTCTTTTAGTTATTGCTCCGTTTTCCATAAATATTATTCTGTAAGACAAATCTTTAATACATCATAATTTCTTTTATTCAATTGATTAATTTAATTTAAAATGATGAATCTATTAAATAATAAATTTGTACTACACAAATTATTATTAAATGGGAATTTTGATTTTTTTTTTTAATACTTTAATTGGTTTCTTGCCTAATTCTAATATGAATAGTCTAATAAAAATACGAAGGGAGTTTAGCAACATAGCATAACATTATAAACACTTTATCTATACATGTAATCATGTAAGATAATTTGATTAAATTTTTGTATTTGTATCTCCAATACTTTCATATAGTATCATAATTTAGGGAAAAAATTGACTGAATATCAAAACGGGGTTATCATTCCTACCCATTAAGTGTAGTACACCATTTTAAATCAGCTCGCCTTATGTGCGATCGGCCACACCATGTGGCCACTTAAAGTAATCCCCTATAACTTTGATTAAGTAACCCTTGTAATACCGATCGAGTAACCCTTATAACGCTGACCGAGTAACTCTATAACAATGATGAAGTAACCCTTTAACACTAACCAAGTAACCCCCTTTACACTAACGAAGTAACCTCTATAGTGGCTGGTCACACGGTGTATGTGGCCAACCACATATAAGATTTTGTGATTTTAAATACTTATTTGATTAATAAAAAGAAAATTTTATACTAATTTATCATTGAATTTTTAAAATACTCATATGGTCTAACATGGTTTTAATAAGGGTTCGGGGATGATGGTACAAATCCAACCTAAAAGAGATTGAACCTGCCCTAATAATAGGTCTCTACTTTATTCTGCTCGTATTCATGTGCGCTTTCTGACTAACATGCAATCAATAGGATTAACCCTAAACCTGTTTAATCTATGTTGGTTGAATTTAATGCACAAATATACTATTATTGGCGATCACTTGAATTTATAATCATAATTAACCCTAACAAGATTATTAATTATCTTATTAAGCGTGATTGCAAATACCAATTCCCTTTAACATGCATAAAAGGTGATCAAGCAATAATAATATGTATCAAGCAGCATAATAAATAATCAACATCATTAATAATAATATTAATACTAATCAATAACCATAATCATGTTAAAGCATAGCAAGATCCTAGGCATGATACTAACAAGATTAATAACAAACTCTAGCATGTCACTAAACAATAAAAATCAAATCTTTAGCCCTAACATGATACTAACAATCATAAATATTAGGAAGAGAATAAAAGGCATCATAGCAATCATATTTGATATTAAAATTAACCTAGACATGATACTAGGAATATCATAATAACAATATAAACATGATTTCTACATCATAATATCAATAAATCAATAAAGTACTTACTTGGATGCCTCGTACCTCTTTCTAATAACAAAATACACACATTAGTAACTTCAAGGAAAATAATAATCAAAGCAATTAAATTAAATAATTGAAAGAGAGATTTGGGACCAAACCCTCAGAAATTAAAACCTTTCACGTCTAGGGCGAAGGCAACTTCGAATATGGCTAGGTGTTTCTAGATCTTGTGAATGCGGAATTTTGTATTAAAAAGCAAGAAAGAATTGAAAAAAGGAAAAGAATGCTAAAGAATGAATATTATTGAAAAATTGATGAATGAATGAGATGAATGAATGAATTCGTAGATGAATGAAAAGAATTGATGAATGTTGATGAATCTTGATGAATGATTTGTGAATAAAGAGAGTTGATGAATGAAGAGAATTGATGATAGATGATGCTTCTTGATGAATGAAAACGGAGTTTTTGATATGATATTTATAGAGAAAATCATCCAATAAATATAATTTAACAAAACAGAGTCTGAAGATCGAAAAACAGCATTGGCGCCAGCCTTGGCTAGTTGGCGTCAGCACCAGTGGCTAGCGCCAGGCGCCAATGGCTAGCGCCTGGCGCCAATCCTGGTTCTAGGCGCCAAGGCCTGGGGTTGGATGCCAAACTGATTTTCAACGCGTTTTCGAAAATCTGATAAATTTCCCGTACTGGAAGATAAAATAATATAGTTTCAATCGAAAATGCTATTTGATCTTGATTAAAACTCTAAAGAGTCCTAATTGAATTAGGAATGAAAAGAACCTTCTAGAATGTTCTAGAAGAGTAAAATCATTCCTAATTGCATTAGGAATGATAAATTATATTAGGCCCTCCCCTAGATCATTAGGCCGTACATAAAGCTCAAACCGAGCCCAGTTTAGTAAATTGGCCATAACTTCCTCAATATTCATCGGAATTGGGCTTATAATATATATCGTAGGAAAGGTCTTTGCAAGCCCCATCCAACTACACTACTATTGGACCCATATCATGGACCAACCAAACTGGATTGGCTGTTTTCTTAAAATAAAGTTTTCAAAAACAGGGAGAAGAGAAAAGAAATAAAACTTTCCGCAACACGTACTAAACCTTTCCACACTTCGTTTCATTCGATTATGATTTGACGTGAAAGGCACTCATCACCGAGTTTTGTTTTGGGGAGACACAATGGGTGTCTACACTAACTCTTTCGTTATATTTCATGTTTCATTTCATTATATACGCACAATTAATAAGAAGATAATAAATACTACCTTTGTTAATTTTTATGTGCAACTTTGGGGTATTATTTGTGAGATAAAAAATTTTCCAAAGTTACACATAAAAATTAACGGAGGTAGTATTGATAGGTTGTCGTACAACTGTTAAAAATAAATTCCTAACAAAACCAACTAACAATGTAGAAGGGTAAGTAGGGTCGAATCCATAGGGAGATGGTATTTAATCTAACCTCTAAGAAATTGGAGAAACTAAACTATGTCACGAAATCGGGATAAAAAGATTGTCTAACTTAAAGTAAGAATAAAAATGATTAAAAGGTCTAGGGTTATGGTTCACCATGCTTATAGTTTTAAATCTATCAAAATACCAATAACAATTCAATCAATCAATTATCTAGAGAAATTACTAAGCCTACGGTCGGGTCTTAATGCTCTCAATTCTACATATGTAGTTCAGTCGCTAACATAATTAGAATTGCTAATTGTAGGTAAGCCTCTAAAAGTAAGATCTTTTGATTCAAAATTTTATTAACAATAATTAATCAAACAATTGATCAAGTTGCAAGATTAACAATAAAACACTATCAATTAGAGAAATCAATAATCAAAATATCAAAAACATCAATCAAGATTCATTATATAAACATGGATTCCCAAACCCTACAAATTAACTACTCAAGCATGAAATAAATAATAAAAACTAAATCTAATAAAGAAAACATAATTAAAGCAAAGAAATAGAATTACCTCAAAATTAAAGTAACAAACTCAAGAACAAAACGAACCATGGAGGAATCCATGGAATTGTCCATGAAAAACTAGGGCTAGAGAAAACGAACGTAAAAACGGCCTAAGGGGAAAATAATATCCCTTGATTATTTATATTATCCTAAAATTAATATAAAAACAATTAAAGAAAAGAAATAAGAAAATATAAATCACATAAGTTGAATTACTAGCTAGTGGATGATAGAAGATGACGTGGCCCGAAAACTTGTCACGGCGTGGAATGAAAAATCTACTCGAGGCTTCAAGGCTGCTCGACCAGACCTGCGGGCACAGGGTGGTGGCCGCGGCCTGGCGGTAGCACCTGCTGGTGTTGAGTGGTCACGGGACAGGAGCGCAGTAATTATCCCGCAGGTAGCTGACATCATCACTTGGATTCAAACGCCTATAACTTCTGTTCTAGGAAGCTTCTTGGGGCTTGTGACCTATCATTGGAAATATCTTCAAGTCTAGTTTCCAACACAACTTGAATCACTTCAATCCAATCTGTATAACTCAAGTTATGATCAAAAGAGTGACCAAAGCTTTGTTTTGACACTTTGTAAAATGTCGTTTGACTTCGTTTCTAACCCGAATTCAATACCGAAAGGTGCATAACGATCACTGTGGATGCTATTTTCATTTATCATGCATAAAATCCTCAGAGTCAACATCCACGAACATGTGATCTTTGATTAATAAGCTCAATTTATCGACTTCCATCCAAATATCATCCGAATCAACTCCAAACACTATGAAAGCATCCAAATGACTATGAAATCACCTGAAACATTAAGAAAAAGACAAACGGAGCGGGATAGAGCACAAAACAAACAACTTATGCATTTGCGACCTAAAAAGCGACTAAAAGACCTAAAAAACAACTATAAACTTAGCATAAACGTACTTATAAATCCTATATAAACGTGATTCATCAAGTGTGTTATATATGTATTTTATCTATTCTATTTTTAATACAATTTGTTTTTCTTTTATTTATTAAATTTAGTGAAATAGTCGTACATGGCATGGGACCTAATCTAGTTAAAATGAAAAAGCCGCCCAAAAAAAACCAAAACATCACCCGGCCCCACTCTCCACCCCTGCTCACCGGAACCTCCCTGACCACCCACTGCCCTCTCCCTCTATCACCGAGAAACTGAGCTGCCCAACCGCATCACCACCGCCGTCGCACACAACACCACTCTTTGCGACGCAATTGCAACAATAAACCCCCAAAAACAATTCCCCTCACTCGGATCGACCCGAATCCAACCCATACCCAACCACCTTCGTCCAAGCCGACATTTCCTCCTCAATTCGTGAATTAGCAGCGCAGGAGGAGGGGAATCAGCGACGCTGGGGGAGGAGGTATTAGCGGCGCAGAGGAGGGGGAATTAGAGGCGTAAATTATATTGCTTTATTTTTAGGGTGGAATTGGGTTTTATTGGTGGTTGGGTGGGGGTTTCGGGGAAGGGGGATGGGGATGGGGGTTTAGATGGTAGGCTGGAGCGGCGACTATGGAGGTGGTTTCGTGGGGGTTCCGACGAGGGTTATGGCTGGGCTGGCGGCGACTATGGTGGTGGTTTCGTGGGAATCCGACGAGGGTTGTGGCTGGCTGGTGGTGACTAGGGTGGTGGTTGTGTGGGTGTTGAGCAATTAGGTTTTGATGATTATAAACTAATGATGATTATCTATCTAACGTGTATGTTAAGTTGTGCATAGAAAGAGCAAGTTATGTTTGGAACAGGATACAAGGAACCTGAGCAATGACAAGTATATATACAAGGAACTTGAGCAATATAGGATAAGCAATAGAGGAACAAGAACAATGATAAGTGTTACGGTTGATAAGCATGATGATGGCTAAGGAACCATGAAGGTAACTATGTAAATAGGTGTTTACATATGTTAGCTTCACGAGGTAAGTATCCTATACATATATATGTCATGTATGTGTAGAAGTCTTTTAATTTAGTTTAGTTTTCTTTACTGTTTTTATAAATGAAAAAAACTAACCTTCTGAGTTGCTTAGTTATCCTCAGAAGTTTGCTCAGTTTGTCATCATTAAAAAGGGGCAACTTGTTGACCCTTATGAGGTTTTGATGATGATGTTAAGAATTGAGCAAACTTCCATTTAATAAGGATTTTCTAGTGTTGTGATGTTTGCAGGTTCAGTAAGCGTTGAGGGCTGAAGTAGGAACTGAAACAGAGGAACTTTAGAAGATCCATGAGGATACAAGTAAAGTTAGAAGAAGAGTTCCAGAAATGGAACTTCCCGAAGTTTCTCAACAGGAACTTCAAACGGGTGTAACGACCTGGTTCTGGTGTAATGCTGGGGCAAACCCTAAGATCCAGAATATATCAAGACTACAGGATTCCAGAACAAGAGTTTCAGAGAAGCAACATGAAGACAGAGAAATAGAAGTATATTGCTCTAGGATTCATGTAAGTATGTTGGACATAAAAGTCGGTCTGGAACAAGTCTATATAGAACCTAGGTGAACTCCAAACAGTCAATGAAATTAGAGTAACTGACTTGTCAGGAACTCGGAGACTGTCAGAGTTCAGGAACCTAATAGGAACTTAAGTGTGCACGTTGTTAAAAGTCGGTTTTAATGATATATATATTTACATTATACGTGCATATCTTTTAGGGATTTGGTTTTACTGAATAAAGATATTTATCTTCTAATAAATCCCTTTTGGAAAAAGATAAATTTTGTTTAAAAAGTATTTTTAAACTAAAAGATAAGATTGGAATTAAATCTGATTTTATGTTAAGTTTATCTTATTATTATTGACAGATTTTATTCTTAACAAAAAGATATATTTTCGGAAAACTTGTTTTTAGAAAATATCTTTTAAACTTATCTTTTCAGAAAATCTATCTTTTCAAGATGAAATGAATATTTCGAGTGTACTATAAATATGCTCATAAGTATTCATTCAAAGTTGAGGCTGACGAAGTGTAGTGGTCGTGCTTAATGATTTTAGCCTTCACCACGAAGCTAAGTCAGTTCTCCTGGTCAAAGTTCCTATCAGGTTTTGGTTACAGTACGTCCAGTGAGTTCCAGACTGGTCCCGAGTGTCCAACATATTAGTTTTATCTCTTTATTCATAGATATGTATTTAGGGATATTCAATGAGATCTTGTAATGGGAAAAAGGGTTTTGAGTGTTTTGTATTTTGGGGTGAGATTGTGAATTCTCTTAAATTCACACAAGTGATGAGTTTGAAATCTCGTAAAATTCGAGTGGTAGCTGTGAGTGCACAGTGAGTGAAAGGAACCTGAGAAGTGTCTTGGGTCACCTAGGAAGTGTCCTGGGTAAGGGGAGAAAAAGGGTCCTAAGAAGTGTCTTAGGTCTGGTAGGAAGTGTCCTATCATAGAGTCAAGTGTCCGTGGTGGAACTTGCAAAGCAAAGGTCTGTGTAATAGGTTGTACTAGGAGAGTTGCCTATTATAGTGGAATTTGTTTATAAGTCCCAATAGGGCCGAGGTTTTACTTCCAGTTAGGCACTGGATGGTTTCCTCGTAAAACTTGATGTGTGCTTTAAGTTCCTTTACGTTTTAATTGTTTATTTCCGCTTAAGTTCCGCGATTGGAACCTACTACCATTCACCCCCCCTCTTGTAGTAGTTCATCTAAACTAACAATTGGTATCAGAGCAGGTGCTCTTGATAAACCGGGCAACCCCGAGGAGCAAGTTCCAGGCTAGGATGGATATGTACAAGGAATGCAGCGAATGGAACTCAACCCTAGAACGTTCCCAATACCACGTAGAGACCAAAGTCTGCTTGTGAAGCAGAAGTGATTCAAAGATGAACATCTTTGAGGTAAGTGTCTCGTCTTTGAAGTCTTGATTATATGCATGATATTATATGTAAAAGTTTCTTGCAGTATTTCTAGTTAAATTTTGGATTTTGTTTTGGAAGTTTGTAAATCAATTTTGTGTAACCTCAAATCTGATTTATAGTGTGAAAAGTATTTGTCAGATTTACAAATTGATTTATTTTTAAAGAATCGGTTTACTAGAAATAGTTCAAGGAACGTATTGTGTAGAATTATGCATATTTGGTCTCTTGGAACCTGGATTACTCCTGTATGGAAACTTAATTCTTTAGGCAAGGTAATGAACGTATATTTTGAATAATTGCCAAAGAATGACCTTCTCATGTGTATGTGTTATTCTGAATATTTATTATGTAGACACATGATGTTTATTGTTAGTAAAGATAGTTGGTTTAACCGTAGTTATTTTAATTATGGATTATTGACGTCTATTACTAACATGAAGGCACCCAATATATATTGGGTAACCAAAGCCAAAAGATGACTGATTTTGCAGGCTATATGAGTGGAGACAACTTATTAATAATGATGATCTTTGGTTGTTTGTATATAAGGAATTATGTGCAAGTTCCTCTCACTAGAAAGCCTTTATAAGAGGGATATAGTAGGTGAAGCGACAATATGGATAAGTGTGTAAGTCACCTATACATCTCTCTGTAAAGATTGGTCATGTGCTTTTGGTATGTATTAATCCTTCACAAATTCCTATTGAAATTCAATTCCCTATTCTTATGAAGGTTATTTGTGAATGGATAAAAAGAGAAGTTGTTTTGATGTTTATAATGTATATCATGACAAACTAACTTCTCTTCTAGTTTTGTGCAAGTTATTAATGATTGTTTTGTAGGTTTGTCCATTGAGACAAATTGATGCATAAAAGTTTGTTCCATTAGGAGCTCAGTGCTTAAATTGGTTGGAACTTGGTGAACTTGAAATGATAGAACGAATTAGGGATACAGGAATAACAAAGCTTCTATATCAAGGTGCTATAGGAGTTATTGTATACGTTCTTGTAAAGATTCTGGTTCAAGTTCCAGTTAAGTTCTTATTATTCAAAGTTTTTTTGGAACAAAGCATTAATTCCTGTAGCAGACTCTTATGAAGGATGATGAGTTAAGATGATTATCTTTGACTGCGTGTTGGAGATTCATCATTTCTTTGATGGAACGACATCTAAAAGGGAGTACTCTTACAGGAACTTTATGTTTCAACACTTTTATGCTTTAGGTTTTTTCTATCTCTTTTGACTAACCTACTGACATTTTAAAGGCACAAAGGAATCTCTTGGGTTGTGAACTTTCAGGTTATATCTTTTGAATGATAATATGAGGGACTTTGACAAGGTGTTGAAGAATTTGAGATTAAATCAACACGTTCCTCTACCCAAGATACAATGGTCTAAAGGACCAGAAGGACATGTTCCAACTTTATGTCAAAAGGAACATGGAAGAGTTGAAGGTTTATAATAGGAGGGAACTCGCATTATCTCGACAGCGAGGTTCCAAAAGAGATGATGATAGCCAAATCAAGGTATCTCTTACTATAAACCTACAATGGAAGAATTTTGACTTATAATACTAACACGAAAGGTAAAATTTCTACATAACAGGAAGTTAGTAAGTCAAGTTCCTATCCCATTGTGAATATTTTTCTCGTCGAGTTTTTAATGCACATTCTGGTTTTCAATTGCTTGTAACTCTATTTGTTTCATGGCTTCAAGATGACATCATCAATAAAGAATGGAAATGTCACATATGAAGGGAATCAAAAAGGGAACACATCATTTGTGGATCTCAAGGTGATTCCTAACAACAACCTGACATTTCTAGGTTTTATTGAAGATGAGATACTTCTATGCTTCAAACTGTGAACATGTAAATCTTTTCATGCTTGATAAACCTAGTAGGAACTCGATAATAGGTATATGTATATGTAAGTTCCAAACAGGTTAAGATCGAAAAGCATGAGAATCAGACACATGTTACATTCTCTTTCAACATCAGGTAGTTGGTAAGCAACACTAATCCATTGGATCTTAGTGATATGGATATGTTTACCATGTGATATGTAGAGACTAATTGAAAGAGATGTCTTGTTTATAAGTAATGAAAGCAAATGTGCACTTGGTTACTTTTCTTAATAGAAGAGACGATGAATTGTTTGTTGAAAGTCTTTTCTATCACAGGGTAAGTGGCTAAGTGTTCATCATCTATGAGGTTATAGATCTAACAACGGAACCTAGTTCCAGTCACGTTTAGTGTTTGTTGCAGGAACACAGATTGATAACAAGTTTCCAATTTTGAATCATGAAAGACAAGAAGAGAACAAAGTTATATACTAATGGTCTTTGCAGGTTCTTTGGAATAGTTTTCAATGCCTCTTGCTACATCATCAACACTGAAGCAATAGATCTTTGATTAACAAGACACCCTATGTTCCACTTAGGGATGTTTGATGATAGAAGTGCCAAGGCGATTTATCCATAAACGCCGAGAACAGCAAAACATAAAGAGTTTACCCTATCTTATTTAATGTGCAATAAGTGAACATATTTTGAGACTAACATGTTTGTTCCCATCAGACAGGTGATAAAAGGTGAACTCGCAAGTTCTTGAAGAACTATCTGAGTTCCTAGTAAAGAAATATGTCACTAAGAATAACAGCAAGGGATAGCTACATATGTTGAGGAACTTCGAGGTGTTAAGTTCCAACTCATGCAGCAAAGTTCAAAGAACTCAATACAAGAAAGCAAGTTCCAACGAAGTTCCAGAGCTGAGATAATATTTGTTCCGACCAGCAATATCTCAACAAACTATGGAACTAAAGTGTCTTTCATGCATATGTAACCAAAGGGAAAACCTCAACAACCAAGGATCAGAGAAGAGCTCGAGATATCAACTGAAAAAGATGGACTTCATAACTCATAGTTGTATAAAAGATAAGTTTGTTTTTAAGGTTGATGTAAACATATAATTGGTTGTTATCAGGTTAGATGTGCAGCAGGAACTTAATAAGCTTAAAAGGAAGAGGATGCATGTCACATCCTGAACCTATTCTAGAACACCTAAAAAGGGTCGGAGATTAAAAAGGGTGTTCTGGAAAATGCTTATTGAGTAAGGCACGTGGATGGAACAAGGCCAGGTTGGTTCTTAAAAGAAACAACCAATACAAAGGTATGTATTGTCTTTAAGGAACTTGTTGCGTGTGTAGCTAGACTTGAAGCAAATTGAATAATATTTGTTCTTGCTGTTTATATGGGATTAGAGTTGTACCACATGGATGTCCTGTATGTCTTGATATGAATTTTTGTAGACGTCTATGTGGAACATACTCTAGGATAGAATGCTATCCAAGTTCCTTCTTGAAAATTGAGTTTTAAAAAGTATCAATTTTTGTTTTCAAGATGAACTGAGTTATTAGTAGTACTTGTTTACATTGATATATCTCTGGTACTACTAACGAGCCATTGTGCATTGGTTTTTGCTAATTTATGATAAGAAAATATATTTGTAAGCATTAACCACTGACAATGGAACTTGAGTTAGAAGTGGAAGTTCATATTAGATTCGAGATCATCAAGGAACATAACAGCCACTTCAAGAACTCCAAGGTAAGCCATCATATTCAACCAATGCTTTAAAGTTATATTTTTATTGGTAAGAGACTACATAAGATACAAGTTCCTTTTCACATGTCGGCATTAGATGAATGGAATTGATATATTTGTGGTATGAATGCAATATGTGAATTTGTGAATTGATTCTCTTATGGTTTTGTCTTGACTTGTCATATTCTTGTTTGTTGCTTAATAGAACAAGACTTGATGAAACATAACATGAGTATAAAGTATTTTTCCCATAAGTTATGTCAAGCTGGGGTTCCTATGCATGTAATACTTAAAGTAAAGAATATGCGCTTATTGTTTATGTGTCACACTTAATTCTTGTGTTGTAAAAGACATACTTACTTGCCTAAGAGTATTAGAGGTCTCATAATAGAACTATGGGTGCTGTCAAACACGAAGTTCCTAAGTTGCCAAAGGAACAATGAAAGAAACTTTGATGGAACAAGACAGGTAAGTTCCCAGACCGTTTACACCTCACTTGTTTAAATTTCAGAGGGAACTAACCTATATTTTAGCCAACTTTCAAGCATCCACGTCATATATCTTCGATCGCAACATTATTCTACAACTCTAAGTTGTGTGTCCGTGTTGCATATACTTTAATTGTCCCATATTCAGAAAATCGAAGATTCTTATTCACCCAATTCAATTTCCTCTTTCCGTTCACACACTTTTACTTCTTATTCTTGATTCCCATGTGCTCTAAGTTTGTTGATCATCTTTTTATGATTTGATGAAACATGAAAAATGGTGATTATATTTTGAGGGGGAAGTTGAAGATAAATAAAGAAGTAAGTACTTGAAAAGGAAGAAGAATGGTAAGGGACTCAGGGGGAATAAGGCAGGAACCAAGAAATCAAAATGGTTCAGATCTGGTTGTGGAACTCAAGTGTATGAGTAAGTAATATCTTCATTGATTTAAAAATGTGTTATTCCAGGAAAGTATGCAAAATTTGTATAATGTCACCCTTTAAAAAAAAAAAATAAATAAATAAATAAATAAAGAAAAGAAAAAGAAAAGGGTGATCAAATATTTAATTTCCTGGATATCTAAAGATGAAGAATATTGACTTTGATGTGGAGTACTCGTATACTTGGTGAGCTAGTGAAGGAACAACGACAAACGTTGAAGGAACTTGGCTATGATGAAACTGAAATCTATTTAAGTTCCAGTATGCAGAATGTTCCTCAAAGAAGTTGGTGGTAGAAGTAAGGGAATTTGGTTATCAATTGGTAAGATGAATATGTGTTGTGTTTAGCAGGAGGTTCAAGAGTATGAAATGAAGAACAAATGTGGTGAACCTTATCATCTCAAAAGGTCTAAACGAAGAGCACAAATTCCATTTCATGTTCCCTCTACTTATTTTGTTCCATATGCTTCTTTATATATCCTTTGAATTTGCGCTTTCATTTGTCTATTCATGCAGTTCATTCCTAACTTTTTAGCCCTGATCTTTACTTATTTGTCAAGTTCAATTAAGGGTTTTGAAGTTGGGCCTTTGGATTGTGAGTTGGAAATTAGTGTGAAAATGGCATCCGTGTTTGAAAAGTGAGTACCTTGAGGCTTTTAGGAACAACAAGTGTTTAACCATTATATATTTACTTATTATATGGTGGTAGGTGTGACATATGACTTTAAGTGTGTATAATTTACGAAAAACAAACATGTGGAACAATACCCTTTTTGATAATGACAAAAGGGGGAAGAATATGTATGATGCTTATGGTATGCAGTAATTAAGTCTAAAGTTCATACATCATGATCGTTGAAAGTATATATATATATTGATAATGATGTGTATTGCTAAGTTCCTAGCTAAGTTCCTAACTATGTTAAGTTCTTGTGTATGTTCTTAATGTTCTTAACTTGTTCATATGGTATTTCCTTGAAAAACTAAGGGGGAATAAATGTACAATGATTATCCTTTAATATGTGATAAGCATCATTAGTTTGTCATCATCAAAAAGGGGGAAATTGTTGAGCAATTAGGTTTTGATGATTATAAACTAATGATGATTATCTATCTAACGTGTATGTTAAGTTGTGCATAGAAAGAGCAAGTTATGTTTGGAACAGGATACAAGGAACCTGAGCAATGACAAGTATATATACAAGGAACTTGAGCAATATAGGATAAGCAATAGAGGAACAAGAACAATGATAAGTGTTACGGTTGATAAGCATGATGATGGCTAAGGAACCATGAAGGTAACTATGTAAATAGGTGTTTACATATGTTAGCTTCACGAGGTAAGTATCCTATACATATATATGTCATGTATGTGTAGAAGTCTTTTAATTTAGTTTAGTTTTCTTTACTGTTTTTATAAATGAAAAAAACTAACCTTCTGAGTTGCTTAGTTATCCTCAGAAGTTTGCTCAGTTTGTCATCATTAAAAAGGGGCAACTTGTTGACCCTTATGAGGTTTTGATGATGATGTTAAGAATTGAGCAAACTTCCATTTAATAAGGATTTTCTAGTGTTGTGATGTTTGCAGGTTCAGTAAGCGTTGAGGGCTGAAGTAGGAACTGAAACAGAGGAACTTTAGAAGATCCATGAGGATACAAGTAAAGTTAGAAGAAGAGTTCCAGAAATGGAACTTCCCGAAGTTTCTCAACAGGAACTTCAAACGGGTGTAACGACCTGGTTCTGGTGTAATGCTGGGGCAAACCCTAAGATCCAGAATATATCAAGACTACAGGATTCCAGAACAAGAGTTTCAGAGAAGCAACATGAAGACAGAGAAATAGAAGTATATTGCTCTAGGATTCATGTAAGTATGTTGGACATAAAAGTCGGTCTGGAACAAGTCTATATAGAACCTAGGTGAACTCCAAACAGTCAATGAAATTAGAGTAACTGACTTGTCAGGAACTCGGAGACTGTCAGAGTTCAGGAACCTAATAGGAACTTAAGTGTGCACGTTGTTAAAAGTCGGTTTTAATGATATATATATTTACATTATACGTGCATATCTTTTAGGGATTTGGTTTTACTGAATAAAGATATTTATCTTCTAATAAATCCCTTTTGGAAAAAGATAAATTTTGTTTAAAAAGTATTTTTAAACTAAAAGATAAGATTGGAATTAAATCTGATTTTATGTTAAGTTTATCTTATTATTATTGACAGATTTTATTCTTAACAAAAAGATATATTTTCGGAAAACTTGTTTTTAGAAAATATCTTTTAAACTTATCTTTTCAGAAAATCTATCTTTTCAAGATGAAATGAATATTTCGAGTGTACTATAAATATGCTCATAAGTATTCATTCAAAGTTGAGGCTGACGAAGTGTAGTGGTCGTGCTTAATGATTTTAGCCTTCACCACGAAGCTAAGTCAGTTCTCCTGGTCAAAGTTCCTATCAGGTTTTGGTTACAGTACGTCCAGTGAGTTCCAGACTGGTCCCGAGTGTCCAACATATTAGTTTTATCTCTTTATTCATAGATATGTATTTAGGGATATTCAATGAGATCTTGTAATGGGAAAAAGGGTTTTGAGTGTTTTGTATTTTGGGGTGAGATTGTGAATTCTCTTAAATTCACACAAGTGATGAGTTTGAAATCTCGTAAAATTCGAGTGGTAGCTGTGAGTGCACAGTGAGTGAAAGGAACCTGAGAAGTGTCTTGGGTCACCTAGGAAGTGTCCTGGGTAAGGGGAGAAAAAGGGTCCTAAGAAGTGTCTTAGGTCTGGTAGGAAGTGTCCTATCATAGAGTCAAGTGTCCGTGGTGGAACTTGCAAAGCAAAGGTCTGTGTAATAGGTTGTACTAGGAGAGTTGCCTATTATAGTGGAATTTGTTTATAAGTCCCAATAGGGCCGAGGTTTTACTTCCAGTTAGGCACTGGATGGTTTCCTCGTAAAACTTGATGTGTGCTTTAAGTTCCTTTACGTTTTAATTGTTTATTTCCGCTTAAGTTCCGCGATTGGAACCTACTACCATTCACCCCCCCTCTTGTAGTAGTTCATCTAAACTAACAGTGGGGTTCCGACGAGGTTGGGCTGGGTGATTTTTTTTTAATAAATTTTGGTTTTTTTAAAAAAAAATTGTTGGACCATCAAAACTTGACACGTGTCAAGTGACCTGATATAATATATAGGTCATTGACTTTTGTTGACCGGTTAGGGATTGAAGAAAAAGAAGACCCCCAAAGTTCGGATTATTCCAGTATAATCAAAAGTTGGGATTATTCTACACAAATTAGACAAAGTTGAGATTATTATTTCTGATTTTTCCTAAACAAAACTAACACACATTCAATAATCAAATGCTAGGAATGTGAAGATTATGGTCCGCATAAGAGTTTGATGGTACTTTAGCAACCAGTATTGCACAAGTTACATATCGGCACAATATGACAATTTATAATGCTTTGTAAGATACTAATTAGTACATTTTGTGAGAAACTACCTAATAAAGCCTAAATTATGTGAGAAACTACCTAATAAAAAAATGTTGTAAGAAACTACCTAATAAAAGATAAAATGTTGTAATATACTACCTTTGACCGAAATTCCACCGTTGACTTAATTTTAGGATGTTGATCCACCTTAGAACACCCCCAAAACCACCGTTAGGGTTGGTTTTCAAGGTGGTAACGCTGTTTTCGGGGTGGTTGGAGGATATTTTGAATTGGTGAGGGTAGATTGGTGCTTCGGGATGGTGGTTTTTAGGGTTAGAGGTGGTGGTTTTGGGGTTGGAAGGTGCTTTAGATGTGGTGGAGACGATTTCAAGCAAGTTGTGTTAGTTTTGGAAATGAAAGTGGTGGTTTTCGAGTGTTTTGAGGTCGATCAACGGTGAAAATTCGGTATAGATAGTATTTTACAACATTTTACCTTTTCTTAGGTAGTTTTTTACATCATTTTACCTTTATTAGATAGTTTATTACAACATTTTTTTTAATAGGTAGTTTCTCGCAAAATATTTGTTTTATTAGGTAGTTTTTGACAAAAAAAACCTACTAATTACAACAACTTGTCATCTAATTTTATATTAATGACAAATATTGAAGTACTAGATACTCAAACACAGGAATTTTCCTTTTTTTTTTTTCATCAACTTAATTATGTTTTCTGTTTTCACTTGAAATTTATTTGAAGATCAAATTATCAATTACCAAGGAATAGACAAATAATCAATCAAAACACAACGTGATGTAGTAGAGCTCGATTATTTACTTAGTATAGTATGCAAAACATTGTTAAGCCAGATTTTAGGGACTCGTCGTATCTGATAGTAATCTTTTACACTTGGTATAGGCATAGCACATCTTTTTACAAAGGTGCGGACAATCCGTAATCCAGAGTTGTTGCAGAGTGCTAAGATGTTTAATCCCATGAACAATGCTAAGAGATCTTGACAATCTCTGATTCTCAATTCTCGAAAACAGGTAAATGTTGAAGCCATTTTGGAATTTGGAAGCTCTACAAAACCCGTAGAATTGAACAATATAAAGATATTGAAGAGACATCGTAGCAGATTGAATACAATTTTGTTGGCAAGTTTACTAAGTTTGGTACTCCATCCTGTTATGCTAAATGTCTTAAGGCTTTAAAAGGTTGGAAGACATATCAATCTCGGGCAGTCCTCGATTATCGAGGTTTGAAGGGAATTGAGACCTGGTACGTAGTTGTTCCGTAACGATTCTAAACATTTACACCACTTGAACCACGAGTAATTTAGACTACTCAATCGATTAATTTTGGTGTTGACTATAAGGTGCTATATAACATCAAAGGCTGCTTCATCCAAGAGGTCATCAATATCGTAAACAAACTCTTAAGATCTCTTACCCAAATTCTGTTTGCCTTATTAGCAAATTGCTTCTCCTCTGCATCTTCAAAATAGCCTCCGATTTTTCAGCTATGATCTTATGATTTTCTTAGCTGACTTGGTACCTTTGATCTCTTATTTTTCTACATGGTTGGTTACAACTTATTTGTCGATATCCTTTATAATAAACGTTTTCTCTGTTTTTCCTCTTAAACTGATTATAAACCAAACTAATTAATAGGAAAATAATTATTGTACCTTATGATTGATAACATATTGTAGTGATTTTCTGGAAATTACTTTCAGCCACCTCCTTGTGAATCAGGTTCGATAAGGTTTATCTAAACAAACACGCACTAGTTTATATGTGTTCTCAACTTCAAATGTTTATCGGTAGGTAAATAATCTCATTCCATAGATCAACTTGAACACAATAACTCAAACATTCTTAAAAGTACAAACATACAATCAAAGTACAATGAAAAACGAAAAAAAAAATTTTGTTACATGTAAAACCCTCACTTTAAGAGTAAGGTAAAACCATGTAACTCCTACAAAGCAAATAAAGGATAAACACCATAGCATCAATCATTATATTGTATAGAAGAACGAATTAGACAAATATACCCTTGAGGCCTTGAGTCTTCAAATAAGCATGAGCCATGAACAATCAGACCAATACTTTGCTCCAGCAGCCGTGTTGGAGCAAAGTATTGTAATTCTGTATAACTACGTTGGTCTCAAAATCTGTATAACAAAAAAATTGCAAAATTAAATAATCATCAACACATAATAATTACAGAGTGTACTCTTAGAAATAATAAAAAACATTAATTTGTAATTCTTCCCTCTTTAGCTTTGTTGTTAGTTATATTTAGGTATAATAGAAGTTATTATGTCAAACAAATTAAAAAATTAAAATGAACTTGGAGGAAATCAAAGACTAACCAAAGATGAGACAACGATAGAATATAAAACCAATATTAATGAGTATAGAAGTTGATACCTTTTTTTAGTGGCTTTGATTTGGAGTAAATGTAACGCCATAAAGCCTGAATTTGGGAATATGTTGTATGAGAGGGTAGTCTTCTCCATCTGGTACAGCGCATCTTTTTGATAGGTTTGGGCATCTTTTAATTACGAGCTTTTGTAGAGAATTGATCTGGCTAATACATTTGGGCAAACCCAACACATTTGGACAATCTAATATTTTAAATTCCCGAAGGGAAGTAAAACAATTTAACCAATCTCGAAACTCCACCAAACATTCACAATTTGCAATATCGAGATATTGAAGAGAAGTTGCAGCAGATTGTATGTCATTTGGAAGACTTGCCATTTTCACATTCACGATGATCAATACTCGGAGGCTTTGAAGGCCTTGAAGGGCATCTCCCTTGTTCATATCTAACTCTTCACAATTTCTTATGTCTAATTTCAGAAGGTCAACAAGGTACTTCATACTTTTTGGAAGACTTGTTAGTTTTGGACAATCTACAATGAACAAGTATTTAAGGGAGTTGAGGTACCCAATATTATCATTGTCCCACAACGAGATCAGGCTCTTACATGAATAAAACTGTAAGGATTGTAGAGAACTTAATTCATTGAGTTTGGTGTCAACTAAGCTCTCTTGACATGTTGTCACCATGAAATTCTTTAAGCTTTGCAATTGATGTATATCCCTTGGTAGCTCTTTTAATTGCTCACATCCATGGATATAAAAAGTTTCCAAATTCAATAAATTACATATTGTATTTGGAAGTGATTTCATGATGGGATTTAATGATAAGTTAAGATATCTCAAATGCTTCAAATTCCCAATCGACTTTGGCAACTCTTCAATCCAAAGTTTCTGAAGCTCCAAGATGCGTAAGCAGCTAAGATTGGATATAATACCCTCTAGAAAGGATATGCTCACATGTTTCATTCTATAACCAAATCGAAACGTCCGGGCTTTCTTCGCTTTGAGAAGCTCTATTGGAAATTGTTCTTCTTTTAATCTATCATCTTTCTCATATCCCCAAACAACATGCCTAGCATGGTCTAAATCTGTCATCTTATCCAAAGTTACAACAACTAACTCTTCTGCCATAATGTTCAGTGCTAGATCATGCAAAAGATCGTGCATTTTACTTATGCAAAGTAATCCCACAGTATGTACACTTGATTCTTCAACCAAGAACTTTGATATCAGTTCCCTCAAGTAAGAGTATCCCAAGCCACCAATGTCCTTATTTCTCTGATCCACTGGCAACAATCCAAGTGCACTCCACATATATGGTACAAAATTTGAATATAATTCATAATCTTTCACGTACAAGGACAAGTGAGCAAAACATGGTTTTAAGTGAGATGGTAATTTATCATAACTTAATTTTAACTGTGGTAAAACATTACCATTCAATTTTGTAAAACTTTCCATATCATTAATTCGCTGCCATTCTCGTTCGTCCCTTACACTTCTTAATATACTCCCCAAAGTCTTCACAACAAGTGGGATGCCATGGCATTTTTCGACAATAGACCTGCCAATTTCACAAAGACTCGGATATTTGCCTTCTCCGCCATCCTTGAATGCCAGGTGCTTGAACATTGACCAGCAAACTTCCATCGGAAGCTTATCCAAATCATAAGACAATTCAAATGTTTGAGTCGTAGAAGCAACCACGGAGTTCCTTAAGCTTTTTCCAACTTGCAAAATCCTCGACCCAAACATCATCCAACACTAGCAAGTATTTTTTTCCACTCAATAAACTATGGAGTTTTTTCACCAATATACCCATATCTTGGTTAGGAGTACTGTCACCGGTACCATCTTTCAAAATGTCCTCAATGATCTTGGGTATGTGAAACGTGTCCGAAACACATACCCACAACTTAAGATCAAAGTGTTGGACATCATGATACACAAACTTAGCTAACGTAGTTTTTCCGATCCCACCCATCCCAACAATAGCAAGCACAGAGAGCTCACTAACATCACTGACACTTCCCAATCTTTTTATAACATCTTGCTTAGCCTTATCTCTTCCAACAACATCAGGTACATGGACATATGAGCTTCTATCAAAAGAATCCCTGATGTCAGCAGTTGAGTACTCAATCGGACTTTCAGTCAAACCAAAATTATTATTTTTTTGCACAATGTGTTCTACCTGTTCACGGAGGTCTCGTATTTTGTGACTCACATGAAAAGAAAAAATGATGGGGTTTGAGGAGGAAAGATAGTACCTAAGCTTGCGGCGAAAACGACCTTTATTGACATGGCGTTGTAAAGCATCAAAGGCGACTTCATCCAAGAGATCGTCAATATCATAAACAACATGCTTGAGATCTCTTAGCCAAATTTTGATGGCTTCGTTCGAGTATTGCTTGTTTTCAGCATCATGGAGGACAGCACAAATAGCAGTGAGCTTATCAGCTATCTTATTAAGATCTTTCTTAGCTGACTTGGCCGCTTTTAATTCTTCGGAAACAGAGGAAATGGCAAGATCACCGGTAAAGGAAGCGATCTTACCAAGTATGGATTTAGCAATAGGCAAAATGATGGCTTCCGCCATCTTCAAAATTGTGGGAAAAACAAGATTAGAAGAGAAGAAAACATGTGAATGAAGATGAGTGAGGGTGTAGTAATTCCCTTCGATCTTAAGATGTGCTCGTAACAAATGAGTGGTTTAGGCAACTCAAGTACAAATACCCTTAATTTGTTTTTTGTAATTTCTCCATTCAACCGTTGATAAGTCAATATTGCTTTATAAATTTTGTAAAATAATTGAAATAGCTCCAGCCTACCTTTGATAAGTCAACAGTGATTGCTCATAAATTTTATAAAATAGAAATATTTTTGCAAAAAATCAAGTGAGATTATTGTGATTTCAAGGTTTTAAGGGTACTCCTTGTTACTCTTTTTTGGTGCACAGAAATAACTTGGTTTTTAATACTACCTCCGTTAATAGTTATCTGCAACTTTGGAATATTTTATTTCTCACAAATAATACCACAAAGTTGCAGATAACTATTAACGGAGGTAGTAATTGATTTAATTTATTATGGTACACAACCTCCCTGTTTTCATATTTGACGCTTTACTAATAAGGTAAGATCAAATTTTTTTTTTTTTGTGGACATAGCCTTTTAATACGCTTTCTTAGCCACAATGTAATCTAGCTGTTCAGGTGAGACTAATATGGTTTTAAAGAAGCCTTAACTAGGAGCACTGGTCTCATCGCGTCAATTATGTACACAAAACCTCCATGTTTTCATTTTTGAACTATATATAAATACCATAAAAATGTTTTTTGTTTTTTGTTTATTACTTATAAATGCGTAGAAATCTAAATTCCGATTTCATATGACCCTCTTCCAAGCAAAGAGTTTACAGTTACACCCAACACCCTAACTCTTCACCTGCGCCTGTCATTTATCCCATTCAGATACTACATTTGCTAAAATAATGCAACAGAGAAGTGTATGTTGATATGTCACCCCCAACAAAGATGGGTGCGCCTCTTTAAAGTTTAAGACAAAACAATTGCACATTCGATCAGGAGTTAAGCAACTTTTATGTGAGTTATATCTTTAAGGTAATGGGCAGGCTTCCATTTTGTATTCCCCACACCAAAAAGGCAAAAATCTGTAAGACGGTCCGTAGAGCTCCCACGTTCCTTCTAAGGACTGCAAAGGTTTTTCAGGTCCTCATCCTTGGCATACCAATTGGGTATTATCTTGGAAATATGAGGATAAAGGTCCTTGTAAGCATTTCTGATGGTTCCTTCAGCAACACCAATAGAAAGTGAGATATCTGCAAGAGAAGAAAGTTTTACGTGCTTAGGGGGCGTTTGGTTAGACTATTGGAAACGGAGTGGAAAGGAAACAAATAAGAGGAAAGAAAGGAATCATTTAACTCTTACCTTTTTCATCTTTTTGGTTTAACTAAGGGAAGGAATCACTTACACCTAATTCCCTTTTTTTTTGTTTAAAGAGGGTAAGGGTAATTGTTACCTTAAGTTTTAGAGAGATAACAAGTGAAAACCATTACCCCTAGGTAATGGTAATTGTTACCTAAACCTTCTAACGTTTACCAAATACTTGATAACGGTAACAGTTAATCCTTTTCCAACCCAAAAGAATTCTTATCAATTATGCTCTTAATACGATGAGCAAACCAACCTTGCTATCCAATCTCAAATTACATGAAATCAGACACATTTTCAGCACAAAGACCCTTTTTCTTTCAGCCATTGTCAATTCGTCATTGATATTGTTCAAGTACAAAACCAAACTACCAAGGATGGGCAAACAATCAATACATTATGACATACGGCGTAAATAGTAAATATCCGAGGGGAAAATCCTCAATAAGAACTATAGCAGAGAAGGCGCCTAATCCACAGTTTTTAATAAAGAAAGTAGCAATTTAAATAAATTACGGCCCTGTATGGTATTAATTTAGCTTGTAGCTGGTTGATATAATTGGTAATTACTACTTGAGTGTACGTAGTAACCAAAAAGCTAAATGTACAATTAATTTCAAAAGCTACTACTATGATCTCTTTCAAATACAACTTTTTGAACCCAAAAAGCTCTTTCAATAATCTGTTTACCAAATCTCAAATTAACTTTTTTTAGAATGGTCAAACCTATTATAGGCCTCAAAAAGCTAAAAGCTCTCCTCCAGAAAGTTATTCCCAAACAAGGTTGTATAACCATCATTCAATTTGGATTGGTTTACACTTTTCATTTCTTCCTCTCATCAAGCCCCGATCTAGAGAAATCCACTTGACAGTCTGATATGCAAGACCATTCTTTTCTTAACAAACCAGTAAATCTTATACTGCACATGTTCAATGAAGCTCAGACACAAATAAATGGTGGAAGATCCATATTTTATAAGATTCTAAGGCTGTACCCTTTACAGTCCGAGGCTTGTCCTCTTGCCGACAAACTATGTATAGGCATGCAGCCAAAATAGCATCTTGATTTCTTCCTCTACTAGACTTCTGATCTTCTACTTTTTTGTATATCTCACTAGCTCGGTCCTGTTAAAGATAAGACAATTAGAAATAACTTACAAAGGTCAAATGCAGAAGCAGACACAATGGTAATATTGACCTTGTATGTACAATACAGTGCAGCAAGTAGATATGTAGTCAATGTTAGTGAAAGCACAAAAACAAATTATAGTGTTATTTGTGAGGTGTCTTATTGAAGACTTATCAAGCAAATTGCTTCTATGATAGATTTATACCCAAGCAAGCAATGACTTAAGCCAATCAAAACATAAGACTAAAAAGTAAATTTGTAAACAAAAAGAGCAATAGAGTTTTCAACAAATAAAGGTTGCTTTGGCTAGCCAGCGTGTTTTTAAAGCAAATCAATTCCAAAAAATATTAACCAAATAAAATTGAAGTCCTTACCTTTATGGTTGAAACAAGACCCAACCTGAAACAACAAAACATTCCCATTAGCTTATAGCTTCAAAAGCAAATAAAAAGTAAAACCTTGATTTACACCCAAAAAAAAAGGCAACCATACATAAATAACATAATCAGTGAAGATGTTACCATGAATGATTAGCTTGCAGGATTGGTTAGTTTTAAGACTACTAAAGTTATACTCAATCAAGGAATATGCTTAGTTTTATGTTGCATTTTTGCTTGCTTATTGAATGTTAATGATAAAATTTTCAGCCGCTGCACTGAAATGATATATTTATATTTGTTAGCTACATACAGTTGTTATATGACTTATATCGTTTGCTACCACATTAGTTAAGCTGCAATTTGAACAATAGTTGCTCTCAAGTGATTGATTTCCAACTGCTGTTCTCTTGTGCAATATTCTATGAATCAGACTGCTCCAACAGTCCCGTGCTTCTGTTTTACTGATGCAGAGTCTGTAAAGCAGATCAGCTTGATGCTGGGCAAAGCAGTATCTGCGAGTAGAAATGTCATGTTGATGATTGTCCCGTGCTTGGCTCTTTTGCTTGTGTAAAACTGATGCTATCTGCTGAGACAATAGCCTTGCAAGCTGTGATCATGTGAACAGAAGTTGTGATTCTATTGCCTAGATGTAACAACTAACAAGGTATGTCACAAATCTCACAACTCTTCCAAGGAGGGTGGGGGATGTTTCCATTATAATAGTTGTGGATTGATTGTTTGAGAATTGAGATTGATACTTGAATAATGAATCTTGCCTTCTTAAATCAATGTATTGAAAATCTGAATTATAGAAACATAAACTAAGATACTGTATGATTTTATGGAAACCGGAGTAGCCAATTTTTTTTTATGAATGATTTACAATTTTTATTTTGATTGAATATATGATGTGATAGAAGTTATCAAGTTGATGGGTTATTTGTGTAATTATCCTAACAAAAAATAGGTAGATACTCCATTTAATCATGTTTCACACACCAACTTTAACACAATTAACTCAAATGTTGATAAAAGTACAATAAACAATCAAAGTAAACAAAGTACAATGAGGGAAAAAAAAATTGTTACATGTAAAACCCTCACTTTAAGAGTAAGGTAAAACTACATAACTTCTACAAAGCATTTAATAAATAGATACCATAACTTCAACCATTATATTGTACAGAAAATGATTTAGACAAATATACGCCCTTGACCCTTGAGGCCTTGAATATTCAAATAAGCCCTAAACAATCACACCCGAACTAAGCTCCAACTTTTGGGTCGAAAAACAGTGGTCCAAAATCTGTATTACAAAAATTTCAAAAATAATCATCAATGCATGATAGTTACAGAGTATACTCTTTGAACTAAAGTCATTAATTTGTAGTTCTTTTTCCTTCTTCTTGTTGTTGGTTACGTATAGGAATTAAAGAAATTATTATGTCAAAAAAATTAAATGTTAAAATGCATCTACAGGAAATCAAAGATCATCCAAAGATAAGACAATAATAGAAGTATTAAATGAAGAGAAGCTGTAGCAGATTGCAAGACTGGCCATTTTCACATTGTTGATGAACAATAGTCGGAGGCTTTGAAGGCCTTTAAGGGCCTCTCCCTTGTTCATATCTAGCTCTTCACAATTTCTTATTTGTAATGTTTGAAGGCTAACAAGGTACTTCATACTGTTTGGAAGGTTTATCAATTTTGGACAATTATGGATGAACAAGCTTTGGAGGCAGCTGAGGTACGCAATATTATCATTGTCCCACAATGAGATTAGGCTCTTACATGAATGAAAATGTAGGGATTGTAGAGAACTTAATTCATTGAGTTTAGTGTCAACTAAGCTCTCTTGGCATGTTGTTACCATAAATTTCTTTAAGCATTGTAATTGATTTATACCCCTTGGTAGCAATTTTAATTGCTCACATCCATTGGTATAAAAAGTTTCCAAATTCAATAGTTTGCATATTGTATTTGGAAGTGATTTCATGATTGGATTATATGACAAGTCAAGATATCTCAAATGCTTTAGATTCCCAATCGACTTTGGCAACTCTTCAAACCAAAGACTTTTAAGTTCCAAAATACGTAAACAACTGAGATTGGATGTAATACCCTCTAGAAAGGACATACATGTTTCATCTGATAACCAAATCGAAACGTTCGAGCTTTCTTTGCTCTGAGAAGCTGTGTTGGAAATTGTTCCTCTTTTAAAATATCGGCTTTCTCATACCCCCATACAATATGCCTAGCAAAGCCTAAGTCCATGATTTTATCTAAAGTTACAAAAACTAACTCTTCTTCCATAATGTTCACTGCCAGATCATGCAAAAGATCATGCATTTTACTCCTGCAATATAAATCCACTACGTGTTCAATCGATTCTTCAACCAAGAACTTTGAAGTCAGTTCCATTAAGTAAGAGTATCCAAAGCCATCAATATCCACATTCCTCCTATCCTGTGACAACAATCCAAGTGCGCTCCACAAGTATGGTACAATAAATGAATTTAAATGAGCATCCTTAACGTACAAGGACATGTGAGCAAAACATGCATGGTTTTAAGTGAGATGGAAGTTTATCATAACTTAACTTTAATAGTGGTAGGACATTACCATAATGTCGCTTCAATTCTGTAAAACTTTGCATATCATTAATGCGTTGCCATTCTTGTTCGTTCTGCACACTTCTTAATAAACTCGCCAAAGTCTTCACAACAAGTGGGATGCCATGGCATTTTTTAACAATAGACCTGCCAATCTCACAAAGACTCGAATACTTGCCTTCCTCACCTTCCTTAAATGCCAAGTCCGGAATATTGACCAACAAACCTCCGTTGGAAGACTATCCAAATCATATGACGATTCAAATGTTTGAGTGATAGAAGCAACCTTGGAGTTTCTTGTGGTGATCAAAATTACACTCCCCGGATTACCAACAGCTAGCACGTTCTTTAGCTCATTCCACATTGCAAAGTCTTCTACCCAAACATCATCCAACACAAGCAAGTACTTCTTCCCACTTAACAAACATTCTTATATAAGAACCAATCTCAGCCCTTTATTAGTTTTGATCTAACCATCTAAAATGATCCTTTAGTAATGACATTTCTGTAATTTTGAGAAGTTTGTATTAGAAAAAAATTTAGAACATACAAAAAAATTTAGAACATAGGTAAAATTTTAGAACATAAGCAGAAAAAATTTAGAACATAAGCAGAAAATTATAGAACATAAGAAAAATAATTTAGAAGATAGTAAAAATTTAGAACATAAGCAACCAAAAATGTTACTCCGTAGAACATAAGAAAAATAATTTAGAACATAAGTTGAAAAAATTAATTTATAGCATAAATAAAAATTAATAACATAAGCTGAAAAAATAATTTACAATATAGGAAAAAATTTAGAACATGAGCTGAAAAAATAATTTAGAACATAGAAACAAATTTAGAACATAATCTAAAAAACAATTTAGAACATTGAAAATAATTTGGAACATAGGTAGAAAAAATTTAGAATACATGAAAAACTTTAGAACATAAGCTAAAAAATAATTTAGAACATAGAAAAAAATTTAGATCATAAGTTGAAAAAAATAATTTAGAACATAGGAACAAATTTAGAGTATTATCTTAAAAAATAATTTAGAACATTGGAAAAAATTTAGAATATACGAAAAACTTTAGAACACAAGCAGAAAAAAGTTTAGAACATAAGGTGTTCTTACATAAGAAAAGGTTCTTATATAAAGAAGGGTTCTTACCGGGTCCCTATATATATATATCCCTACTTCCCTACTTTATAAAAAGTAGAATCTTGCTCTTATGAATAGTGTTGTGACAATTATAACCCCAAAAATGTGTATTTACGCATTTGCCCCCATTTAATATTACAAGATTTTTTTAATATTGTATATCTTCTCTTTGTTATTCCGTACTTTTTCATCTTCCCGTTTAATCGGTTGAATTATTGGTTTCAAGTTTCAACCACAAAGTCACTGACAATCTTCAAAGGTATTTTTCAATTTTAATTTCAATTGTTTTAATAAGGTTTTGATTGATTTTAGATTTTAAGGTATTATCCTTTTTAAATTTTAGGGTCTGGGTATTCATCTATTTTTCCTAAATTTGATTGGATTTTGAAAGAAAAAAATATAGTAGATAATTAAAGTGAATGGAGAACCAGAAACACTATAAGCGAGGGAAATATACCAACTTCCAAGCACTACCCCATGGAAGCCCCTCATGTCTCTTTCTATTCTTTCAATATGATCATTTCATGAATATTTGTTAGTGACTTTGTGGTTTGTCCAGTTAAGCGCTACCACAAATCCGATCAAAAGGTACTTTAATTTTTTCCCTATACGTTTTTTTAGGATTTTTATTTATGATCTTTAGATTGTACTTTGGTTTTGATTTTGGGGATTGTAGAATTTTACAAAGGTCGCTTTCAACATTGCTATTAGATTCGTTGTTATGAGATGCAAAGGACATCTAAATTTCGATTATAATTTTGGGATTACGAGCGTAAGATGAGAGTTCACAACTTTAAAAGATGCAATTTTTCAAGGTACATGTTTTTTAAAGGGAGTAGAATGCCTTTGTGCTTAGGCTCTGGATGTATATTCTATATTTGAAGGAAAGGAGGTGTGAGTAGTTCTCTTATCAATCCTAACCTACCTTCAAGGTTTATTGTTACTTGTTAGAAGAGAAGATACCACTTTTCTGGTGAGATTCTGATATGATGCGTCCTAATAATGCTATATGCTCTGCATCTAATGAGTATCAGCTTATTAATGATTTACTGTATTTCTTTGTATTGTTGAGTTGAATTAAGCTGAGCTCAAGCTTGCCTGCATTGGATAACTAAGCTCTTCTTACATTGGGTTTAATTACAGAGTATTAAAAAATAAAAAATAAAGCCCCTGGACCAATATACAAAGAGAGGAAAAATAAAAGCTACTCCGTATTTTATTATTTTGGATTTCTACATTGGGTTCAAGATACCAAAACTTTATATTAGATGATCATATTAGACTTAACAGCAATACTAAGTATAAATGTACGTTGCATTGGACTTAGGCAAAATCCAAACTCAAAACTAAAATTTAACACCTAAGAGTCCTAACTACTCATAGGGTACTCAAGAATAAATTGATGCAAAATTCCATTATTCCTCTGTTTGTTTCTCTTTGTTTTTCAGCTTGTAATATGTATCAAAATTTTATTCTAGAGAATCATCTAAACTCTATAAGAAAAACATATAAATGCTATTTTTTACTCTTTAAAATACATAAGAAAAAGGTTAAGGATATATGATTTTGAACTTAATAGTCGATTATTACTTTTTCTAAAGGTTCATTGTATTAATCCTTACCAGTTTCAAGGTATTTAAAGATTGCATAAGACATTTTTCCGTGCAAAATGCTTACTAATCATAACTATGTACAAGCTAAAATCTTAAGTACGAAGACAAGCCTTGATAACTTCTCCGCATTGGCTAGCCATGTCGCGTGCGTGCGCGCGTTGGCCACCCTAGTACTTTATAAAAAGTAGAATCTTGCTCTTATGAATAGTGTTGTGACAATTATAACCCCAAAAATGTGTATTTACGCATTTGCCCCCATTTAATATTACAAGATTTTTTTTAATACTGTATATCTTCTCTCTGTTATTACGTACTTTTTCCTCTTCTCATTCAATCGGTTGAATTATTGGTTTGAAGTTTCAACCACAAAGTCACTGACAATCTTCAAATGTATTTTTCAATTTTAATTTCAATTGTTTTATAAGGTTTTGATTGATTTTAGATTTTAAGGTATTATCCTTTTTAAGTTTTAGGGTCTGGGTATTCATCTATTTTTCTTAAATTTGATTGGATTTTGAAAGAAAAAAAAATATAGTAGATAATTAAAGTGAATGGAGAACCATAAACACTATAAGCGAGGGAAATATACCAACTTCCAAGCACTACCCCATGGAAGCCCCTCATGTCTCTTTCTATTCTTTCAATTTGATTATTTCATGAATATTTGTCAGTGACTTTGTGGTTTGTCCAGTTAAGCGCTACCACAAATCCGATCAAAAGGTACTTTAATTTTTTCCCTATACGTTTTTTTAGGATTTTTATTTATGATCTTTAGATTGTACTTTGGTTTTGATTTTGGGGATAGTAGAATTTTACAAAGGTCGCTTTCAACATTGCTATTAGATTCGTTGTTATGAGATGCAAAGGACATCTAAATTTCGATTATAATTTTGGGATTACGAGCGTAAGATGAGAGTCCACAACTTTAAAAGATGCAATTTTTCAAGGTACATGTTTTTTAAAGGGAGTAGAATGCCTTTGTGCTTAGGCTCTGGATGTATATTCTATATTTGAAGGAAAGGAGGTGTGAGTAGTTCTCTTATCAATCCTAACCTACCTTCAAGGTTTATTGTTACTTGTTAGAAGAGAAGATACCACTTTTCTGGTGAGATTCTGATATGATGCATCCTAATAATGCTATATGCTCTGCATCTAATGAGTATCAATTTAATGATTTACTGTATTTCTTTATATTGTTGAGTTGAATTAAGCTGAGCTCAAGCTTGCCTACATTGGATAACTCTGCTCTTCTTACATTGGGTTTAATTACAGAGCATTAAAAAATAAAAAATAAATCCCCTGTACCAATATACAAAGAGAGGAGAAAAAAAAAACTACTCCGTATTTTATTATTTTGGATTTTTACATTAGGTTCAAGCTACCAAACTTTATATTAGATGATCATATTAGACTTAACAGTAATACTAAGTATAAATGCACGTTGCATTGGACTTGAGCAAAATCCAAACTCAAAACTAAAATTTAACACCTAAGAGTCCTAACTACTCATAGGGTACTATACCCAAGAACAAATTGATGCAAAATTTCATTATTCCTCGATCTGTTTGTTTCTCTTTGTTTTTCAGCTTGTAATATGTATCAAAATTTTATTCTAGAGAATCATCCAGACTCTATAAGAACAGCATGTAAATGCTATTTTTTACTCTTTAAAATACATAAGAAAAGGTTAAGAATATATGATTTTGAACTTAATAGTTGATTATTACACTTTCTAAAGGTTCATTGTATTAATCTTACCAGTTTCAAGGTATTTAAAGATTGCATAAGACATTTTACGTGCAAAATGCTTACTAATCATAACTGTGTACAAGCTAAAATCTTAAGTACAAAGACAAGCTAAGCCTTGATAACTTCTCCGCATTGGCTAGCCATGTCGCGCGCATCGCACGCGTTGGCCATCGTAGTATATATATATATATATATATATATATATAAATGGTGAATTTCTTCTCATTCTGTTATATATTTAGATAAAGTTCTTAATCTTAAGAGATAATATTTATATTTAATTAATTGAAGCTTTAAAAAATATCATTTGTTAATTTTGCCTAAGTGGTATTTGAAAAATTCTAAACGACGAATTTATAAATCTCTTCTTTATTTTAATTGGCTATAACTAAAATTATGCAGTACAATGATATTTTAACACAATAACTCAAACATTCTTAAAAGTACAATCAAATAAACAACACAAAGTTTTATATGTAGCTGGCCACACCGTGCGGCCAACCACAATCAAATAAACAAAGTACAGTGAAAGAAAAAAGTTTGTTACATGTAAAACCCTCACTTTAAGAGTAAGGTAAAACCATGTAACTCCTATAAAGCAATTAAAGGATAGATACATAGCATCAATCATTATATCATACAGAAGCACACTTAGACATATATATGCCCTTGAGGCCTTAAGTATTCAAATAAATATGAGCCATTTACAATCAGACATTACTTTCTCCAACAGCAAAACAGTGGTCCCAAATCTGTAAAACAAATAATTGCAAAAAAAATCAACAACACATAATAAGTTACAGAGTGTACCCTTAGAAATAATAAAAATCATTAATTTGTATTTCTTTCCTCTTTTCCTTTGTTGTTAGTTATACTTAGGTATATAGTAGAAATTATCATGTCAAAAAAATTAAAATTAAAATGAATTTAGAGGAAATCAAATACTAACCAAAGATGACACAATAAAAGAATATAAAATCAATATTAATGAGTATAGAAGTTGAGACCTTTTTTTCAGTGGCTTTGATTTGGAGTAAATGTGACGCCATCAAGCTGGTTTTAGGTTGGAAGACATGTCAATCTCGGGCAGTCCTCGATTATCGAGGTTTGAAGGGAATTGAGACCTGGTACGTAGTTGTTCCGTAACGATTTTAAACATTTACACCACTCGAACCACGAGTAATTTAGACTACTCAATCGATTAATTTTGGTGTTGATTATAAGGTGCTATATAACATCAAAGGCTGCTTCATCCAAGAGGTCATCAATATCGTAAACAAACTCTTAAGATCTCTTACCCAAATTCTGTTTGCCTTATTAGCAAATTGCTCCTCCTCTGCATCTTCAAAATAGCCTCCAATTTTTCAGCTATGATCTTATGGATTTTCTTAGCTGACTTGGTACCTTTGATCTCTTATTTTTCTACATGGTTGGTTACAACTTATTTGTCGCATTTCCTTTATAATAAACGTTTTCTCTGTTTTTCCTCTTAAACTGATTATAAACCAAACTAATTAATAGGAAAATAATTATTGTACCTTATGATTGATAACATATTGTAGTGATTTTCTGGAAATTACTTTCAGCCACCTCCTTGTGAAACAAACACACACTAATTAATATGTGTTCTCAACTTCAAATGTTTATCGGTAGGTAAATAATCTAATTCCATAGATTAACTTGAACACAATAACTCAAACATTCTTAAAAGTACAAACATACAATCAAAGTACAATGAAAAACGTAAAAAAAAATGTTTGTTACATGTAAAACCCTCACTTTAAGAGTAAGGTAAAACCATGTAAATCCTACAAAGCAAGTAAAGGATAAATACCATAGCATCAATCATTATATTGTACAGAAGAACGAATTAGACAAATATACCCTTGAGGCCTTGAGTCTTCAAATATGCATGAGCCATGAACAATCAGACCAATACTTTGCTCCAACAGCCGGGTTGAAGAACGGTGGTCCCAAAATCTGTATAACAAATAATTGCAAAAAAATCAACAACACATAATAGTTACAGAGTGTACTCTTAGAAATAATAAAAATCATTAATTTGTAATTCTTCCCTCTTTTCCTTTGTTGTTAGTTATACTCAGGTATAATAGATATTGTTATGTCATAAAAATTAAAAATTAAAATGAGACAATAAAAGAATATAAAATCAATATTAGTGAGTATAGAAGTTGAGACCTTTTTTCAGTGGCTTTGATTTGGAGTAAATGTGAAGCCATCAAGCTCGAATGTGGGAAAGTGTTTTATGAGAGAGTAGTCTTCTCCATATGGTACAGCGCATCTTATTGATAGGTTTGGGCATCCCTTAATTAAGAGCTTTTGTTGAGAATTGATGTGGCTAATACATTTGGGCAAACCCAACACATTTGGACAATCTTCAATAAGAAATTCCCGGAGAGAGGTAAAACAATGTAACCAATCTCGAAGCTCCACCAAACCTTCACAATTTTCAATAGAAAGATATTGAAGAGAAGTTGCAGCAGATTGTATGTCATTTGGAAGACTTGCCATTTTCACATTCATGATCTGCAATAGTCGGAGGCTTTGAAGGCCTTGAAGGGCATCTCCCTTGTTCATATCTAACTCTTCACAATTTGTTATGTCTAATATCTGAAGGTCAACAAGGTACTTCATACTTTTTGGAAGACTTGTCAATTTTGGACAATCTTCAATGTACAAGTATTTGAGGGAGTTGAGGTGCCCAATATCATCACTGTCCCACAACGAGATCAGACTCTCACATGAATCAAAATGTAAGAATTGTAGAGAACTTAATGCATTGAGTTTGGTGTCAACTAAGCTCTCTTGACACGTTGTCACTGAAAAACTCTTTAAGCTTTGCAACTGATGTATATCCCTTGGTAGCTCTTTTAATTGCTCACATACATTGGTATAAAAAGTTTCCAAATTCAATAGATTACATATTGTATTTGGAAGTGATTTCATGAGGGGATTGTATGACAAGTCAAGATATCTCAAATGCTTCAAGTTCCCGATCGACTTTGGCAGCTCTTCATACCAAAGACCCTCAAGATCCAAGATGCGTAAGCAACTGAGATTGGATATAATACCCTCTAGAAAGGACATGCTTACATGTTTCATTCTATAACCAAAACGAAACGTCCGGGCTTTCTTCGCTTTGAGAAGCTCTGTTGGAAATTGTTCTTCTTTTAAACTATCAATTTTCTCATATCCCCATACAATATGCCTAGCATAGTCTAAATCTGTCATCTTACCCAAAGTTACAACAGCTAACTCTTCTGACATAATGTTCACTGCTAGATCATGCAAAAGATCGTGCATTTTACCCTCGCAGTATACACTTACGATATGTTCACCTGATTCTTCAACCAAGAACTTTGATGTCAGTTCCCTGAAGTAAGAATATCCCAAGCCATCAATATCCTTATTTCTCTTATCCAGTGGCAACAATCCAAGTGCACTCCACATATATGGTACAAGAACTGATTATAATGGAGTATCTTTCACGTTCAAGGACAAGTAAGCAAAACATGGTTTTAAGTAAGATGGTAATTTATCATAACTTAATTTTAGCAGTGGTAAAACATTACCATAATGTTGCTTCAATTCTGTAAAACTTTCCATATCATTAATTCGTTGCCATTCATGTTTGTCCCTCACACTTCTTAATAAACTCCCCAAAGTATTCACAACAAGTGGGATGCCATGGCATTTTTTGACAATAGAACTGCCAATATCACAAAGACTCGGATATTTGCCTTCCTCGCCATCCTTGAATGCCAGGTGCTTGAACATTGACCAGCAAACTTCCATCAGAAGACTATCCAAATCATAAGACGATTCAAATGTTTGAGTCGTAGAAGCAACCACGGAGTTTCTTGTAGTGATCAAAACTACACTCCCCGAATTACCAACAGCTAGCACATCCATAAGCTTTTTCCAACTTGCAAAATCCTCAACCCAAACATCATCCAACACTAGCAAGTATTTTTTTCCACTCAATAAACTATGGAGTTTTTTCACCAATATACTCATATCTTGGTTAGGAGTACTGTCACCGGTACCATCTTTCAAAATGTCCTCAATGATCTTGGGTATGTGAAACGTGTCCGAAACACATACCCACAACTTAAGATCAAAGTGTTGGACATCATGATACACAAACTTAGCTAACGTAGTTTTTCCAATCCCACCCATCCCAACAATAGGAAGCACAGAGAGCTCACTAACATCACTGACACTACCCAATCTTCTTATAACATCTTGCTTAGCCTCATCTCTTCCAACGACATCAGGTACATGGACATATGAGCTTCTATCAAAAAGATCCCTGATGTCAGAAGTTGAGTACTCAACCGGATTCTCAGTCAAACCAAAATCATTTTTCTTAGCCACAATGTGTTCTAGCTGTTCACGGAGGTCTCGTATTTTGTGACTCACATGAAAAGAAAAAATGATGGGGTTTGAGGAGGAAAGATAGTACCTAAGCTTGCGGCGAAAACGACCTTCATTGACATGGCGTTGTAAAGCGTCAAAGGCGACTTCATCCAAGAGATCATCAATATCATAAACAACACGCTTGAGATCTCTTAGCCAAACTTTCATGGCTTCGTTCGAGTATTGCTTGTTTTCAGCATCATGGAGGACAGCACAAATAGCAGTGAGCTTATCAGCTATCTTATTAAGATCTTTCTTAGCTGACTTGGCCGCTTTTAATTCTTCGGAAACAGAGGAAATGGCAAGATCACCAGTAAAGGAAGCGATCTTACCAAGTATGGATTTAGCAATAGGCAAAATGATGGCTTCCGCCATCTTCAAAATTGTGGGAAAAACAAGATAAGAAAAGAAGAAAACATGTGAAGATGAGTGAGGGTGAGGGTGTACTATTTTATTAGTGTAGTAACGCCCTTCGATCTTAAGATGTGCTCGTAAAAAATGAGTGGTTAAGGCAACTCAAGTACAAATACCCTTAATTTGTTTTTTTGTAATTTCTCCATTCAACAGTTGATAAGTCAATATTGCTTTATAAATTTTGTAAAATAATTGAAATGGCTCCAGCCTACCTTTGATAAGTCAACAGTGATTGCTCATAAATTTTATAAAATAGAATTTTTTTTGCAAAAAATCAAGTGAGATTATTTGATTTCAAGGTTTTAAGGGTTATACTCCTTATTACTCTTTTTTGGTGCACAGGAATAACTTGGGTTTTAATAATTGATTTAATTTATTATGGTACACATCCTCCCTGTTTTCATATTTGACGCTTTACTAATAAGGTAAGAATGTAAGATCATTTTTTTTGGTGTACATAACATAGCCTTTGAATACGCTTTCTTAGCCACAATGTGTTCTAGCTGTTCAGGTGAGACTAATACGGTTTTAAAGAAGCCTTAACTAGGAGCACTGATCTCATCGCGTCAATTATGTACACAAAACCTCCATGTTTTCATTTTTGAAATACAAATACCCTAAAAATGTTTTTGTTTATTATTCTCTAGATCTACCGCTGAACATAAGGGATCCCTAGATTCCCTAAACATATGAAGTTGGGTTCTTTACTATCTTCCCCGGAACCTGAAAAGTTGAGATTTGAGAACAAGAGAAACTGTTCTGATGATCAGCAATGACATTGAGGGTGGTTGCATCTTGTAACGAGGTCAAAATCAAGAACACCCTCAACCTTTCAGACTAATAGAGTACTAGAGTGTTACAACCAAAAAAATCAGCAATCAATAAGGGAAAATATAAATGCTAAAAAACTTCTAAGAATCATCACTAACCATAGTGTTCATTTTTAATAAATCCCGTAAAAAAAAATAACTTATAAATGCGTAGAAATCTAAATTCCGATTTCATATCACCCTCTTCCAAGCAAAGAGTTTACAGTTACACCCAACACCCTAACTCTTCACCTGCACCTGTCATTTATCCCATTCAGATACTATATTTGCTACAATAATGCAACAGAGAAGTGTATGTTGATATGTCACCCCCCAACAAAGATGGGTGCGCCTCTTTAAAGTTTAAGACAAAACAATTGCACATTCGATCAGGAGTTAAGCCAACTTTTATGTGAGTTATATCTTTAAGGTAATGGGCAGACTTCCATTTTGTATTCCCCACACCAAAAAGGCAAAAATCTGTAAGATGGTCCGTAGAGCTCCCACGTTCCTTCTAAGGACTGCAAAGGTTTTTCAGGTCCTCATCCTTGGCATACCAATTGGGTATTATCTTCGAAATATGAGGATAAAGGTCCTTGTAAGCATTTCTGATGGTTCCTTCAGCAACACCAGTAGAAAGTGAGATATCTGCAAGAGAAGAAAGTTTTTCGTGCTTAGGGGCTGTTTGGTTAGACACTTGGAATACTGGAAACGAAGTGGAAAGGAAACATATAAGAGGGAAGAAAGGAATCATCTAACTCTTACCTTTTCATTAGTTTGGTTTAACTATGGAAAGGAATCACTTACACTTAACTCACTTTACTTTTGTTTACGGAGGATAAGGGCAATTGTTACCTTAAGTTTTAGAGACATAACAAATAGGTGGAAACCATTACCCCTATGGTAATTGTTACCTAAACCTTCTAACCAAACACTTGGTAACGGTAATAGTTAAATTGAATCCGTTTCCAACCCAAAAAAAAAAAAACTCTTACCAAACATGCTCTTAATACGATGAGCAAACCAACCTTACTATCCAATCTCAAATTTACATGAAATCAGACACATTTTCAGCACAGAGACTCAATTAGTCGTTGGTACTATTCAAGTACAAAACCAAACTACCAAGGATTGGACAAACGATCATTACATTACGACATACAACGTAAATATCACACGGGAAAAATTCTCAATTACAACGATAGCAGAGAAGGCCTAATCCACAATTGTTAATAACGAAAGTAGCAATTTAAGAAAAATACGGCCCTGTTTGGTTTTACTATAGCTTGTAGCTCGTAATTACTACTTGAGTGTAAGCACTAACCAAAAAGCTAAATGTTCAATTAATTTCAATAGCTTCTATGATCTCTTTAAAATACAACTTTTTGAGCTCAAAAGCTCTTTCAAAAATCTGTGTTTAACTGTTTACCATATCTCAAATTAACATTTTTTAGAATGGTCAAACCCTATAACAGGCCTCAAAAAGCTAAAAGCTCTCCTCCAGAAAGTTACTTCCTAAACAAGGTTGTATAACCATCATTCAATTTGGATTGGTTTACACTTTTCATTTCTTCCTCTCATCAAACCCCGATCTAGAGAAATCCACTTAACAGTCCGGCATGCAAGACCATTCTTTTCCTTAACAAACCCCTAAATCTTATACTGCAAACATTTAACAATTTCACCCATATATAGTAGTAGGAAATATCCAAAAATCAAGACTCAATGCCAATAGTGGATAATCCATTCCCTATCCACAACCTAGTTTCTCTCTATAATGGACAAACCCGAACACTTTAAGCAACTGGACAGTCAATAGGAACAGAATACTGTTCAAAATCCTTCGTGGTACTAAAAATTGAAATAACGCTATAAATAAAAGAGAAGTAAGCCAAAGCTCAAGTTCCAACCACTACAACAAAGAAAGTGATCTTCCATTTTCCTTTGAAACCTCTCCAACAATGGACGAATTTGATTTATTAAAAGGGGAGAAAATAGATCCTTCCAACTCCCTCGACCCTCCCCTTCCCTCCTTGCATTAGATATCCGAATAAAAGGATGGTGTATCCCTCCTTTTATCTCCTTTTCCTTTCCCTCATCTCTCTCTATCCAAACATAGTAACAATTAGAAATTGTCCATATTACAACTTACAAATAGGCAACGAAGCAAAACTGCAAAATGTTCTCACTAAATGCTTGCACATGTTATCCCCTTATTGCTTTTGTCCCCACAAATTTTTGAATAGTCTCTGCCCTCTAGAGCATTAATCCTTAACCAATTGACATCTAGCCACCCTTTAGAGAAGAAGGTTGCGACACACCTTTAAGTCTCTTTTGAAAAATATACATACAGCAGTGACGCACCCCCCCCCCCCCCCCCCCCACACACACACACACAAAAAAACACACACACAAAAGCATCTCCCCCACACACAAACACACACACACACACACACACAAAAAGCATCTCCCACATCTAAAATAAGCTGCATTTTAAAGGTGAACAAGATTTAACATCCAAACCCAGGATAAAAGAATCCAGGTAGCTGTAGATTATTGAGTCTTAACGATTGTGTACGTGCATCAATATTCAGAAATTGCACAATAGCAATAGCAGGTCATAATCTTCCTGATAAAACAAGAATCTGAATAGATTCCTATATGTGCAACAAAAGCTTCAAAATGATATAACAGAAGACAAACCTCGAAGGGGTTTTTTTTCCTCAGAAAGTTGGGTAATAATATATATCACTGCTGCAGCAATAGATATGGGACTTCTCCTGTATTGATTGCAAGAAAAAGAGCATGTTAGTACATGGATGCTTAAAAATTTATGTAGCGTGGTACCTATTACCAAAAAAAAAAAAAAAAAAAAAAAAAAAAAAAAAAAAAAAAAAAAAAAAAAAAAAAAGACACATGCATTCCTTGTATAACAAAACAGAGCTTTAGTGACTTACATATCTATAAAACAAGATATTATAACCATGAAGCAGCAGAATTAACATGGACACATGGTGCACCACAAATAAACTCTTACAACCTTCAACAATAATTATTTTATTTCAAAGTAAAAATAATTATTTTACGTAAATCTATCTGGCTAAGTATTCCTGGAGATAATGTACATCCTCTATCTCTTCGACTTTGTTTTATGGAATATACACAAACATGCATTTTCACAGCTCAACATAGCACTTCAGAGAAAATGGCTCAGTATGGGATAATAGCATACTGAAAATAAAGGGACAACATCTGAACCAGCTTCATGCAACTTAATTTTATAAAATAGCATTTGGTCTTGTTGATACAGAAATACTTTGTATGATACTTCAAATAGTTTCAAACCAGTATCTTGACTTAGAAATAGCATTTTTTTTTTTTTTTTTTTTTGACAAATAGAAATATTTTAACTTGCTAGAAACAATTCCTATTTCTATAAAATATCCTTTTGTAAGCAAAGCAAACAAGATTGAACTATAATACATTTAAAAGTACCACCTTATATCAATTTCTTCTGATTTCTGAACAGCTTCTTGAGCAGCCTTCATGGCTTGATTGTTCATACCAAGATTTGAACAAAAACGTCTCTGTAAGAAGTTTCAATCCCATGTCAAAAGAATATAATTAATTTCACGACATCAAACAGAATACTCCCTCTGTTTGGTAATAATCGCAACACTTTGACTTTTGCACTATTCATATACTTGATTTGACTATACTTTTTATCAATATATAAAATACATGTATTGCCGGGTAAAATATTTTTGGATTAATCTTTAGGAATTTTTGACATTCGCTACCAGGGAAAACACCTCTATTCACATTTGCTACCGTTTTAAAAAAAAAAAAAAAAAATTTACCTTGCTACCACCTAATTCGGAATTTGTTAGAAATTCCGTTAAGTTTATTAAAAATTAAAAAAAAAATCAAAAAAAAACTTAAAAAAGAAAGAAAAAAAAACCCAACCACCCCGTCCCCTCAATTGCCACCCCTCCCCCTCTCCATCCCCCCTGCCGACGCCAGCGACCTCACCCCCCTCCCTTTTCCCCACCCATGAAGCCAACCCCCTCCCCCACCCACGAAGACAATTTCCCCTCCCTTTCTCCCACGGTGGTTTTGGGGCGGTGGTTTAGGGTTAGGGGTGGCCGAAAAGGGTAGAAGGGGAGGGGGGTCGATTCCGGTGGAGGGAACAGGGAGGGGGGGCTGAATTCGGTGGGGTTGGCTTCGGTGGGTGGGGGAAAGGGAAGGGGATTGGCATTGTGGGTGGGGGAAAGAGAGGGGGTGGGGTCGCCGACGCCAGCCGAACCTTCGGGCGTCGGCCGTCGGCGGGGGGATAGGGAGGGGTGACAGTGGGGTGGTTGGACGGTGGTTGGGCCCCACTGACGGAAATTGTGATGGTGTAAGGCATTGGGTAGTAATTTCTAACAAACTCTTATTTAGGTGGTAGCAAAATAAAAATAAAAATTATAAATTATAAAAAAAAAAAATAAAAAAAAAAAAACAGTAGTGAATGTGAATATAGCAAATGTCAAAATTTCAAATATTAAAGGTCAGAGTTGTGTATCGGGCGGTCAAAGTGTTGCGATTTTTTTGAAACGGAGATAGTATACATATAGTCATTATATATAGTCATTGAGAGACAAGATACTTACCAGAAAATCTCCAGCATGTATAGTTCCCATGCCCACTGCTTGTCCCATTTCGACCTCCAGCTGTTTCACGATGTACTCTTTTGCACGACCAATGTCTTTTTTTGACGCTCCATTGGCGACAGAACAGATTTCTATATGAAATCCACATGTTCAATGAAGCTCAGACACAAATAAATGGTTGAAGATCCATATTTTATAAGATTCTAAGGCTGTACCCTTTACAGTCCGAGGCTTGTCTTCTTGCCGACAAGCTATGTATAGGCATGCAGCCAAAATAGCATCTTGATTTCTTCCTCTACTAGACTTCTGATCTTCTACTTTTTTGTATATCTCACTAGCTCGGTCCTGTTAAAGATAAAACAAACCATTACAAATAATTTACAAAGGTCAAATGCAAAAGCAGCCACAAAGGTAATATTGACCTTGTATGTACAGTATAGTGCAGCAAAAAGATATGTAATTAATGTTATTGGAAGCACAAAACAATCTTTAAAAAATACCTCCCTATTTACAGTTAAAGGTCAATAATTTTCTCACAGTGATAAGTGCACTAATAGCTCAATGAAAGGGATGGCACTAGACCACTAGTCATGACCGCCATCTTCACTCTTGAGTAATATTAATTCATCTAACCTACAGTGTTGTTTGTGAGGTGTCTTATTGAAGACTTTTCAAGCAAATTGCTTCTATGATAGATTTACACCCAAGCAAACAATGACTTACGCCAATCAAAACATAAGACTAAAAAGTAAATTAGTAAACAAAAGGAACAACAGAATTTTCAGCAAATAAAGGTTGCTTTGGCTAGCCAGCGTGTTTAAAAAACAAATCAATTCCAAAAAATATTAACCGGATAAAATTGAAGTCATTACCTTTATGGTCGAAACAAGACCCAACCTGAAACAACAAAATATTCCCATTAGCTTTTAGCTTCACAATTTCAGATTCAATGTTCAAAAGCAAATTAAAAGTAAAACCTTGACTTACACAAAAAAAAAAAAAAAAAAAAAAAAAAAAAAAAATTAATAACAAATAAATAAACAAAAGGCAAGACAATCATACATAAAGAACATAATCAATGAGGATGTTACCATGGATGATGTTATATATAGCTTGGAGGATTTAAAAAGAAAGGGGGGTACAATATGCTTTAATTTGACACAATTCGCCACAATGAAGTGCTCATGTTATGCACATCATCAAAGGGAGGCTTAAAAGGAGCATATGAATTTGTTAGCCAAGGTAGAGATTAGACCATAGAAACAATTCGCCAGAGTTGTAAGTCTACAATACACAATACCATATTAAGCCTAGCAGTGAAACAGCTTTTTAGTTACAAAATAAACCCACTTTCTTTAACATTAATTTCTAACAACAAAAGATCAAAAATGACAGGTCCCAGAAGTATTTATGTAAGCAACCTAAGAGACATAGCTCGTCCCTTCTTTTTGAAATTTAGGCTAGCATAAGATTGGTACTCCGTAGACAGGGAAGTGGATATTTGTTACAAACACTAAACTTGCTCCCAGACAATTTAGAGTATAACACTATTCTCACATCTCCAATTCCATGTTACCAAATATGATCCACCAACTCTTTCTCTCAATCACGCCACAATATAGCCCAAACACCATTCATTATTCCTTAGGACTAATCAACGAGACCACCAGCCACAATCTCCCTTCTTTTGGGTATGACCTAAAGAAAACATCCACAGAGCAACCCTAATGGCTTAAAATAGCATTATCTTCAACACACATTATATTCAGCAGACTGCCAACATTTATCTAAGTCTGCTTCTCTATTGCACAACCAAAAACCTCAATCAAGAACAGCCAAAAGCAAGCAGCCACATTCTGCAGCAGGATCATTTGAAAATAATGCAGGTTAAACACAATTTCACCTTCCAAATAAAATTAGTGAACAGGACGACGATATTCCTCAATAAAATTTAGAAACCATTTCACCCCTACTCCTCAACTTAGTTTCAAATTCAATACAAAAAGTTATCAACAATTCTCCCTCAATCATATCTGTACATTTTAGGAGTAAGCACAAGATTTTCACTACAACCAACAATATTACAATACCCCACGACTTAGTCTCGACAACATTATAATCACCCAGCTCCAAACAGTACTTGTGCAAGTAATCATACTCAAATTCCCTACATTTCGCCACAACACAGAACAACCCAAATGAACACATTCATTGGGATCATGAATTCATGACCAACAATCCAACACTTCTTCCGACAGCATATTTTTAAATCCAATATAAATTCACATTAATGCAAGGAGATGGACCAACCAACATTACACCAAAACACCATAGTGTAGTCTTTTCCAACCAAAAATTCACCCAACTTCATACTTTTCCCTCAGATTAACACCAAATCACCCAATAAATTTTCCAACTTCAACCCTCAAAAACAAATACTGTATATAATCCTACAACAATCAAGAAAATTCATTGTATCATCAACAAAAATACCCACCACCTTATCAAAAAATCAACTTTATTAATCCATTTCACAATAAACAATTCAAAGAGCTGAAATAACAATAAGGCAATAAAAATCAGACCTATCAGCCATAGTGGCAATGGTCTTGAAGGCTTGAATAAGACCTCGATCGGGGTTCGAACCCCGATTCTGCCACCGCCCTAGCGAAGACGATAAATAATCTCCGGTAGTACCATTCGGCTTTGATATAACGGTGGACAAACCACCGTCCGATAACAAGGGGTTGGTGGGTCCACCAACTCGGACCGGGTCATTATCATTCGACTCATTGGCGAACGTTCTCCACTCGGAGGTTTCATCGATTGAGTGAGATTCTAACACGAGTCCGCACTCCGAACAAACTGTGTCACCTGCAGAATGATCGAACACAACCTCGGTGTGTTTCTTGCAATCGCTGCAAAACGCATCACCCATTTCTCAAATTGATTGAAAATCCCAGATATTTTCCAGAATCAAAATCTGATCTTTTGTTTGTTTTTGATTGATTTGAATTGAATGGGGATTTGGGGTGATGGGTGTTTTTGGAATTAGGGTGGAAATTGGGGAAGAAGGGAAATGAGGAGAGGAGAGGAGAGGAGAGGAGAATCTGGGAAATGGAGGGGGTATGGGGGTATTTATAGAAGGAGAGGGTGTGGGTTTGTTGGCTTGTTAGGAAAGTCATGGGAAATTGATGTGGTAATAAAAAGGGAATGAATTAATGTATGTGTGGGACCTTTTGATTTGTGTCTGGGTTTGCTCCGTCTGTAATAATCGCATCACTTACCTAATCTATTGCAAAATATACATACTATTTTTGAGCTTCTAGGCAAAGCAGGACTTAATAGAACAAAGCAGAACAACTCAAAAGAACATGGTCTATATGAGTATTGTCGATTTGTCTCTACTATTTTTAATAATACCTTTGTTTTGATGGCCCCATGTAATAAGAGTGAAGAGATAGAGAAAATTTATAAAATAAAAAGAAAAGTGATGCAACTAATACTTTCATTTTAGGGAAGTGATGTCTTTCATCACCTCACTAGCATTGGCCACAACCACATATATTTAAAAGTATACCTTTTATTAATTGCATAAATTATATCTCGTGTATTAATACGAGTATGTTCTATTGTTTTAATTCTGCTCGTTAACTACGAGTAGTGTACGAGTACTAAAAGAAAGAAAGAAAAATATGCGTGGGACCAAATGACAACGATTAGAACTTAGAAAGTTAGAAGTAGTAAGGTGTATGTAGCGGTGGGCATGGGCCGTGCCGGGCCTACCGTGGGCCGTGCCTAGGCGGGCCATGAACAGTGTCGTGCCGGGCCGTGCCGGCCCACGGTGGAGGCGGGCCGTGCCGTGCCGTGCCGGCCTTCAAGCTTCCCCTGTCCACGGCACGGCACGGCCCACCGTGCCGGTCGTGCCGTGCCGGGCCGCCCGTCGTGCCGGCCCACGGCTTACCCTTTTTTCTTTTTCTTTTTTAAAAAAAACAATTAAAAAAAACTTTAAAAAAACTTGAATTTTTTTTATGAAAGAAAAAATTGAATTGAATAATTATACAATTTAATATTTGAATTTAATAATTATTAAATTTTTTATGGAGTTAAGTTATATTTGAATTATATTAACGTTTATAGCCGTTGGAGGGAAATAGAGCTGCTGCCAACTAGCCGTTACCCACGGGCCGTGCTGCGGGCCGTGCCTCGGGCCGTGCCGGCGGGCCATTTCACGGGCTCGTGCCGGGCCGTGCCATTTTTTTTTTTTTTTTAACGCAGCCCGCACGAGGCACGAGGGGCGTGCCGTCGTGCCGGGCCGGGCCACTCAGCGGGCCGTGCCGTGCCGGGCCATCCTCGGGCCGTGCCCGGGCCGCCCGCGTGCTGACCCGGCCCAGCTCTAGGTGTATGTGTTTAGATTTTGGACCGCATGCATATGCAGGTAGGTTTGTTACTAGTACTAATTTGTAAGTTATCGATGAAAGATATTTAATTTGTAACGGCTAACGTCATTATTACCACGTTTTTTAAAAATATCTTGCGTTCAATTTAGGTTGGCTAAATAAATTTACATAATTGAACCAGTTTTTTTTTTTTTTTTTTTTTTTTTTTTTTTTTTTTTTTTTAAGGAAACATAATTGAAGCAGTTTAGTTTACTTGTTTAGCAAATTAGCACAGTTGAGTTTGACAGATCAACTTTGACAAGTTGTGAGTTGTACACACGGACATTACTGTGTTAAACAAGCAAACATATACAGCCGTAACTGACTAAACTGTACTACTAAGCTCTAGATGTTCATTTGTTCAACATTCACGTACTCGTTATTTCGTTCAAGTGTTTATTGCATAATACGGAGTACATTAATGCAGAGTATGTAGGAATGTATGATCTTATAGCCGGACTACCGTAACATCTCATAATTATTACTCCACTCCATACAAAGAATGCATTTAAGAGAGTGAGGGATAGCTCAAATGGTTAGAGCTCCCCTCCCGATTCCAAAAGATCTTGGGATCGATTCTCATCACCTGCCCCTGTGGCTCTCTAAGCACCGAAAAAAAAAAAGAATGCATTTAACATAATCCCTCCGTTTTATTTTAATAGACCCATTTTAATTTCTATAGTCAAATTTTTAAAACTTTGACCAAACACTCACATTAATATATATACTACCTTCATTTCATATTATTTGCAACGATTAGTATGAAAAAAAATATAATGAGATATTTATATACGAAGTATATTGTTATATTCATTTCATGTGTATGTAATTTTATAATATTACGGAGTAAAATTTTATAATTTTGTTAATATACAATTAAATAAATTGATAGTCAAATGCATATCTTAAAGACCGTGTAAAGTCAAAATGAGACTACCAATATAAAACTGGAGGAAGTAATTTTTTTTTAGAGGCCATACTTTGGCACTTGTATTTATTTCGTGCCTTGTAACGCAAGTATCGAGTTGTGCATGTCCTAGGCCTTAGGCCTTAACATAATATGAGTAATGTTATATGCTAATATGCCAATAATAACTGTTCGCAAAGAACTTGTTCATTCGCAATAGACTAATGGTTGCTAGCTTGGTTGTTAGTTGTTTCACCGTATTTGTTGGTTTGACAAACTGTTTATACATAGTATATAACATCTATATATATATTAAAACCCAAGGCAAGAATTGTAATCATGTCACGTGTCATCATTTTTGCCACGTGTCATCATTTTTTGCCACGTGTCGTCGTGAATTGATAAATGATGTGGGGTCATGTGATTCATGTCATATTAAAACTAATCATCAATTTTCCCTCATAAAAAATTAATGTTCATAAATGCTAATTTTTTAATCCTCATTCTTTCGTTTGCTCATCTATATTTTGAAGAAATTTATAATAGTAGATAAAAATTCATTTAACAGATAAAACAAACTAATATGAAGTATAAAAGCTAGGTTACTGCATATTTCATAATGAACTTTGATAATGTTTAATAAAATTTATAAAAAAGATGATTTTTTAAAAAAAAAAATTATAAAACCATCAATTGATTTCCCTTTAATTTATTAAAGTTGTTTTTTAAAACAATTTACTATAGTTTTTTATATAAAAATTAATGACTCGGGGTATCGCCCGGGCCTCAAACTAGTTTATAATGATTGTTTGAGATTGAAAGAGAGACGAGCTTTCAAATTTTAGAGTAATTATGGCATTATCTTGTAAAAATAAATCATTTTATTCCGATAATAAAAATAAGGCAATAGCTAACGAATGTCCCTAAATAAGCTAGCTAAAAGTAGAAGTATTAAATAAAAATTACTACATTAATTACACTGATCGACACGTGATTTGGTCATGTTTTTCCAAATTAATACCACTTTAGGTAATATTTTAAATGTTTATCCAACACTCCGGGGGCGTTCGTTAGCAACATCCTACAAATAATAACATAATACATCAACAACCTAATTAATAGTCCAAATTCCCAAACTAACCACTCATTCTAATAATAATGACAATTCCCGTAAAAAAAAATGACAATATTACATAGTAGCTTGTATTGCCACATCAGATTTTCAATATACAAGGGTTTCAAGCTACAAAGTTCCACATTAGTTGGCTACAATACCTTGTAGCTTGCTTTTTTTTTTTTATTATTATTATTATTATTGTTTTTATTTTTATAGAATAATGATTTTTTCTTACTACTTGTATAATTATTTTTATTTTTATTTTTATTTTTTTTGAAAAAAGTCCTGAAGGACACTAAATTTCATTGATATAAGCCATACGGCATCTACAATTGATAATGAATTATAATGAAAACGAATTTAACAAAATCAAACAAGAATTAATCGGGGAAGGGCTAAGAATCCAAATACATAAATATAACAATTCGGCATATTCTCGATTTGTTGTCTCATACAACTTTTTGAGTGGATCCATCGCCGCTTCAATTCGCAATTTTGTGAGAAAGTAAATTCTTGTGCTGATTCCGTAACCCGAATTCGAGCCACAATCAATAGTAGCCCCGCACAACCGGAGACCAAATTAAGCACAAATAAAATCTTGTCTTTCGAAGGAGATCGAAAAAACCTTGTCTTTCGAAGGAGATAAACCCTTTCTTTCGAGGGAGACATTATTGTAACCTAAAACAAAAAGCTTAAAAGTAAATAAAAATTGGGGCTTTCCACCGATGGAAGCCCCTTTCAAATTGACAATGGAGACTAGGTTTAGGAGAGAGAAGAGAGAAAAGGAGGCTAGGGTTTTTTTAACGTTTATTTTTTTGTATAATTATTGGATAGTTGTGAATTGTGAATATTTATTAAATAATATGTTTACATTTTAGTCTACAAATAATACTACCAAAAAGGTTTCCAAAAAAAAAAAAAATACTACAAAAAATATTTTTTTTTAAAAAATATGATTAAGGCCCTGTTTGATTCACCTTAATTTTGCTGAATTGAAATTATTTTTACTGAACTGAACTTATTTTTACTGAACTGAACTTAATTTTACTGAACTGAAATTATTTTTACTGAACTTAAATTATTTTTACTAAACTGAAATTATTTTTACTGATTTTCTATTATAATTCTTCTTTAAGAAAACTGAATTTTACAGAACTGAACTTATTTTTACAGAACTGAAATTAATTTTACTGAACTGAAATTAATTTTACTGAACTGAACTTATTTTTACTTAATATTATTTTTTTAAGGTGAATAGAACAGGGCCTGCCTAAGAAAACTTAAAATATTAAAAAAGAGTGTGAAGGAGATGGATCCAATAAAATCGAAACATATACGATGTACATTTATCCAGCGATTTGCATGCCAAATTACCTGTATTTATCTCACACAGTATATTCCATTTGGTATAAATTAATATGCAATATTAAAATTATATATATATATATATATATATATATATATATATATATATATATATATATATATATATATATATATATATACTAGTTTTGTGCCCGTGCGATGCCCGGGTTGTTTATTAATTTTAAGATAAATTTTTAATCTATATGTCAAATTTTAAAACATATCATTGATACAAAATTAGTTAGGATTGATGAGTTTTTGTGATGATTAAAACTATGTAGTAGGCATGTAATGACTAATAATAATAACATTGGTGAAAAACATTTCTTGACTCGTAACCTGAAATAATGACCCTGTTCGAAATGACTCGTGACCCGACCCGATTGACAGGTCTACACACAGTAATAAAATTATATATATTAGATTGTAAAGTATATTGTTTTAATTGATTAGAATATATTATAAATAATGGATGTGGTGCATTTTGAGCTAATTCCTTAGCTCCAAAAAAATACTATGATAAAAAAAATAAATTTATATGATAATTTATGAGTGTCATAATTTTTTTTTTAATAAAATTATAATTTAATTTATACATACGAAATATTAGTACTTTATCGAAAATAAAACTCTAAATTAACAATTTTATCCTAAAATTCTATCCAAATCTAATATATATATAAAGGGGAGTTTTTTCCCGGGTTTTTAGAGAGCCACATAGATCTAATTTTCTTAGTGTGCCATGTAGGATTATAAATTTTAGTAGTAACCAATTAAATAGGAGATTATTAAAATCTTTTATAATTAAATAATTCAAATGCCACGTAAGCAAAATTGGCGAATGAGATTTTCCAATTTAAATTAATTAAATATAAAATATTATCTTTTGATATTAGGAATTTTATCTAAATATATAACAAATTTTAGAACATAAATATATGTATAAAAAAAATTTATTTTTAAAAATTCAAACAAACCGTGCATCGCACGGGCTTCATCTAGTTTGATTGAAAATAGAATTCTAAATTAACTTTTTTATCCTACAAATTGAATTTTATATAACTTTATCCTACGTGGCGCGACACTTGGCGAAGACACTTGGCGAAAAGTTGGAATGCCAAGTGTCGCTATTTCGTGCCCGTGCGATGCCCGGGTTGTTTATTGAATTTTAAGATAAATTTTTAATCTATCTGTCAAATTTTAAAACATATCATTGATACAAAATTAGTTAGAAATTGATGTGTTTTTATGATGATTTAAACATTTCTTGACCTGTAACCTGAAATAATGACCCTGTCCGAAATGACTCGTGACCCGACCCGATTGAAAGGTCTACATAGAGTAATAAAATTATATTAGATTGTAAAGTGTATTGTTTAAATTGATTAGAATATATTATAAATAATGGATGTGGTGCTAATTCCTTCGCTCCAAAAAAATACTATGATACAAAAAATAAATTTATATGATAATTTATGAGTGTTATAATTTTTTTTTAATAAAATTATAATTTAATTTGTACATATGAGATATTGGTACTTTATCAAAAATAAAACTCTAAATTAACAATTTTATCCTAAAATTCTATCCAAATTTGATTGAAAATAGAATTCTAAATTAACTTTTTTTATCCTACAAATTGAATTCTATATAACTCTATCCTATGTGGCGCGACACTTGGCGAAAAGTTGGAACGCCAAGTGTCGATATCTCGTCGCCTGGCTAAAAGTTTAAATAGACTTCATGTGATAAAAAAAAAACCGTCAAGTGTTGCGCCACCTTGGATAGATTTCATAAGATAAAAAAAAATTAGCTAAGAATTCTATAGGATAGAATTTTAGAATAAGATTACTAGTTTAGAGTTATATTTTTGATAAAATATCAAATAATAAATTTATAATTAGGCCACAAGACAACATCATTTAACATTTTAATTTTTCACCAAGTATCTACGTTGGATAAATATAGATTGACTTTGTAGCAAAAGAGTTAATTTAGAATTCTATTTTCAATCAAATTGAATTATAATACGTAGTATAATTTTATCTTAAAAGTCCATAAACTACCCGGGCATCGCCGGGTCACAAGATATTAAAAAAAAGAGATGAGGTGTGTTTTTAAGGAATGTGTTGAGATTAATGGTCAATTTGGCCCAATTGCTTCTCTTTGATTGCATAAACAATGTTTACAACTTACAACATATGTCTTGAGATTATTAGTATTTGTTCATATTTATTGAACTGAAATGAACGAATTGAACTAATTGAAAATGAACTGAACTAAATAGAGCTGAAATGAATATTTTATGAGAGAAGGAGATTAGGAGCTGAACTGAAATTAAACTGAAGTGAACATGCCCTTAGTCTATACGTAGTACATATATACACCTTCTTCAAAATTTCAAGTAGTGTTGCTCAATCAAGCAAGTCTGCCAATGTTATTCCAACGGTCAAGGTACTGCTTTAATTTGATACTTTTCAAATTTGGGTGGAGAAGATGCTCTAAGTTTATAATGTGTACACCCCCTCATTCAAATGGTTTCCGCAACAATGCACCAATAATTGAGCAAGTCTATAACAACTAAATGATTGATGATACTATCCGAATCACAAAGATAAATACTTTATACTCCCTCCGTTTTTAAATACTTGTTCCACTTTTTTTTTTTTTTTTTTTATAGTCGTTTTTAAATACTTGCTCTGTTTCCTTATTTGGTAAGTTTTTGCAATAATTAATTAATTTCTCTCACCTAGTGAATCCATCATTAATCATATTTGATTAATTTTATGCTCTCTCTCCTCCAATTCTCTCCACTACTCTTAGCTTGTTTTTTACAATTTTTTATTCTTCCACCAACCTCCACTACTCCATATTTTTATTACTTTTACTACTTTCTCCTAAAACTCCACGCATGGAGAAATGGAGCAAGTATTTAAAAAGGGTGGGAGTAATAGTTTTAGAAATTACTAATGTATCTTGCTGAGTCTTGTTTGAGACTTTAAGTCAGTAACAGTTGTTTCTATTTATCAATTACTATAGATTATAGAACAAAACTAAATAATATTACTCTAATTGAACATGATTCCACTTCAACTCTAATTGAACGGTATAAGGTTTGAATACTTGTACAGTATATAGGCATGTTTGCCGTACAATCTAATCCGCATTCCTCTTTGTGGAAAAATGAGGAGTAAAACAGGCAAGCGGTAAGCTTAAGGTAGGGCAGAATACACACTAATTGGACAAATTTTAACCTTTTGTCTTAAGTTTCTTGTACTGAAGGACCTAATTAAGACCTAACTCATAACGAGTACAAAATTAGGAAAAGAAACTTAGAAAAAAGAGTGATTGTTTAGAAGTATTTCCCATCTTTAAATAACTTGAGTCATTAACAATTTAGTTAGGCCTATTAGTGTATAGCTTATGGGCTGATGTTATGAGCCTTAATTTGTTTAGGTTGTATATATATACTTGTGCATACTTTAATAGAAAAGACACTACACTATCCTCTATTCTCTCTATTATTGGCATGGTATCAGAGTCATGTTGTAATCTTGTATATATATGTGGTTGTGCATACTCTAATAATAAAGACACACCATACTATTCTCGCTATTCTTGACAGATTCTAATAATACCCGTCGGTATAAATGTGTACTTTGATAATGCTAAAAATAACAAATTAAAGAATCTATTGATACTAACAAATTATTTTACAATGAATGTCAATTATACTTAGTGATACATTAAAGCAACATTATAGATGCTATAGCAATTTATTGTCCATTATACATGTCCATTATACTTGTAGTAAATGACTCAATATGTTAATTTGACCAACATCAACAAAGTTGTACCGTTATAACTTTGTTGACATAAAATAAAAAAAAAAATAAAAAATGTTACAAATTAAACTTTCAAAAGTAGATGATTAAAATCATTTCCAATTTCCCAAAATGGGAATAAACTCAATCAAACAAATAGTTCTTCCATTTTTTTTTTTTTAATGTTTCAACTTTTATAAACACTATTTTCTTGTTGATTATTTTTCATGATATATATACTTGTCGAGTTGATTTTTTTTTAAACGGTAAGATGGGGGAATCCCCCTCCTATCATAAAGGGGGTGTTATATACCGCCATCCAAAATGATCAAAACCGTCAACATTTAGTGTGAATTGACAACCATACCCTTAGTACTTCACCACTATCTTCCCTCTTGCCACCAATCACTAACACCTTGACACCACCACCCCCAATTGATGACTAACACTACCACCACACTGACCGGTGACGACGACCACCACCACAACCACCCTGACCGGCGACCTACCACATCCCCCTCAAAGATGACCCACCACCTTCCCTCTTTGGCGGAAAGGTGGTGGTTTTTTTTTTTTTGACAACCGTACCAACCGGAGCTCAAAACCGGTTACCGGGCACAATAACCGGTTTTGGGCTCTGGTAAACATGGAATCGGTTAAGGTGCACGGTAACCGGAGCCCAAAACCGGTTACCGTGCGTGGTAACCAAAGCCCAAAACCGGTTACCGTGCACGATAACCGGTTTTGGGCTCCGATTATCGCGCACGGTAATCGGTTTTGGGCTCTGATTACCGCGGTTGCCTGAAATAAAAAAAATATATTAAACCACCATCTTCCCGCCAGCTGAGGGAAGGTGAGGGAAGGTGGTGGGTCGTCATAGAGGAGGGTATAGTATGGTGGGTCGCCGATCAGGGTAGTGGTGGTCATCACCGATCAAAAGGAGTTGTGGGTCGCCGGGAGGATAAGGGGTGGTGAAGTAATAAGGGTACGATTGTCCATTCACACCGAATGTTGGTGGTGATGATCATTTTTATTGGCGGTGTTTAGCAGTTCACCTAAAAGGGGGGATGAGGAGTAGAACCTATGTCACATCTGGGGGAGATGGAGGGACTAACCATCCCTCCAGCCTCCACTCCTCACTCTTCAAGTTGTAGTTATGTACTTGTGTGTGAACATATCATTAAATTCGTATTCTTCGTAGTTAAAATTATGTACGACAAATACTCCCTTAGAGCTTAAATAGTTGACACGTTTGACTTTTTTTACTATTAATATAACGGCTTTGATCATCGTATTTTGATATCGTATAAAAAATAAATTTTATTATAAAATATGTTGTTAAATAGGTATTAGTACAAAAATTCATAATCTCAAAAATTTAAATATTTTTTATTAATATTTAATCCTATGTATCTGAAATTAAATTAATACATTGACATGAGAATAGAAACATTACGGAGTACTATTAAAAATAAAGGGAGGAAATACTCAAATACCTACCAATTATTGATTGTACGACTGGGTCACATACTCACATCAGAGTATAATTCTGATACCCAAGAAGTTATTGTACTGGCCTTCTAATGGTTTTCCGCTGCAATAGGCTAGTGTCCAATGTTCCAGCTTTAGAAATATGCTCTATGGCATCCTTAAGCCCAATAATCTTTTTTAGTCCAATAAGACTATTTCTTATGTCTGATATTATATCGTTGTTGTTTTTAGGGGCAATTGGATACTTGGACAATTGGACCAAATATATACTCCCTTTATTTCTAAAAGTTCGACTTATTTTGTATTTACGTGGTCTCCAATTAACATGTTTGACTATAAATATCTTCTGGTATGTATAAGTTAAAATTATAAAAAGTTGATATTTGGAAATTTATAATAAGTGAAATCTAATTAGATCTCATATGCTAATTTATTTACTACCTCCGTTTCTAATTATGTGCAACAAAGAAATATTTAATGTATCACAAGTAATATCCCTTTGTTGCACTTAATAAGAAACGGAGGTACTACATTGTATAAGTCATTGGTGTAGTCAAAAGTTATTTTATTTTGACCCCCATGAATAGTAAATGAGTCGAACTTTCAGAAATTGAGGTAGTATTTGATAGAGTATAAAACATATTTCTGGGCCTCAACCATCAGTTTAAGCTTTTGGTTGAATTGGTCCACTAATATGGTATCAGAGCCAGTGTGACACAAAGGTCACGGATTCGAATCTCATCCGCCCCCCCTTCAAAGTGGAATTCATTCGCACCAGGTATGGGTGGGCCCCAAAGGGCTTTTCATGTGAGGGGAGTGATAGAGTATAAAACATATTTATGGGCCTCAATCATTAGTTTAAGCTTTTGGTTGAGTTGGTCCACTAACAGTATTTCCTTTGTTCCAAGTTAAATAACACAGTTTGACTATGTGCACTATTCACATAAGTACATAACTTACTATGAATTTGCTTGTGATTTCGTGTTGAGAAAAAACATATTATGTAGAGTCTTAGGGCATGTTCTGATTTACTGCACTGTTGATTTACTGAATTGAGTTGAACTGAACTGAACTGAACTGAGTTGAACTAAATTAAATAGAGCTGAACTGAACAAAACTTAGCTGAAATGAATTGTTTATAAGTGAAGAAAATAAGGAACCAGACTTAACTAAACTGAACTGATTAGAACTTATTGGAGCTGAACTGAACTGAACTAAAATTAAGCCAAAGAGAACAAGCTCTTATCGGATTTGTCTCAATATCTATTTTTCAAATATCTAATTTTTATAAATATTTCTAATATGTAATCAAAGATATCTGCATTAAAAAGTATGCATTCACAAGCGAGCCTAAATATGTCATCTAATATATAACAGAGGATTTTATGTGTACTAACTAAAATCAATTTTATTTTCATGTGTTGTACTACGCACTATGGCGTAACTTGGGGAAGTGATTTTGACACACCAAAAATTGATTTTGGCACACCCATTGTGAGAGCACAGTTTTCAAAACTCCTCTCACATGAAGGTGTGCCAAAATCAATTTTTGGTGTGCCAAAATCATTTCCCCGTAACTTGTGGTAAGAAGTATTTATTTTTAATTGATAGATGTTTACATATCTTGATCATCTGACACTATTTCCTTTGGATTTTTTTTTTTTTACCCCTAACACTTTTCTTTTTACAATTATCGATACATTATAAACGTTTAAAATTTATAAATATTTGATAATGAAATAGTATAACTCAAGAATAATCTAACAAGATCCACATAGCTATTATTATTTTTATTATTATATAATATATATGTCATCAAGCTAGTCAAAGTAAAAACATATAAATAATGTAAAAGTCAAAATGTTGATATTAAAAAAAAGAGATGAAGTATGTTTTTAAGGAATGTGTTGAGATTAATGGTCAATTTGGCCCAATTGCTTCTCTTTGATTGCATAAACTATGTTTACAACTTACAACACATGTCTTGAGATTATTAGTGTTTGTTCATATTTACTGAACTGAAATGAACGAATTGAACTAATTGAAAATGAACTGAACTAAATAGAGCTGAAATGAATATTTTATGAGAGAAGGAGATTAGGAGCTGAACTGAAATTAAACTGAAGTGAACATGCCCTTAGTCTATACTATAGTCATTGGGCCCTAAAAATGTGTAGATCCTATTTTAATTAGTATTGAGGTGGATCCAAATTATTGAAATTTGGATTGGTCCAAATTGGATTTGGTAAGAAATTCATATTGGATTGAATCCATTGGTTGGAAATTGAATTTATTTCATATTAGATTGAATTGATGAATTCAACACTTAAAAATCAAAATAAACCCCTAATTGTTTAACGCAAATTTTTTATCATTAATATATATCTATCCATCTATCTACTACCTCCGTCCCCAAAATTTCGACCATTTTGGGTTGATTTTATTAAACGCGGGTCTGGGCCGCACCCGCAAACTAAGGAGGTTCCATCCCAAAACCATATGACAATAGGAGGAGTAACCCCTCAGCCTTATAAAGTGTTTAATTCTCTCTTCTTCAACCATGGGACACTTACATGTGGTGAGTTGGTGACACTTGAGAGGTTTATTCTTCAACAGATTTCGCGGTTATTAAAAAACTTAAATAAAAAGAAATAAAAACATATTGGAAAATTAAATATACATGGAGTATTAAAATACATTAAAAAAAAAATCAAAATTTTATATGGGAAAACTAATTTTGCACAAACATTGTTGTAAATTGGTGGACATTTTAATGCAAATGGGTCGATCATTTTGGAATTGAAATTATGCCAAAATGGTCAAAGTTTTGGGGTCAAAAGGAGTATTTTATAATTGTATATATCTTTTGCACAATTTTTAACCAATTCCTACTATTCATTAATTGAGCAATATATGCACTCTATTTTTTTTTTTTTTAAAGAGCATCAATAACTACCTATTACATTTAGTTTTGTAAAGAACCAATCAAAATATTCAAAGATTATTTTTCATCGCAAGAAATATGTAACCTGTGCTAAAAGCACTGATGCATTCTAGAACCTACAATGAATTGGTACTTAGTAGTTCAAATTTTGATCTCTTCAATGTGGGAAAGTGGTAAAGGCCCATAACTCCGGCGGTAATAGGGCCGTGGAGGCGGGGGATAAAGGTGGAGATGATAAAAAAAAGCTTAGCAATTAATAAGCATGCTTAATACTCCGTATAATAATTAACTAAGTCAAAGGAAAAGATAAATGTATGGGACCCAAAAAAAAGGGATATTCATATCATGATGAGTAATGTATGTATCTAAAGCTATACAGAGGATGTCCTTTTGTTGATGGAAGAAATGAAGAATTGAAGATGTAACATAACGTATTCTGACACGCCTTTGTTTTAAAACACTTGCCTTTAATTTGTCAGCCTTTCCGGTATTTTCCCATCTCCTGCTGCCTCCAATCTTCACCTTCTTCTTCATGTACCATATTCGTATACTCGTACAGTCGTAACTCATACTCCTAGTATCCAATACTATACCGGTATTGGCTAATTAGAAAATTCTCCGTCTTTAAATAAGGGTTTCACTTTAATTTTTGAATTTATATCATACTTTGTGCTAGAGTTTCATCTTATTCAACTAAGTAATTTATCGTATATTATAATTACTTGCATAAGTCTAGAAACAAATTAATAAACTAAGGGTCTGTTCTCATTGACTGAACTCGATCAACAGAACTGAACTGAACTGAATTAAGCTGAACTGAATTGAGCTGAGCTGAACTCAACTGAACTGAATTGAGCTGAGCTGAACTCAACTGAATTGAGCTGAGCTGAACTGAACTGAACTGAATATTTTATAAGAGAAGGAAATAAGGAGCTGAGCTGAACTGAACTGAATTTCAACGTAAGAGAACAGGCCCTAAGACATCATAAACTCTTTTTTTTATTGACCATAATAAACTAAGACATCATAAACTCTTTTTTTTTTTTTTTTTTTTTTTTTAATTCAAGAAAGTTTTAGATTAGTTTAGATAAATTCAAAATATAGTCAAAAATTCAAAATAATGTAAGTTTTAATAATTTATACAAGTATAAGTTAGAGACAAAATAATATAGAATATAAATTCAAGTGCTCGTTTATTGCTAAGCTTTTTTTACAATATTTGTTTTGTTGTGTAATTAGTGTGTTTTTGTGATGATTTTCTAATTTTATACAATTTTCAAAAGTATTTTTAATGCTTATAAGTAGTCCTAAGGGTTATGTATATCGTTTCCTTTATTTCTCATCTAATTCAACATATCTTAACTATACTCATAAATAAAGCAATACGGAGTATTATACTTGTACATCAAATCACATATTTTATTCTTAAATCATAACCAAAGCTTATTCATTTAAAACTTCAATAAGATCAAGATCTGAAAGGCCTCTGCTAATGGAATTTTAATTTGAACCCTCTAAATTTTTTTAGGGCCTATTTCTTTAAGTTCTATCTATTAATCCAAGACTCTGCAAAACTATAGAATATAGAATGTTAGTCACGTGATGTAACAGTTCACAACATGCATAAATTCTTAATTACTCAACTTGAAAGTAAATCAATTCATCCAATCAGATTATATTATGATCACTTTGATCATATTCAACATTATCCAAGTATTAAAAATTAGGCTATTTTGTTTTTTACCACCTCACAAAAACACGAAAATCTCTTTTACCACCTCCCAAAAAAAGTATTTTACTTTACCACCTCATAAAAAACACGAATATAGGTTTTACCACCACTTAACTGATTCCGTTTAAGAATTCGTTAAGTGGGCCCATAAAGCCACGTGTCGTGCTATTATTGGCCAAAAAAAGAAAAAAATAAAAAAAAAAGAAAAAAAAATTAAAAAACTCTAAAGCTACCCAGCCACCGCCACAGCGCCACCACCACGCCACCACCTAACCCACAACTACCCCCCGAACCTACCACTGGCGGCGCAACTCCACCCCCTCCCTCTTCCAACCCACCTGAACGCCCCCTTCCATCTCCCGCAACCGCAATCGACCCAAAAACCACCAACCCACAACCCTCAATGACCACGAATCCCCCCAAAATAGCCACGATTTCGGCCACAAATGGCCGAAATCGGCCGGTTAAGGCCACTCAGCCTTAAAACCGGCCGATTTCGGCCATTTGTGGCCGAAATCGTGACCGTATTAGGGAAGGAGGGTTTTGGGTTTGGTGGTTTTTGGGGGTGTTACGGTTGCGGGAAAGGGAGGGGGAGGGTTTAGGTGGGTTGGGGCTGGTGGTGCGACGCAGGTGGTGGTTTCGGGGAGTGCTGTGGTGAGTTGGGGGGGAAGGCGGCGGTGGCGCGGGGGTGGTGCCGCGGTGGTGGCCGGAGTAGTTTTAGGTTTTTTTTTGTTTTTTTTTTTAATTTCTCTTTTTTTTTTAACAAATAAAATGCTGACACGTGTTACTGTGGGCCACACTTAACGGAATTTTTGGATGGAAACCGTTAAGTGGTGGTAAAACCTATATTCGTGTTTTTTATGAGGTGGTAAAGTAAAATACTTTTTTTGGGAGGTGGTAAAAGAGATTTTCGTGTTTTTGTGAGGTGGTAAAAAACAAAATTTCCTAAAAATTAATCTCTTCTTCCTGCAAATTTGAAGTAAGTAGAGTAATTTTAAAACCAGGAATCCTAAGGCTTGATACTCTCCACGTACTTCCAATAATAATTGAGGATAACCATGACTTTGCACTGTATTATTACTGGCTCATTTTTCTATTAACTGAAATTCTTCTGGAGTCACATGATCTACAATATAATTTAGATTGAATCAAATTTCATATGGAATACAAATTTTGGGGTCCAATGGATGCCCTATACGTAACTCCAAGCTCAAGTTCACTATTTCGATTTAGTTATTTATGTGTGTATGACTTAGGGCCTGTTCACATTTACTTAATTTCATTTTGATACAGTTCAGCTCTAATTAGTTCAGTTCAGTTCAGCTTCAATTAGTTCAGTTCAGCTCCTAATTTCCCTCTCTCATAAAATGTTCATTTCAGCTAAGTTCAGTTCAGTTCCAATCAGTTCAGTTCAGCTCTAATCTGTTCAGTTCAGTTCAGCTCAGCTCAATTCAATAAATGTGAACATGCCATGAGTTGAAACTCCACCTATTTTTGAGTTCGCCTTGTATTTAATTTTAATATCCCAAATCATTTTAATTACTCAATTTTTAATTGGTATTATAATTTTTAGAGAACCATATCGACAATAATGTAAACATGTAAATTAGATTTAGGCCGTGTTTGATGAAAAACTAAAAGGTGAAGCTGATTTTGAATAGCCGATTTTATTAACTTATTTTATTAGCTGATTGTATAAAAGTGTTTAGTAAATAAATGATTGTTTAAAGTTATTTGATTATGTGAAATGACCAATAAGCAATTGTTGGGTAGGTTGTTCATATAGAATATTATATTATATGAGGGTATAAGTGTCATTTCATCATAAGAATTAAATTAGCTAATTGAAAAAGCTCTTAAAAGGAGAAGCGTTTTAGATAAAAGCTTATTTAGAGAAATAAGTTTTTTAAATAGCTTTCCACCAAACACCTTATGTTAGCTTAAATTATTTAATAATTAAGCATATTCTGATTGGCTGAATTGCGCTGAACTTATTGAAACTGAACTGAACTTATTGGAACTGAACTGAATATTTTATGAAAGAAGAAAATTAAGAACTGAACTGAACTTATTGGAGCTGAACTGAACTGAAAATAATTTGAAGAGAACAGGCCTAGTTCAGTTCAGTTCTTAATTTCCTTCTCGCGTAAAATATTCAGTTCAGTTAATTTGAAGAGAACAGGCCTAGTTCAGTTCAGTTTAATTCAGCTCCAATAAGTTCAGTTCAGTTCAGCTCAACTCTAATTTATTCAGTTCAATTCAGTTAATTAGAACAGACCCTTAATCGATCAATAACTAATGTTTAACCAACAAAATTGGTAGAATTGAGAACATAATTGGGGATTAGAATTTAGAATAAAGGAGATCAAGTTTCTTTGTTGGAATGGCTAGTTGCAAAAACATGTGGTAATGTAGAAATGGCAGATGCTAAGGATGCTCGTTGGTCAGTTGGTCACAAGTTGAGAATAATAATAAAATGAAGATGGTAATAAAGTTCATTCCAAAAAATGTTCACTCTTTTTTTTGTAGCAAGAAACAAAGCACATGTTGTACATGTGATCAGATTCTTATCCATCTTCATTTCATCTCCCAATTAATGGCATCCTGTTTCCCACTTTGCATTGGTCACCTTTTATTTTTATTGTATAATTACTACATTATTGTGATTAGGTGATATATATATATATATATATATATATATATATATATATATATATATATATATATATATATATATATATATATATATATATATATATATATATATATATATATATATATATATATATATATATATATTAAAGGGGAGTTTTTTCCCGAGCTTTTAGAGAGCCACGTAGGTTTTAATTTTCTTAGCGTGTCACGTTAGATAATAAATTTTAGATGTAGCCAATTAAATAAGAGATTATTAATTTCTTTTAGAATTAATTAATTCAAATGCCACGCAAGAAAAATTGGCGAATGATATATGTAAGTTTAAATTAATTAATATAAAACTTCCTCCGTTTTTAAATACTTGCTCCATTTCTCTTGGACACGCATGTCGACCCTAATTTTTTATCACTAATATCTTTAATTATCAATAGGTATAAATTCTAACAATTAAATTAAAAATCTATTCATTGAGATGATTCCAACAAGTACCCACACGACTATATTTTTTCTTGTGTATAAATCACAAATATTAGTCAAAGTAGGATAAATAAATAATGCAAAAAATAGAAATGGAGCAAGTATTTAAAAACGAAGGGAGTATTATCTTTTGATATTAGGAATTTTATCTAAATATATAACAAATTTTAACACATAAATACAAAAAAAAAATATATATTTTAAAATTTTAAACAATCCGTACATCGCACGAGCTTCATCTAGTTCATGTATATAAGAGATCGAGTTTTAAAATTCTCATGCATTTGTATTATTCCTTCTCTTGTATTCTTATGATTGATGTGTTGTATATATATGGTGATCACGAGTTAGTTTTTTATTTTATGGAATACAATTTTTCATAACGAGACTTGTGATTTAAAAATGGTTTTATTTACAAAGTTATCACAAAGAATAAGGTATTTAAAGGTTCGGGGTTCATGAATGAACCATTGAAGACTAAACCAATTAAATTGGAACTTATTTATGGAAAAAATTATAATGCCTATTCCTAAGGTTCTACTCTTTATTTTTATTAATCTACTAATTTCTACAAGAATAATGTTAACATCACGATGATCTATGATTTAACTAATGGGAGATATTCATCTCTTTCAAATACTTTTAAGTCATCAGATTATTTTCAGTTCAGTTCAGCTTCTAATTTCCTTCTCTCATAAAATATTCAGTTCAGTTCAGCTCTAATAAGTTCAGTTCAGCTCAGCTCATTTCAGTCAATGAGAACAAACACGTAGTCTTACCAACAGATATCAGAATTTCACTCCATAAACTAAAAATGATTTGTCCTCCTTATTTCACATGACTAATAATCTGAAGAACTATAGCAAAAAAATTGAGTTAAGCACACAATTAGGTACTCAATTGTTAAAAATTTCACCTTTTAGGTACTCAATTATTTTTACTTTGCTTTTGGGTACCGAGTTAAGAATTCAGGCCAAAAAATTAAATCAGCCGACGAATTCAGTACCTTGGGTTAAAGAATTTAGTACCCTTGGTTAAGTATGTGGCCCCCACCCGATTAAAAAAATTAATATTTTTAAAAAAAATGTAATAAATTTGACTAAGAAACTAGCCGTTGTTTCTCTATTTAAAGAGGCATGAACCTGGCAGAAAATTTATCAAAAACAGCAAGAAAATTCATCAAAATTCATCAAAATTCATTCATAAAAAACAGCAAGAAAATTCATCAAAATTCATCAAAAACATCAGCTTAACCAACAACAAAACAGGTTCATTGAGCATGTTATTTAGGCATAAATTCTGCAAGGTTTTGCCAGATTTTGTAGAAAAAAAAAAATAAAAATAAAAAAACCAGAAACAGAAGGGCTGTTGCTTCTCCTGCTGCTGGTAGTTCAACTCTGCCACAAAATCAGCCATTGTTGCTTCTTTTGTCCAGCCACAAAATCACCCATTGTTGCTTAACAAATTCATCCAAAACCATTTGTTAAAAAAAAAAAAATTCGAAAACCCAAATTTAACACAAAAACCACAACCAATCGACATCATCAATTTGTTAAAAAAAAACCCCAAAATTCAAAAACCCTAGGTCGCAACAAACATCAACAAATGGGCAAAAAATCCAAAATTTATATCAAATTAACAACATAAACGATGAGAAATTGAGCTTACCTCAAAAAAATGGCGGCTTTTGGTGTCGTTTTCCCCAGATTCGGATTCGAGCACAAAGGTTGCTCGTTGTTCTTCGACGTTCGCAGCAAAGTTTCCAGAAATGGGAAAGAATAAAGGAGCAAAAAGGGGAATAAAGAAAAAGAAAGGGAAAAAAATGGGTTGACCCGCGAATTTTTTAATCGGGTGGGGCCCACATACCTAACCAAGGGTACTAAATTCTTTAACCCAAGGTACTGAATTCTTTGGCTGATTTAATTTTTTTGGCCTAATTTCTTAACTCAGGGTCTGTTCTGTTCCGTTGAAATTCAGTTCAGTTCAGTTCACTTCAGTTCAGTTCAGTTCAGTTCAGTTCAGTTCAGTTCAGCTCAGTTCAGTTCAGTTCAGCTCTTAATTTATGTCTAATGATATTGCTAATGATATAAAGCCAAATTTCATTCTTTTAAGATCTTATTACAACGACAACAACAACAATAATAATAATAATAAATAGTATATAAAAATAATAATAATAATAATAATAATAATAATAATAATAATAATAATAATAATAATAATAATAATAATAATAATAATAATAATAATAACAACAATAATAATAATAATAATAACAATAATAATTGAAATAATAATAATAATAATACTAACAATAATAATCAATAAATAATAATAATAATCATCAATAAATAATAATAATAATAATAATAATAATAATAACAATAATAATATTAATAATAATAATACTAATAATAATACTAATAATAATAATCAATAAATAATAATAATAATTATCAAAACAACTGGCTGGGCACCGCTGCTGGTGGACTACAGGCAGAAGGAGACAGCTTCGTTGGGTTTTTTGTGTTTGTTTGGGGCACTGCCGAACTGGTGACTGCAGGAGGAAGGAGATAGGTTTTTAGGTTTTTTCTTTCTCTTTATTTGGGGTTAGAGCATCGTGGGTTAGGGTGTTGGACCGTAGCTAATTTCAGCTTTTCTTGTTGGTTTTTTTTTTATTTTTTTTTTATTTTATTATTTTATATATATATATATATATATATATATATATATATATATATATATATATATATTATTTTATTTAAAATTTGTTTAAATGGGTTAGATACATGTAAGTGTTTTGTGTTCTTTTGTCCTAATACTATTTTATTTTTGAATTAAATAGTATATGTGTTTAAAATGTTTAGAAGTTTCAAGTTTATAATATATTTTCCATACATTTTATAATTATAATTATATAGTATATTTTTCGTAAATATTTTAATATGTACATTTGTATATACACATATGTATAGTAATAAATATCAATAAATAATCAAAGATCACTAATCCGTAGTTAAAAATCACTAATTAATAAGTTCAGTTCAGTTCAGTTCAGTTCAGTTCAGTTCAGTTCAGTTCAGTTCAGTTCAGTTTAGTTTAGTTCAGCTGAGTTCAGTCAATCGGAACAGGCCCTCAGTACCCAAAAGCAAAGTAAAAATAATTGAGTATCTAAAAGGTGAAATTTTTAACAATTGAGTACCTAATTGTGTGCTTAACTCCAAAAAAATCAAATTATTTTTTTGAATATTCTCACCTCAATCAAAAAGGTGTTAGTTTGACTCATTCACGAACAACTCGGCGATAAGTTTTTATTTATTTATTTATTTATTTTAAATACTACATTCGTTACAGGTTATGTGCAATGATTTGACATAAAGCAGAGAAAAAAAATGTCTAATCGTTGCACATAACCTGTAATTGAGGTAGTATACGGAGTAAGAAGTACAAATGATGTAGTCAAGACTCAAGAATACTCCCATAATAAAGTGGGTGGTATATTTGTACAGCTATTAGCGGGAAATTTCAGTTACTAGTATTTGTTTTACTTTTAAAGACCCAGCAACTCAGCAAGTAGCCTAGGCAGTGCCATTGTGCCAAAACATTAAAAAGTCCAAAAAAGTGACCTAAGAGAGTAAAGAAAATCAGAGGAATGCAATAAATCAAATAATCGTGCCTTAGTTATGAGATGAGAGTGTGACAGCAAGTTGCGTATCAAACTCAGCTGAAGCTTAAATTATTGTATGTTTATTTCTACAAATTAAATGTTTTATGTTGTACCACGGAAACAAATTTGACTTATAGTTTCATCTTATCTCAACGATGTCACTAATGAGAAATGACCAAGTAGATGTAGGTCTTCTTCTTAATTACATGTACACAATCTTATTTCTGTTACTAAAAATTGTTGGCATATCAAATACAAGTGTAGTTTTCCCACACTTTTAATTTATAGCTTAATTTATAGTAAAGAATATTTCCTAAAATTCCAAGTGAATCCCAAGTGGTCGTGGTTTTTCCTCTTGTTGGGGCTAAGAGGTTTTCCACGTAAAATCTCTCTGTGTGATTTCTGAGTTCCTTTAGCTTAGTTTTATTAATTCCGCAAAAAGTTAGCTAATTCACCCCCCTCTTGTAGTATTCTTCTAAAGTAACAGGGATGATCACAATCCAAATTTCAAAGAAAAATATATGAAGAGATTATATATTTAAACTTAGAAATGACCTTCAATTTGGGATGAATTATACAAATTCATTACTTGAACACATAGTTAGTTAAATAAATAATTTTAACAACTCAAAAAATAAAATACTTACTTTAAAAAGTCTAAAGTCATATTCTTATTTTTCCTCCATTGATGGTACATTCTTATTAATACTTGAACAGTGAAGGATCTAGAAATTACTTATGGGTTTGATTTAATTTGTTGACGAATTCAAATATAAGATAATATAGGTAATTTAATGCACTAATCATGATTTTCTATAATAAGCATACCTTATGGAGTACAAATTAAAGAAAAGGAAAAAAAAAAGGATAAAATGTTGCTAATCAAATTAAGCTTACAGATTCAAAAGGGGGCTATAAAAGTAACTGGCGGGGGTTTGATCCTACATCATCTATTAATAAATTGACTTTTTAAAAGTGGGGATACATGTGTCCCCCTTATTCCGGGCTGACTCCTCCCCTGAATACAGACCTTTGTTATTTTTTTTACACACTTACACTAATGATTGAAGCACCAAGTGGTTCCATCTCAAGAGGTCCCGTATACTTCTTTTCGATCAACCATATTTGGTTCAAATGCAAATGAAGTTTCAGAAAGAGTTGATCATAACCTTGAAAATTAAAGTAAGGCGGCTGCTACTCAAGGGTCTTTAGGAAGTCCACAAGAACCAAATTTCAACTTTGAACTTTGCTATATAGGTTCAAGGCTTTTGACTCACTTCCCTCACCAAACAACAAATTATATCTCATTCTCATTTTTGGACACCAGGTAAGGTATGTTATAATTGGTTTTTTGTATGCTTTAGGATAGATCGTGTAGGTTAAAATTGACGTCCAACTTCATCTTTTGATTAGAAAATCTTGCAATTTGGTCAGCATGAAAGTTGCTCGCATTGATTTTTTTGGGTGGTGAAGTTGTTGTTGCCTTGTACGTATATTTATTTTTACATGTCAAAAAGTGTAAAAATCAAAACGTTACAACAATCACTAGAGAAATAAGCAAGAAGTAGAAATGTTTCCTCAAATGGAGTAATATACACTTACCAAAATCCAAAAAACCCAAATCTAGCTGCCCTTTGTTTTTCCACTTTCCTTCCAATCCAATCCCTCCCTAGCCCCTTCCGAGTTTGACCGTCTAAAATACGCTTGATTTATTTATTTATTTGAATAAAAAAACACGCTTGGATTTTTTGTTTCCCCTTCTCTATTTAACCCATTTTGCTTCTTCACTCAACGCCTCCTTTCCTTGAACTCTTCCTCTCTTTTGACACTTTTCTTCCTCCTTTTTCTCTCCTCTTCTTCTTCTTCCATTAATTTCACTCCCAAAATTAAAAAATAAAAAACCCATTAAACCCATTTCATATTCTTCCTTATCTTACTCCCTCAATCAAAAAAATAAAAAATAAAAAAAAATATTTAAAATTGCCTCGGTTTCTGTGTCTAAAACCCAAAAAACAGAGCTTTTTTCCTGGGTTTTCTGCCATTAAAAAGAAGAACACAAGCAAAAAAAGGTGGGATTTTTATAGAGAGAAAACAATGGTGCATCATCAAAGATACTATTACCAACATCAAATGAAGAAAGGAGGAGATGGATTATTGGTCAAAAACTTTATATTAGATGAAGAATCACAAATTGGGATTATTACTACTATTAATGGAAACTATTTTAAGAGAGCAATTAGACCTAAGCTTCTTTCTTTCCTCTTTCTATCTCTTCTCTCTTGCAGTCTCATTTGGACTCCTCAGCTCTTTGGCTTTCCTTCCACTTTCTCTCTCCTCTGTAAGTTTCATTTCATATTCCTCATTTTTCTTTCAATTTTTCATTTTTTTTTGGGAAATTTCATTTTAAAAAAAAAAAATTCTGGGATTTTTTGGATACCTGTTTTAGTGAATCAGTGGGTTTTAATCATCATTTAAAAAAAAGTTCTTGGTTTTTGTCTTTATTTTTTTTTTCTTCAAAATCTCTGTTTTAGTGGGTTTATAATCATGATAGTTTTTGCAAAAATTAAGGGTTTTTCAATTTTTTTTTGCAGAACCCCTGTTTTATTGGGTTTTTTTTTTTTTTATTACCAAACTTGTAATATTATTTTTATTAAATCCCCTGTTTTGATGTGTTTCTTATCATAAAAATTTGTACTTTAATGACTTTAAATTCTTCTTATTGATATAACTGTATTTTAATGATTTGTGTTTATTTGTTTGTGAATTTTGCAGATTCATTAGGAGCAGAGGATGAGCATATGGGTTCTGACATGGCTTCTAAGCTTCCTCTTTGTTCTTCCGTCTCTAATGGTTTGTTCTCTCTCTATCTGTCTTAATAAATGTATAATTTTATTCCTTTTATCTCTCATTAGTATAAGCCGAAGTCGTGGATGCCAACTAGTTTAGTTAACACCCGCGATATCAAATTCCGTCTACATTATTGCTACAATCTATGGTTCAGTGGTTCTCTGTACACCAAAATTATTGATTTTGAAAAAATGTCTTCCTTGTTAACTTATTGAATCATGATGGAATTTAACAAAAATAATGTTAGGATAAAGTTTATATTAATAATTCATATGGTAAAGTTAATTTTAGATGCATTAATTTGTCACTAGGGTAGCTGTCAATAATGGCATATTGCTATGAGTTTGCATTGATGAATTTATTTATTAATAATTCTTTTCAATTCTGAATATAGAATTGCAGAAAAATGGGGTAAAAGGAAGTTTTCTGTTTGATCCTTTTTAGTGAAATAATGGCTTACATCAGAGTAATTTGAACTTTGAAGTATTTTAATAAAAGAAAGAAAAGGGTAGAGGAAATTATGAATTTCAGGCTTGTATTTATGACTTTTGAATGCTGAAATTATTTTTTTTATTTGTTGAATTATATTTTACTAAATGTTTTGTAATTTATAAATGCAGGAACAATTTGTTGTGATAGAAGTGGTATCAGGACTGATGTCTGTTATATGAAGGGTGACATTAGGACACATTCACCTTCATCTTCAGTCTTCCTTTATACTCGAAACGATCCAAGAGGTTCGTCTCATTTATTGGAAGATGGAGATGAAATCGTTGAAGAATTTGAGTACCAACGCGAAAAGATTAGGCCTTACACCCGAAAATGGGAGACTAGTGTAATGAGTACCATTGATGAACTTTCCCTTGTGTCGAAACATGAAAACAGCATTTCCAAGCGTAAGTGTGATGTTGTCCATGATGTTCCAGCCGTGTTCTTCTCAACAGGAGGATATACCGGGAATGTCTACCACGAGTTCAACGACGGTATAATCCCATTATACATCACCTCTCAGCAGTTTAACAAGAAAGTTGTGTTTGTCATCCTTGAGTATCATAATTGGTGGATAACTAAGTATGGTGACATTCTTTCCCACTTGACTGATTACCCAACAATCAATTATAGCGCGGATAATCGTACACATTGCTTCCCGGAAGCCATTGTGGGTTTGAACATACATGATGAGCTAACTATTGATCAGTCCCTCATGAAAAGGAACAAGTCAATTAGGGATTTCCGGGACATCTTAGACCGAGCTTATTGGCCTCGGATTAAAGGGTTGATCCAAGACGAGGAAAGAGAGAAGCAACTCTCACAATCGCCTACCTCTACCTCATTGCTTGAGCTAGATTACCAGCTTAAGAAACCAAAGTTGGTCATCCTTTCAAGAAGTGGTTCGAGGGCAATACTCAATGAGGACTCATTGGTGAAACTAGCAGAAAAGATTGGTTTTCGAGTGGAGGTTTTAAGGCCTGAAAAGACTACTGAGTTAGCTAAGATCTATAGGGTACTGAACTCGAGTGATGTAATGATTGGAGTTCATGGTGCTGCCATGACACACTTTCTCTTCGTTAAGCCTGGTCGTGTTTTCATCCAAGTTGTTCCCCTAGGAACCGATTGGGCAGCTCAGACTTACTACGGTGATCCTTCAATGAAGCTCGGTTTGAAGTATATTGGATACAAAATTCTTCCTAGAGAGAGCTCACTGTATGATGATTATGATAGAAGTGATCCTGTTTTAACAGACCCTGACAGTGTTAACGCGAAAGGATGGGAGTTCACTAAGAGGATCTATTTGGATAAGCAGAATGTCAAGCTAGATCTTAAGAGATTCAAGAAGCGGCTTGTTCATGCTTATGATTATTTAGCTCTTAGACGAAATCAAGTCTCTTAAGTCGATTTTGACCTGCTGATCTCTGCTGGTTGCCTGTTCTTTTGTTCTTTTATTCCTTTGTTTTGATAATGTATTACGGTGGTTGCTATGCAGCAGGGGTTAGCCAACCTCGCACCTACCTTTCTATCACACGGCGAGTGGATGGTTGGTTACCCCTGCGGCTGCAGCTAACATACTTCATTACAAAACTACAATGTATATCAATATAAACTAGATGGTTTAGGAGGAATTATATTTTTTTAATTTTTGTAGAGACTGTAATTGTCATGTAAATGAAATAGTAAGCAAAGAATAAGATTGGTTTGGCAAAATGAAACATATTTTGGTGCCCCCATTTCCTGTTGTAATGAGAAAAGAATCTTAGCTTTCCAGATCAAATTGTATTGAAGATGCTTAATCATCATATTATTCTAAAATACTTCTGCCAACCTTAATTATCCTACTAATTAATGTCAGTGATATAACATGGCTAGTTGCCTAAGTAATCTTAATTAATTAATGAATGAATTAATCACATTTTAATGTCATGTCCCACCTAGGGATTGGACCTTGTTCATGAATTTAGGCTAATCCAATAAAATAAACACGGTTTCTGATCTGAGTATGGTCAAATTGGGACCAATTAGTATATGCCCATGTCATTTTCTTAGAATCTTACCATTCAAATAACGGCTACTTGAACACAGGATTATTAGATCATGTGACAACCAAAGTTTAGAGAGGTTATGTCTTAACAATGAATTCATTGCAATTCATAATTCTGTTTTGTTAATAAAAAAATGTCAATCTATGAAGAAGTCTTTGCAAATTTTAATTAAAAACAGGGAAAAAAGTAACATAGATTGATAGACCATCTAATTATATGGTCAAACAAAGAAACATACAAATTCTTCATAATATTGAAGAACACTAACTTTGTTCACATTCAGTATGAGAATATCATACTATGTAAATGTAGCATATGCATGATATTAGGGTATAAGGACGGATATGTCATTCATTATCTAGATAATATATTATTTATTATACATATAAGCATCAGGCTCCCTAATTAAAGTAATTTGTATTCATTTCAATACTCGTACACATTTTTTTTTTGAAGGACAATACTCGTACACATGATATAATGGAGTGTATTGTAAACATTTGAAAAGTGATGCTCAAAACTTTCATTTTTTTTTTTTTTTTTTTTTTTTTTTTTTTGAAGTTTGAAGATAATTGAAGTTTGCAAAGTGTAAATTCTTAAGCAAAATTTAATGTTTTTTTTTTTCTTTACTATTCCTTGTTCCATTGGCTTGTTGTAAGATAAATAAAGAATAAAATCTCTTAAAAAAAATCTAAAATTGTACGGTACAACATCAAAGTGAACAATCGTACAAAATCCGTAGATTAAAGTGGAAATATTTACTGAGGACAGTGAAATATGAGTATGCTTAGGGAAAAGGATTATGGAGTACAACTGTACATTGTCTGTAAAATTAAAATACCAGAATAATAAACCTTGGATTATTATAATTATATTAAGAATACTGAAAATAAGAAAAGTCAACAAATCCAAAAAAGAGCCAAACTGTAACCAGAAGGCTATAAACGTATAAAGTGTATAAATCTCATTGGATTCCTGTAAACAGCTAGCCATGCTGCTGCTAAGGTCACACTCACCATCCATGAAGTCATGAACCTTATCCGTCGACTCATAACTTGGATAACATTTCTATTATTCGACCCTTTCATTGTTACAGGTTAGATTTTTTTTTTTTTTTTTTTTTTTTTTTTTTTGGTATTCATATTCTTGCCATGTTACGTGTTATTTAAGAACTCTAAACGCCTAATGTGTTAGCCAATCACAATATACTAACTAATGCCTAATGAAAATGTACATTATTAGTTAAGGACTATTCCGGATATATTAGTCAGCTAACCTTACTCTTATGGAGTCTTACCCTAATAGTTAAGGAGTACGTTATATTGTCATCTGGCTTAGGTTAGTTGGTTGATATCACTCAATTTAATAATCCTAAATAGTAAATACATGACTTTTTATGTTGGTATGGTACGATATATTTTAATTGTCTATGACCATGAATTTTTTTTTAGTTCTTGAATGGGCTATAGAATTCTACTCCATACTTTCTCCAATTTTTAGGTACTTAGTACTGTATTAATGAATAATTAAACTGATTTTTTTTTTTTTTTTTTTTTATTTACAAATAATATGGAGTAAATTTTAAATTTATGGTTACTTTAATGACTTGGAAGAGGCAACAAATGCATTAGATAAATAGAAATTGTTTTTAAAAATTGATTGTAAAAGAAAAGGCTCAAAACGGTAAAAAAAAAATTAGAAACACATGGAGGGAGTATTTGGTGGGTGATTTAAACAATCTAAAAGAAATTCCCACTAAATTGGATTTTCTCAACTTCTATCTTAAAATCTTAAATAATGTCATGAATTGATAATAGACAGCCGCTGAATGCATTAAGCTTTTAATCCTACGTTTAGGAAGCTAAGAGAGGTCGGTACAACATGTGGCCAACCCCACGTTACCTACCAATCATCGATGATCATACGGCGTACTATCTATTTTGTTGAGGAGCTACTTCAATCATCGATAACTCTTCGTCTCTTTATATTTTCTCTAAATATTTTTTTGGATTGTTCCCTTTAAATATGTGAAGAAATAAAATAAGAGTGCATAAATTACGTTCTAGTGTGTAGAGTTAAGTGCTCCCAAAAGATTTACTCTCTAAATATGATTGAGTGCATATAAGAATTCCTCATAGAGCTAGGCATGGGTCAGATCGACTCGCAGGCGGCACGGGCAACGGCACGAGCCTGCAAGCGACCCGGCATGAAGACCGAAGAGAAGGCCACGGGCCATGAACATAAATTTAAATTTTGGCCTGTGGCACAGCACACGCCAATACAATTAATAAAATTATAAAAATAAAAAATAAAAATAACATAAATAATAATACAGAATAATACTAAAAATAATACTACGTAAAAAGAACATAAATATAAATTAATAAAATTATTTAAATAATATATGAAAAAAAAATTAAGGGCTGTCTAGGGCTCGATACGGCATGCCAGGCATGGGTCGGGGTTTGCCATTTGGAGGCACGGCACAACCCGACACGACCCACCTCCTGGCATGGCGAGGCATGACCCGCGGCGAACCGATATGGCACGATTTCCACCTCTAATTCCTCATTCGACATACCAAGAGTCAACTCTTCATACGTTGGAGAGATTGTTATTTATACCCGGTGCATGGTGCGCCTAAGGGTATTATTTGCTCGTTTTAATGATTAGTGCTCATTTAATTATGAAATGAGTAAAAAAAAATAAAAAAAATTGGGTGCACCATGCACCCGGGTGTATATAACTATTTTTCCATACGTTGCTATCTACACCCGGATACGATGTATCTAAGATAATTTTTGATTATTTTGATGATTAAATTAAAGATGATTATTGCTCATTTAACCATCAACGAGCAAAACAATTACATCGGTGCATCTCACACCTGGGTATATATTAATTTTTTTTAATAAACTCTTTACTCGTAGTCTACTATATGAAGCAGTACAAGCATGGATAGAATTTTGTCATTATCAGAAATGGCGATATTTCAAGGCAAGTTGAGTAAATCTATAGAATGGTTGTAGGTTGCCAATATAGTCATATAGAAGTGTCAAGAAATGCTCCCAAGTGCTTAACAACACTCAATAATTTTCATTTTTCAGAAAACTACTTCAGCCTTGTCAGGATTATTTGCATAGAATTCAAGTATCTAAATGAATATACTACGTAAATAAATTTTGAATGCAAAATTAGAGACTATTATGTAATATCTAGAAAGATTGATATTGAGGTGAAACACCAACATTACATTGTGGTGTGTTGTACATTTTCTATTTACACAATGTCATCATGTCCCTGAAATTCACTTGTCAGTTGAGTTCTGAACTCGGCCTACATCGAATGAACATCAGTTAATTTGTGCTTCAAGTTGAAGCACAATGCATCTTTTCATAGATTGAGTTACATCCATCGATTTGTTATCTTCATTGATGAGCGTACAGGTGGAGGTGTTTTTGCATTCCTGTTGTCATTTGGACCTATAACAAGAAAGAAAACAATGTAAGAAACACTGTCAAACTTTCTGCAAAGCACCCCACATCAGATGTTTCTACTTACAAGCATCAGTCGATATGCCTCCTAGAGAAGATCTTCTATTTGAACCTGGTGGAGGAATGCCTGTTAGTGACTGTCTTCTCACAGTTCTTGCTTTAGCTGTCGAGGGTGATTTTGGTTCACGAGCATTGTCTTTTCCCTTCATCGATGATGATTCGACCACCTGTTGGCTCCTGTAATTACAGGAAGCCTTAAGAGTTAACACAGTACACTACAAAGAAACAGAATTGATCAAGTTAAAACACAAGGAAAATCATTAAATACCTTTTCTCAGAGCCATTGATCAACTTTCCAATTGTTCTAAGTGATCTTTTGATCTGAGACCCTTTCTTATTTGTACTTTTTGCAACACTAGGAGTCTGCATCTCATTCAGATCAAGTTTTTGCCGCTCTGGTGTTTTTGGTGGTTGTATCGTCGGATATTTTGTTGCACAATCTGTGAAAGTTAGTCCATTTGTATGAGTTGCAGGGGGAGGGCTCGTAGGAAACTCGGTAATGCTGATGTAGTCCTTAGAACTGACAACATCAGCTGACAGCATGCCTTTCTTTGTACGATCCTTTGGACCTTCCAAGCTCAATCTCCGAGCACGAATAGAACTTTGTGGTGTTTTAGTACTCTTTCTGATGTCTGCAACAGGCTTCACAGAATTGGGATTCTCAATGCTCAGTCGGCGTGTTCTTGGAGGAGTTTGCTTTTTAAGTGTGGTTTTCCCTTCTGAAGGAGTTTTGGGTTCCTTCAACTTTTGTTTATTCTCACTTTTGACAGCCATTGGATTTTCGATGCTTAACCTCCTTGGCCTTTGGAGGGACCCTTCAAGCATTGGTTTTCCAAGTGGTGACTTAGGCTCTTTGCTTCTTCCTGCTGTTGGATCAGAGAGTTTATCAGGCTTCCTAGCACTGGGATTTTCTGCTGACATCTTTAGTTGCTTTAAAGGTGACTTTTCCAGCCTCTCGGATTTCATGCTTCCAGGATTCTCCATGCTCAATCTTCGTGCTTTTACAGGACTTTTTTCGATTGCTGCTCTTGTTTTATCACAAGGTGATTTCAGCTGCCTGTTAGGCAGTGGGCTTTTTGGGTCCTTGTCACCCAGTGCACTCTTAAGGGTCTCAAGCTGCACATGTTCACAGAATGAAAAAGTTAGAAAGCAATTTAAGCTGCACACTTTAACTGGAGGTGTCCGAAAAACAAGGAAAAACCTCAAATCTACAAGGACAAAGAAGAAGCAAATCTTTGCCCCACTGAATTATATCATGTGCATGGAATTAGTTCCCTTCATATGAAAGATTTATAGTAGAATTCAAACAGAGAAAAAAGAAAAAAGAAAAACTAATAATTAGACGTTTATTGATGCCTTGATCGATAACTATGTTGTCAAACTCAAGGTACTATACTATCTTGGATGAAAACAGAAGACTTCAATGAAAAAAAGAAGCCAAAGATTCGGTATATCAAGTTCATACCTCTTCTTTTAGTTGCATAACTTCTATGTTCGTTTTGTTTGACTGAGCAGCTCCGAGCTCCATAGTTGAGACCTTCTGTGCAAACTTTAAGGTTCTAACTGTCTCTGTGAAGTTATCTCCTTCTGGAATTATATGTGTGAGCACCACTACCTTTGCATTTCCTCCTATAATTATATTGGAATGTTTTAAAAGTAAGCAAGTCTAATGCAGGAAGTTTTTGGCAAATCACTTATTTCAAACTGAATCTGTTCAAGCCTTGGAAAAATAATTAAAGAAGTGTCATATTATGATACCTAAAGCATCTTGCAAAAGTGATGTAATTTTACTGTTTCCTTGATGATTGTTAGAACTTTTCTGAGATAATGATGTAATGACATCTTCCAAGCAGGAAAGTGACTTGTCATCCTTTCCACTAGCTGCAAGATCTACCAAGTGTAGGCAACCGCGAATAATGTTCCCTGATGTATCCTTTCCATGCACATGGATTGCCACAGCACTACAAGCGATACAGAAATGGCTTCAATGCAATTCATAATGATGCCTTCAGAAAATTGTTAAATGTTCAAACATTTTCAGCTCAAGAAAGATTCATGAAGTACTGACCTATGACAAGGACTGCTAATGTTGTTCATCTTTGAATTTTTGACACTCGCATGTTTTCTTTCACCCAATTTTACTAAATTGATGGCATCAACATTTGACTTCGCAGAATGGAATGTGATGTCTGGAAGACTTGATTCACTGTCAGATGCAGGATCTTCAGCCAGAAGGTCTTGTATTTCTTCGTTGCATATCCCAACCATTTGAACACGCACATCATAGTTCGTTTCTTGCCTCCTCTCAGCTATTTGGAAGAGGTCATTTAAAGCAAAGAAGTTGATGCCCATATCCTTCTCTGAGACACCTGATGTACCATACTAAAAAAAGCAAAATCAAATCAGCAAAAATTGCCATTCTAATGATTCTGTTTGACTTTGAAAGGCGTTTACATAGGTCTATATTTTTAGCTAAATCTAAACAAACATATGAGATACGACTGTAGAATAAGTGAGCACTACCATAGTATGTGTCTTGCCGGATCCAGTCTGACCATAAGCCAAGATGCACACGTTATAGCCATCCATGACAGACCTGATCAACGGCTGAATCTCTTTAAACAGCTCATCTGTCAGAAAAGGATAATTCAGCAAAGAGGAGTCAGGATTAGTTTTATTAATGAAAGCTAAGAATCTGATTAAGTACAAGGTTTTCACTTGCACCACTAGTTATGTATGTACCTTGTGTACACGTTGGACCATACACTTGATTGAACTGAAAAATCTTTCTTCCATCATGTCTTGGTTTTGATGGATCAACAATCACAAGTGATCCATCCTGCCCGACAAAGTCTACCACATTATTTGCTTCTGCATTGAGAATGGGTCTGATCCTACAGTAAACTCTAACATTTCCTGAAAAATATATCAGAAAATACCGAATTAAGGCCTTCTAACTTCGAATGGAAAACCTTGAACTCTTCAGGTGAATTCTAGAAATGTACTGATTTATAGCTGACATCTGAACTCACAAGACAAGGATTAAGGGAGGAAATATATGGAGCAACTCACCCTTTAAGTCTTGGGCCATGTTGTATAGCTTCCTGTTCTCCTTGATAACTTTTTCGTAACCAAGAGCAGGGCCAGACATCTCTTCAACCAGACTTCCTGTAAAAACCAAGGAATCATCACAAAGCACTTTGGACTAAGAAACAGCAAAATATTTACAACCGAGTATCATTGCTTACCTATATGCATTAAATCATTTGACATTTGAGATTGCAAATCTTCAAACTCTCCTTTTGTCTTGTACCACAAGGCTTTAATATCCTGAATTATGATGTACAACAATTATATATTCCCTCAAAAGTTACAGCAAACTAAATACCATGGAAATTTTTGGTAGTTTGGTTAAAGGTATCAAGAACACTTACTGAAAGGTCCCTTTCTTGATTTCGCAAAATACGCCTATGATCTCTACTACGTTTCCTGGTTTGAGCTCTGTGGCACTGCAGTGGCTTTAAGGAAGTGCGTGTTGTCAGTTTAGAAGGGATTAGTCATTATAGACTATAGGTAAAGCAGATTTTATCTCTGGAAAATACTGCATAGAAAACGACATACTGTAAAAGGACCCTGAATTTATACACAGAAACTGAATACTAAAACAGTCTATCCGGTACAAATAGAGGTCATTTTAGCTACCATAACTTTATTGTATGTTGTGATAAATTATACTCCCTTGTTAATTCTATAGAGAGAATGAATATATACTGATTATTTTATGAAGCATTTGTTAAAAAATAATTAGAAAGTAGAGTTTGATGAACTAAGACAGACAAGACACTTCTAAAAAGGTTTGATCTCAATCAATATTCAACCAATAACTGTCTTCTTGATTTTTTTACTAAAACCTTATGTTTGGCTTAGACAAATGTGATCAGGCTAGAACTTCTCTTGACTTCCGCTCAACTACTAAGGGGTATCTAATTCTATTGAAGTAGGAATGTTCTTTATATACTATCAAGGCATAAATTACCCCCAAAATAGGCAACTTTCTTACTGCAGGTTCCACTGAAATCACTGAATCAGTCTTTGACAATTAGTTAGTTATTATTTGCTCTTATAAGCTCATCGTTTGATCCCAGTTTTTAAGTAGTGATTAGCTACTACTAATCCAATAGGAATAAGTAGTTTACTAAGAAACAGTATTATCAGTTGCAATTCAAATATATAGAGGGGAACATTGAAGTACCTCAGGGCTATGTATTAAAGATGAATTTTCCTTTAGCATAGATACTGAAGCATGTGATTTTCCTGTTTCTTGCGAGTTTTCTTGAGAGCAAGATTTTAGCTGAAAATCATGAGCAGAAATCAGTTTGTATTTGGTATACCTTATGCATTAAGGTCCAATGATAGCAGGAAAGTAACACTAACCATTGGAAATTTATTTCCTAGTTTTTCCTCCAAACATCTTGACAAAATCTCTTTAAAAAGTTGGATTGGATCCTGTCACAAAAGCATATAGAGTGAGCGCGATGTTTATGTTAGAACTTTGGCAATGGGTAGGGAAGAAAGGTAGGTGCTATACCTGGCTACCATTTTGATAAGAAGTAAGAAAATTATCATCAATGTTTTCCTTTGAATCAACCATACCGTGTGTTAGTGCCTTGACAATGGAATCTACAAAAGCCACAAAAAGGAAGATTTCATTGAATAACAATGACTGATAACTGTACTGTAAAAAGAGAAATTTGCAGCTAGCATCTAATTATAACTATCAACATACATGTTGGAAAAGAAAAGAACCAAGGTGGTCTGTGTAATCTCATGATTTAGAATGATTGTCATACTTGTTTAGTAGAATTTCTAGCATGAGCAGTAATGTCAAGCAAACATGCATTCATAAGAACTTAAACCTTAATTGCTAAAAGCGTCGGTTATCTAAACCTGTAAGAGACTGTAGATGTTGATTTGCATCAATTTCACCAATGAATTATTGGAAGGTCAGCTAACATAAACTGGTACAAGTCAACTACCATATAATCTGAGATACTAATACAAGTTCCATAAGTTTATGGATGCACTAGAGCTGAGGAAACTGAACAAAAATAGGGCAAAAAGAAACCTGTAAGTGATTGATTCTCATCCACAGCAGACAGGTCTAATTGCCTACAAGGCTGAGCAGAAATCGTGCTCAAAGGTCTAGAGAAGTTCTTGGCAGCAGATTGCAGAACAAGGGGAGATTTAGCTGTCACATGCTTGTAAACACCGTTCCCTCCACTCCATTCCTTCCACTCATAATAAGATTTAAGTGCTAAAATGCAATCAGCTATCCTAGCTGCTGATCCTGTCTCAAAATTCTCCTGAATTATTAAGAACAAAAACAATATTTCGTGTCATAAATCGAAACAAATTCACAACCTTCTTCCAATACAATAGGTGCAACATCCAGATTTATACAAAGGGGTTTAGTAATCTTACCAGGTCAGAAGCCTCAAAAGCAGGAAGCTTCAATTCTTTGACTGCCATGAGAAAATTCCTAACATTCTCAAAGTACTGATAAGCAGGCAATGGTTTTGAATCCCAAATTGCTGATTCAGATGCCACAAGTTCATTACTATCCACAACCTAAAATCACCCCCAAAAACATCCCACAAAAAATATGTTAAAAATCAACAAAATTTCAAAGCCTAAAACCCCAAATTGGCAAATTAATGACATCAATGAAACCCACAAACTTAACCAAAATCGGAAACGAAAACTCGAAAAGAAGAGAGAAATTAATACCTTGGGTATACATCCAGGTTGAATTTTGTTAATGACTTTGCAGAGAATTATGCCATTTCTCAAGCAAGAAATGAACTCTCTATCTGATGGTTCACTATGTATACCAAGGGGACCCACAATACATTCTAGCCAGTGGACTGCCTTATATCTCCTCAAAGCTGCATCATTACACATTTTATTTTCTCAGAAAAATAAATCTTCAAATTCTTAGCAAACCCAGAAAAGAGAAAAATAGAATAAATGTTGAAAATAAAAAGAGGGGGAAAGGATATGGATTTGAAGAATTAAAAAAGAAATATTCAATCTTTATTTTTAGGAATTTGTATGACTGTCCAAAAGTGAATTATTTTTGTAGATTCTTTGCAAACTTAGGAAATATATATGATTGATTGATTTTTAATTTTTTGTTTGTGGTGTGAAGAGAACTTCAAGGGCAATAATGTAGACGGGATTTATTAGATACCGAAGCCAAGGAAACATATATGATTGCTAATTGTCTTCTATTACTATTTAAAGAAGGCATCAACACAATCTTTTCACAATCAGAAAAATTATTAATAAAAGAGGGAAATTTAAAATTAAAAAAAATAAATAAATAAAAAATAAAAAAAACAGGGGAATTGGTTCAATTTTCTTCCATTTTCATAATTGGTAGATTACATAATCACCTAAAATCAATGAAGATCATATTGGATTGTCTACCCAAACAAGAAATGAATCTCATCAAATCAATTTGTTCATTATTTATTTCCATTTCAGTCAATTAATCAACATGAAACACTTTCAAAAACAAATTAAATTCCCAAGAATATTAAAAAAGAAAACAATACCCAATTCTTCTGCTTTTCTTGACGCTAAATGAAAATCATGTAGTTCCCCACTTCTTCTAATTTCCGCCATTATTGCCCTGCAACACCCAAGAAGAAAAAAAAAAAACAGTGAGATTAATGAGTAAAATAGCTTAAAATTAATGGAAGAACCGATACCTGGCGAAAATCGATGTATCGAAAACTCACATTATCTTCGTATTTTAGCTGTGAATTTTTCTGCAAAATTTTTGGGTTTTTTTTAAGTAGAAAAAATGAAGAAGATTATGAGAGGGAAATATGAACATAAAATCCGAGCCTAAAGTAATTGCATTTATGATTTGATCAACGGTTAATTTTGTTTTATTTGTGTTGGTTCGGATTTTCCGAACCTGAGGTATGGGAAGTTAACGTTATAATTTCAGCTCTTTTTTTGAATTCAAAATGTAGGGCCAGAGGTTTTGTATTGGGTTTTTGCATTGGACTTCTTTCATTTTTGTTATTGGGCTTTTACAAAAATACTGTACTACGTATTGTAGGTGAGACCAAATCACAAGTTTATTTGTGATGGGTCTTGCGCAAATTTTAAGGTGCACCTATGCCCCATGCCTATAATTTTGAATATTTAATAAAAAATATGAATAATTGTAAATTTTTAGTAAAAAAATTTAAACGTCATAAATTTTGAACATTGAGTAAAAAAAATTGAACAATTGCAGTGTTCACGTCTATACTTTTGAACATTTAGCAAAAAATTCTGAACAATCGCAAATTGTGAAAATTTAGTTAGAAAAATCTAAACATTGAAAATTTTGAACATTTAGTAAAAAAAATTCAAACAATTGCAATGCACCACGCATATACTTTTGAACATTTAGTAAAAAAAATTAGAATAATCGCAAATTTTGAACATTTAGTAAATAATCTGGAACAATTACAAATTTTGAACATCTAATATATTAAATACAACACTATATAATAAACATCAATTTTTTGAAAGAAGTTTGTCTGACTCGTAATAATTTAATAGTTTTGTAATATAAACTGGATATTTACTGCATATAAAATGAACATTTGTTTATAAAATATGAAGCTATAAAATTGCATGTTTATGTTTAGTTTTTGTGACGTGTTCACATTTTTTTTTTTTTACTAAATATTTATTTTTTGTAAATTGTTCAAATTCTTTTTTTGAGTGTTCAAAAGTATAGACATGGTGCGCCTATTATGATGCACATAATAACAATTAGGGGTTTTGATGGAACAGACTTACGATGACAACAAAATCAAAGCATTATTTCTAAATAGATGAGACTCGGAAAAATATTCAAGTGGAGAAATCAAATCATTATTTCTAAATAGATAAGACTCAGGAAAAATATAGTCAAATAGATTAGACAACAAAATCAAAATCAAAGCATTATATATTTTTTCCGTTTTCTTTTAAATACAATACTTGACTTTTATTCTATTCATATACTACGTACTACCTACGTTAACTATTCTTTGCAACAAAGGAATATTTTGTATCTCACAAATGATACCCCTTTATTGCAAATAATACTTAACGGCAGGCCCGTATAAGAGGGTGTGCAAGGTGGGCCTTAGCACAGGGCCCCAAAATTAAAAGGGCCTCTTCTCTTTTTGTGTATATATAGTATATGGTGAATGTTGGAGTGGTTGAAAGAAATTAGTTAGAGTATCTTCGGGTTGCGGGATCGACTCCTTTAATAATTTTTTTTTTTTTTTTTTTTTTTTTTTTTTTTTTTTTTTTTTTTGAATTAACTAAATCGTGATTTCATGCATTTCCCATCTTCAAGATTTTTATTTTTAATTTTCATTAGAGGAATATAAAAAAAATTGAAAAATGTGTACTGCGCTTTAGTTATTTTGTATGACTTTTCATTTTTTAATACTAAGCAAAATTTATATATGCCTTTTATTTTTGGAGATTTATATAATCATTTATATACAAGGTTACAATTTTACATTGAATATCAGAATAATTAGTAATGTATCTTCATTGTAAGTTTCAGATTTGGTGAAAGTAGTATGCAGTATTTTTTTTTTAATTGAAACTCTATTGCTGTAGATATTTGTCACCAAGTTTTTGGTCCAATATTTTTCTAATAGAATGTTTTTAATGATTGAAGTATTGAATCGTGATTTTAATTATTTTTTTTAAAAAAAGTAAAAAATATGTAATTAATTAAATAAACCTTGAAATTTATTACTTAAAAAAGGCTTGACAATAAGATTAAAAATAAAAATTGTTGAGTTAAGATGTTAATATTCGAAGGGCCCATATTTAAATTAGCACAGGGCCCCCAAAATACTTAAGACGGCCCTGCTTAACGGAGGTAGTATTTCACTTTGATGATTTGTAGCTAAGGAAAAATATAGTCAAGTGGAGTGTTAGATCCATCTAGATTTATACTTTATCAATACTATAATTATTTTTAATTTTTTAATTTTTACGTATTACAGTAAAAGACATTTAGAGAATGAGATAACGCATTGAGAAGTGTGTAATGAGAGTGATGCATTTAAAAGAAAGCATGAACTAAGAAATTATTTTACGTGATCATTTACATAGAGTCATAGACCCTAAACATAACAAAATCCATTTCACAAATAAGTTATCTTGGACCTCCCATGGCATCTTTTGAAATCTCCATTGTCCTAAGATCCCTAACCCTTGCACTTTTATTATAAATTGCATCCTCAAGTTTTTGTCTCCACATGCCCAAACCAAGATAGTCCAATTTGGGTTGCAAACATTATTATTTTTTTTATTTTTTATTTTTTGTCTTTGGTATGGTCTCCTTGAAATCGATCTTCTCTTGAAATGTTTTTATGTTTAAAATTATGAAAAAAAAATCTATATAATGTTTGATTTATATCTTCAATATGCTCACCATATTTTTTAATATTTATATAAGACGTCCATAAAATTCTTAAAAAAATCATTTTTCTCTCATGAATGCCGCCAACAACTAAAGTGGCATAAGGGCAAACTGAAAGAATTCCAGGAACATGGCTAGATATGACGCATGCATCGCGCATTAGCCCCGAGTCTGATCTTACAAGTTTGACATTGCTTTTAAGAAAAGTGTTTGGACAATTATACCAACTAAATGTTTATTTACATATTTACCCTCACTAATGTTGATTGCCTCTTTTAACTCTTAAGAATAGTGTGCGGATATCTATACCCCTAAAAAATTTATTTATATATTTTCCTTTATTAATGTTACCAACAACTAAATTTGTGACACGATTGCTTTAAAAAAAAAAAGTTGTGACACAAAGGCAAACCGAAAGAACTCCCCAGACATAACTAACTACGACATGTGTATCGTGCGCATTAGCCACTCTAGAAGTGGAATAAATGCATCACTTTGACATAGTCAAATGTTACCTTTGACTTTAGAATTTACTAAAATAATACCTCCGTTAAATGTTATGTGCAAACCTAGAAGTAGTATTAAAAGCAAATGTTATTATGTAAACTTTTATTATTGGATCAATTAATAGTGACTCATCACTTATTTAAATATGGAAGGATATAGTATATTAGTATGTATCCTATATATTCCTATGCAAGCAATAGTGGTCCCACCTCTAATTACAATGTAGAAATGAATCTTACAGATCATGAAATTGATGATTCTGTATTAAATGGAGAGATTTATTTCCAAATTTGGCATATATTTTCATACTCCCTCCATACTTACTAATAGTCCTTTATGGGTAATTTTCACGGGAATTAATAAACATAAATAAGTAGTATAGAGTAATAAAGTATATTAGAAAGGTAAATTTAGGCCCCGTTCTCTTTACTTTATTTTTTTGCTGAACTGAAATTATTTTTACTAAAACAAAATTATATTTGCAGAACTTAAATTATTTTTACTGAACTTAAATTAATTTTACTGAACTGAAATTATTTTTGCTGAACTAAAATTATTTTTACTGATTTTCTATTATAATTCTTCTTTAAGAAAGCTAAATTTTACCAAAATGGACTTATTTTTACTGAATAGAAATTATTTTTACTAAACTGAAATTAATTTTACTGAACTGAACTTATTTTTACTAAAATGAAATTATTTTTACTTAATATTATTTTTTAAGGTGAAGGGAACAAGGCCTTACACTGGGTATGAAAAAAAGTTGAGAGAGAAAGTAATTAAAGTACATGTGTAAAAAAAAAAAGTGCATTAAAAAATAAAATTTAGATGGAAAAGTTAAAATTTGCATATATATTGTGGCAAATTAGAGAGAATTTTGGTAAAAAAAAATTAATATTAGTAATACTTGAAAAAAATTAGCAAATGACACTATCATTTTGGAACTTAAAATTGACCATAAGAGATTATCAACAAGAGACGGAAGGAGTAATTAAAAGGCCATTGTGATTTATGCATGCTTAATGTGTGACTTGTGAGAGTTACAAACCCCCTTCTTAAATACCAATGTAACTATTACTCCAATCTCTTTTCTTAAATTTTTTATTATTATAATGGGACATGGTAAAACTTATTTGTACAAGATTGTCCCACCCAAATTTGAATTGTACATTTAATTTGGACCCTAAATGAAGTGATGTGGACTTAATAGGGCCCTATTTAATATTCATTTGACTAATATCATTGATTCAATTATTTAACAATATTAAGTAATAAGTAAAGGTATTAAAAGTTGAACCGATCCGTAATAACCCAACATATTTCAAAGTGACCCGGTCTAGAATTTGGAAACAATAATTTACCATGACCCAAATTAAATTTGACCTAACCTTAAATCGGTTGATAATCAGAATTAAGATATATTTTAATGTAAATTCAACTAGTAATATTTCTAATTACATAGTTGTAATACGAATTATGGTATTAAGATAAATTAAATAAGATCATACATGAATATATTTTATCGTGCATATAAATTAAAATGACGGTATAATTTGTGAATCATTGTACGAAAGTCAAAGTGTATAGAATGTTAAGGAAAAAGAGTTAGTACTAAAATATAACCAATTTACATAAATGGATCAAACTAGTTCATGAACCGAATCACTAATTATCAATTGGATATATATGACCCGAACCAAACCTGACTTAGAAAGATCAAGAAACAAATTTTCTCTTAGGTTATGATTAGCTCACCTTATTTTAACTGTTCAAATCAGATTTGATCATAAAAAAAGCAATTCTAATAAACTTAATATTATGTGCGTTTTTTATTGTTATATATATTGTAATGACTTTTTTCTATGAAAATTACCTATTAATAAAATGCATCATTAAGAATTAAGAATCTAAAAAGACATCACTTAATCATTTTTTTTCCCTGTATTTATTAGCATACAATTAAGGTCCAAATTTAGTCAAGTCGGACAATCCGATTAGATCATAAAAAGAAAAAGATTCAAATCAAATTATAAAAAATAAGTTCAAAATCACAATAGATAATAAAAAATAAAATCTGATCTATCTATAAATAAACTAAAAGAACAACCGCTGACATCATATTGTCCACGTGGCAGCTTTATAAGAAAGATTTTCCCACCTAAATAAAAATCTGACGTCATTATATTTGGTTGCAAATTTCAAATTTATTTTTTCCTCCTCTCAATTTATCTATACTCTTAATTTATTTATCTTTTTTCTATCATTAAATATTGGTATCTAATACATCTTTCCCTTATGCTTCATCGAACAAAATACTTTGATGTATATATTTTTTCTATTTTCCTTTATATATTACAAGTTCAAAATCATTTTTTATTTGCTTAATTAAAATTGTATATTTAAAAACTCACTTTTATGTATATGCTTAAATTTTCATATTCGGTTTGTTCTTCTTCAAAATTAATTTTATAAAATTAGCATTTACAACTAATGGTTATGTCTCAATAATTTTTTTTGATACGTAAGAATACATAAATTATATACTCTATATTTTAAAGAAATCCGTGCATCGCACGGGACTAATCTAGTGAAGTAACATAGTAACACACCCTTATTATAAAGATAATTATTTCATTGGCTGGTTGACAACCTAACAAGCTAAGAAATCTCAAACTTACGGATTCTTTCTAATTGCTAAAGACTTATTTACCAAATATGGATTATATTTTCATAAAAGAAACCCAATAACCAGGAAACATCTAAACAAATATCAAAAGAAAACCCAATTATAAAATCTAAAAATATAATTCCCAAATAAGCAAGATGCCTCCTAGTTATCTAATTAAGCTTTCTATTAATTTCATGATTCTATTTTATACCCCTTTGTCTTATTTGTTCATCCTATTTGAGACATTGACACTATTTATAAAATGAGAAAATATTCTATTATTCTTAATATATTATTATACAGAGTAGTTCGTAAAACATCAATCAATAACTATATACTAAAAGACACACCAGCAATGACACATGTCTATTTCTGGTGTGTCCTTAGTATTTTTGTAAAAAAAATATTTAATAGAAAATTTATTTAAGGAAATTATTTGTAAAATTTAATTACGATATAAATAGAAACGATATTTACTTTTTTTCTATATTCACATTCAATTAACTAATTAATATGAAAAATAGAATATCAAAATATAATCTTTGTAAATATTTTTAAAAAATACAATCTTCTACTATAAGTTTTTGTGTGGCAAACATAATGTTTGTTTCAAGGATACAATTGAGATAGACAAAAGTTAATGACTAAAAACGAGATATTACAATATATGATCACTAATAAGTATATACGTACATAATTTTTTTTGGCAATATATAACCGTGCATGGCACGGGACCTAACCTAGTAATAACATAAAGTCATGTTGGACCTTATAGTCAAAGTATTGCATTGACAAATGTACTCCGTATATATGTACGTAATTAAAATGGGAAATTTTTTTAATAACGGAGGTAGTATTAAAAACTAGCTTAGTACTCCTTCCGTATTTTTTTAAGTGTTACACTTTGACCGGTACATAGTTTTAGACAATTTAATTGACTTAAATATAATAAGAGATAAGTGGGGTAGTTGGAGTAAAAATTGTAATAGAAAGATAGCGGGGTTAATAGTTTATTGAAAAATAATGAATGTGAGGAAAAATATAATAAAAGAAGTAGTGGTGGGTTTGGGTGGGGATCATGAGAGAAGAGAGATATAATATTTTAATGTATTTTTTTGCCAAAAAAAGAAGTATAACACTTAAAAAACACGGTCGGAAATGAAAAGTCTAACACTTAAAAAAACACAGAGGGAGTAGTAGAAACACATGTGTTGGACTCTTAATTGACTTATTGTTTTAATTGTGATATCTTACCTTTAATAGAAAAAATCTTCTATGATAATTATATCCATAAATACTAAAGTATCCACCCAATAACAAAAAAGTAATAATTTTTTTACAAAATTATTTAATTCTACTTTTCTATCCAAATTTTTATATAAATACAACATCCAACTCAATAACAATCCTCAATAACATTCCTCCAACTTCTCCATAATCTCTTGAATAATTCTTTTCTAGATTTTCAGCCATGGGAAGAGGCAAGGTTCCAATCCAATTCATCGAGGACAACGGCAAACGCCAAGTTACGTTTTCAAAACGCCGAAAGGGGTTGATCAAGAAAGCTACTGAAATCTCTATCTTATGCAAATGTGAAGTTGCTCTCATGATCTTCTCCAACACTAACAAGATGTACGAATATAGGAGCTGCGATAGGTAATTAAAACGCTTACTATTTTATTTAATATTGTTTTGCACTAGTCCATTTTAATGATATATAAATATGTAATTTTTTTTTACCAGAAATTTACGTGATCATTGTATTAAACTTCTTCTTTTTCATCGTTTTTGGCTTATTTGACTGAATTTTTTTCTTAAGTATTGATAAATTTTCTAATCAGTATGTAATTTGCTAAAAAAAATTTACCTTTTTTTTTTTTATGAAAATAAATTTCTTGGATACAGTTTTGAATGAATTTTGCATGTGTTTGAGTCAAGGAAGGTCTTTCAGGGTTCTTCATGACTTCAACGTCCTTAATTTAATTGGCACGTGGTTTTTCTTTTTCATGGACTTGTTTCTTTGAAAGGAAAATTATATTACCTATATTAATATTAACATAACATTAATACATATAATTAAATGTGTGTGGCTCAAAGTATAAGGTCCTTCACATGAAATGGATGCGCAAGTGAGTTTCACGCGCTTTTCACAAAAGTGAATAGACTTGTGTGTATATAATTATTTATATAATAAAATGTAGCGTATATGAGGAAGTGAGATCCATGCGCTTTAATTTCACAAAAGTGAATAGACTTGTTTGGGTATATAATCATATGTAATTAAATGTGGCATATAGGCTAGAGTATATGCACCTCCGCATTGGTTATATGCGCAAGTGAGTTTCACGCGCTTTTCACAAAAGTGAATAGACTTGTGTGTATATAATTATTTATATAATAAAATGTAGCGTATATGAGGAAGTGAGATCCATGCGCTTTAATTTCACAAAAGTGAATAGACTTGTTTGGGCATATAATTATATGTAATTAAATGTGGCATATAGGCTAGAGTATATGCACCTCCGCATGGGATATATGCGCAAGTGAGATCCACATGCTTTTGACAAAAGTGAATAGACTTGTTTGTGTGTTTAATTTATATGTAATTAAATGAAACCTAGAGTATATGCACCACCGCATGGGATATATGCGCAAGTGAGATCAACGCGCTTTCACAAAAGTGAATAGACTGTTTGTGTATATAATTATATATATAATTAAATGTGGCCTAGAATATATGCACCTTTGCATGGGATGTATGCGCAAGTGAGATCCACGCGCTTTCACAAAAGTGAATAAACTTATTTGTGTATATAATTATATATGTGATTAAATGTGGCCTAGAGTATATGCACCTCCGCATGGGATATGTGCGTAAGTGAGATCCACGCGCTTTCACATAAGTGAATAATAAACTACTTGTTTTTGTATACAATTATATATGTAATTAAATGTGGCCTACAATATATACACCTTCGCATGGGATATATGCGCAAGTGAGATCCACGCGCTTTCACATAAGTGAAGAATAAACTACTTGTTTGTGTATATAATTATATATGTAATTAAATGTGGCCCAGCCTAGAGTATATGCACCTCCGCATGATATACATGCACAAGTGAGATTCTAACGCTTCTATAAAAGTGAACAGACTTGTTTCTTGTAGAGAATAATTATAATAAAATGTGCACATATGAGATCCACGCAATTTAAAAGTGTCTTATTGATTTTTTTTTCCCTTTTAAAGAATATATGATACTAGATTTTTCGGTTGTAGTTTTTAATTTTGTACCTATATAATGTGAGATATGTGACTCTTGTTCATAAACATGTGCACCCATACATACTAGGGATATCGTTATTCCAAAAAGAAAATACACTTTAGTAATGTATGTATAAACCTGTTTTTGCCACCATCGTATTTTTTGTCAAAAAGAGTTAAATGAAAAAAAAAAAATATTTTACTTAGTGTGAGACTGCTTCTAGGGCTAAAACTAAATGTGCCCTAAGTACATGCACCTCCGCATGGGATTAGAGCCAGTTACATGCGCATGTAAGATCCACGTGCCATAAAAGGTATAATGATTTCCTTCCTTTGGAGGATATATTTTGCCTAATTTTTACATGTAACCACATTGTTATCTAACATATACTTTTTTAAACATATAAATGAGTAATCTGTAGCTAGACATTGGTAATTATTAATGTTAGTCATAAAAGTTGTGCTACTTCTTAATTATTGAACATTTTGTAATTTATCATGCAGAACTATGGATTCATTCGCAACTATGCATAGGAACACCATTGCCGCTGCCAGTTCATCAAAATCCGCCTCCAATGTTGCTCCAATAATATTGCCGGAGGTAAACATAAAACTATATTGATATATATGCTCTATATTTTACTTTTAGATGTTTTTTAATAGTTTGAAATGTAATCGCAAAATGATCTAATGTATTTTGTTTATGAATTTGAGTATTTATGTTTTCATTTTTACCTCAATTAATTGTCTGGCTAATATTATTATTGGAATAGGATGATCCAGATGTTGATGTGGCTACCTTGAGGGAAGCACTTATTGAGTTAAGGCGTTCATATAAGTAAGTGATAACTCTTTATGTTATTTATTATTATTATTATTATTATTATTATTATTATTATTATTATTATTATTATTATTATTATTATTATTATTATTATTAATCTTCTCATTTATTATCAATGTGGTCAAACTTATAAAACTTTGACAGTATTTGTGCTTATTATATAAAAAATTTATCAGGTGACATATTGTTGTTAATAATTTTCAATTTGTATTTTCATTATATCATTTTCGTAAATTTTCAATTTGTATTTGTCATGTGACATATTGTTGTCAATAAAAGCTGTACAATAAAGAATGTGCAAATCACATGAGAATATATTAAAAAAAAAAAAAAAAAAAAGGGATGAGTAGTTAAATTTAATTATTAATATGCTTAGGAAGTACTTGATATTATAACAAAAACTATTATAAAGGGACAGTCTTTTGTAAAATCATATCACATATGTACTTGATTAATTTTATGCAAAATTCATTCGGACAATATATATAACAACTAATTCCGAACAAATGTAGTGTGCTCACGATTTAATCGGTCGATTTTTGTAGTCAGATGCTGGGAATAGGATTGCAGGACATGAAGTACTATGACCTTCATAACCTGGAGATGAAGTTGATTGATGTGTTTCATAATGTGAGAGCTAGGAAGGTATGAATAATCTTGGTTGTTAAAATTCACACAAACATAAATAATACTGAAAATTAATTAAATGGGCTTTAATTTTTTATATATATACATAATATGTTTAATTAACATGTAAGTTTTATATATGTTGTAGGAACAAATATTCATGGCGGAATTGAGTGTATCTAATGAACATGTAACTTTTTAACTCAAAATAATGGCATTATATTGCGTCGCGCTAACTATGTACTACTTCCATTCAATGAAGTTTAACCCATTCGCAACCACTTAATTACACGGTGTTACTTTCCGTTTGTGCAGGTGCGGGAGATGGAAAAGGAGAATGAAGAATTGCGCAAGGAAGTAAGTGTACTAAAGAAATAAATCAAAGTTTTAATTTATTCATAAGTTTTTTGTATTGTTACGTTCTACAGTATTTAATAAAATATTGACATACAATACTCATTAAATTCGAAATGTGTATGTGTATGTAGGTGGAGGAGCTTCAGCAATGCTTGATGTCGTCATCTGGAAGCGGCTCTGAATCCAGCTCTTTGAAGAGGTTGCGTGCTGATGAGACTGGTGAAGGTTACATTACTGAGAAGAAGCGCGCTGATGCTAGTGTGATGACTGATGATGGTTACATTACTGGAAGGAAGCGCGTTGATGCTGGTGTGATGACTGGTGATGGTTACATTACTAAGAGGAAGCGCGCTGATGCTGGTGTGATGACTGATGATGGTTTCATTACTGAGAGGAAGCGCATTGATGCTTGTGTGATGACTGATGATGGTTACATTACTGGGAGGAAGCGTGTTGATGTTGGTGTGATGACTGATGATGGTTACATTACTGGGAGGAAACGTGTTGATGTTGGTGTGATGACTGATGATGGTTACATTACTGATTGGAAGCGCGCTGATGCTGGTGTAATGATGGATGAAGGTTATATTACTGAGAAAGAATTCGAGTCTGATGATATTCTCAACTTAGGATAAATGGGTATGTACTTGTTCTATGTAAGTTTCAAATAATTTTGAGATTATTGTTACAATGTGGTATATTTACATATCAATTCGATTAATTGTACAATGCAGATTGTCAACAGAAGCTTGTGGTGCTGATCTAAGATGATGCCAAAAGACGGTGTATGCACACTCTTGACTGGTCTGAAGGCGCAGCAGTACATGAATCATGAAGCACCATATAGCTAGATGTTGATTAGCCACCGTTCCAGCTAGCTGCTTTGTTTAATTTGTTGTTGTTGTTGTTGTTTTTAATTTATGTCTTAATTAGCTAGTTCTATATAGAATAATCAACCGATGTTGTTACAGCTTATTACTAAGCTTGCTCGGTTAATTAGGGACTAGTATAAGTATAAACTACCGTTCAATTTTAATTACAGTTCAGCAGCTGGCATTTGATATATTATTGCCTTTCTTTATAATATAAACCCTTTGGGTTTTCTTATATCTTTACTTTTTTTAATGTTATTTTTTTTTTGTTTTTTGGATGGATGATATTTTTAAAGTTGCAATTTATGGGAAAATTGTGTTATGTACCTGGGTGTACCATACACCCAGGGTCATTTGATCAACAAAGAGCAAATAATTATTGCTCATTTATTAAATAAGCAAAATTATTTGAATTATCGACGTCATGTCATCAATGGTGTTGCAAATAGCTCTACGAAACTTCAAGAGTCCATCATCATCTTCCTCTTATTTTATCTATTCAGCAACTAAAATAGGTAATGTAATATCTAACTTCTTGCGTTATTTTATCGAACTTTGTTTATCAATCTTTTGAGTGTTTTTTTTATCTATCCTTGTATATTTAATCTTTCTCAGTCATTACCAATACAAATTGATTGTCTTTGTTAATTTGTGTTCTTCATTGTGATTTGATGTTCATAATATCACATGTTTTCAACATAGTTTGTTCAAGATTGTGCGTTTAAAATTTCAAGATTGTGCGTTTGAAATTTCAAGATCAATGTAAAAAGAAATGGCTAGGATATTATAGAATTTCCTTCATCACTTTTGTTGCCAAGATGTTCTAGTTTCTTTCACTTTAAGAATTCTCTAAATCGTTCATGGAGCTTGCATCAAACTTCGCACAAGCTTGTAGACAATCTAGAGAAATCAGGAGTAAGCAAATCACGCACAGATAATCTACTTATGACATAATCTACCAAATAATGGGCCAATATTATTTGGGTTACACACAACAAAAATTAAAGTTCACCTATTCACCGCAAATTCTTCTATGCATCCTGGTCCATCGGACCACCTACTAAACACAACCCTATACAAATAAAACGCAGCTCTACTTCTTCCCGGTTCTTGCCATCTTTTTTTTTTTTGTTATTTTTTTTTTTTTTGTTTTCTTCTTTACAAAATCTCTCTTTATTTTTTATTATCTTAACTTTTTTTTTTTTTTTTTATTTCTTTCTTGATTTTAATTCATTCATTTTTTTTTCACATGCTTATTTTCTCTCTCCTCTGTTATATGTTATCTGTTATCTGTTTTTTTTTTCCCATTTACATTCTGTATTTAACGTGATTGAAATTGTTGATATTCCCGAATATATCAATCATAGTTAGTTATTATAAATTCATTGTGATCAATATTAATGTATTTTTTGATTTGGAGATGAACTTGTGGATGAAATCAGTGTTTTAATATCAATTGAATTTGTTGAAGCTAATCTGAAATATTTCAATTCGTAATCCATTATGATTGATTAATTGAATTTTTTTTTTTTATTGTTCTCATTAATTTGATCGATTAATTTAGTAAAAAAAAATCCGAACATTGCAAATTTCGAACATTTATTAAAAATTTCTGAGCAATCGGAATGTACCATGCCTATACTTTTGATTATTTAGTAAAAAAATCTAAACAATTACAATTTTTGAATATTTAGTAAAAAAATATCCGAACTGAACATCAAAATTTTTGAACATTTAGTAAAAATATATGAACAATCGCAATGTACCACGCATATACTTTTGAACATTTAGTAAAAAAAATTTAAGTGATTAACATTTAGTAAAAAGAAACTGAACATCAAAAATTTTAAACATTTAGTAAAAATATCTGAACAATCGCAATGTACCACGCTAACTTTTGAACATTTAGCTAAAAAAATCTGAACAATCGCAATGTACCACGCTATACTTTTGAACATTTAGTTAAAAAATCTAAACAATTGTAAAATTTGAACATTTAGTAAAATAATCTGAACATCACAAATTTTGAACATTTAGTATATATATATGAACAATCGCAATGTCCACGCCTAGATTTCGATCGGATTAGCTTCAACAATTCATCTTCATCACTACTTGTAGAATAATTTGTCAGGTAGATTTCTAAAAAATTGTGAAAAATGTTAAGAAATTATACACAAATTACAAAAATTTTACTAATTTTAACAAATTATAACAACTACGAAGGAAATCAAATAACGATTAATAGCAAATTCAAAGAAATCTAAAGAAATTTTAGTTTGTTTAGAAATATAATTTACCTTTATGCACTTTTTTTTTTTCCTTACATGACGATTCGTCAATTTGCAGAGGAGAGAGATAAGTAGTTTTACAATTGAAAGAGGAATTTACAAAATATGTTTGTTGGAGCGAAAATTACGAAAGAAAGAAACTGGAGAAACTTCGAGTATTTGGGCTGCGTGAAATGAGGTTTGTAGTGTATATGGGCATGTTGTCCAGCTATTCTAGATGGACCAGGGTCTACAATAGACTTATTGTGTATTCACTTCCTTCATAAAATATCTTATCGGGGGCCTTAATTATTTTATTGGATTCCTACGTTCTTTTCTTATAGAATCAAATGTTCAATCTATATACTCTCTCTGTATTATATTATTTTCACCAATTCTTTGGACATGAAATTTTAGGAGGAATAGTAGAAAGCATTATTTCATGACGGAAGTGAGGTTGGGTGAAGAATAAAAAAAAACCTAGAAACCGGCAAAAGAGAATATAAATGGAGAGAAAATATAAAAATTATTAATATATTATCAAAAAAATTTCAATTAAGGAAGTGGAGCAAGTAATAAAATACAGAGGGGTAGGAAACTAAAATAGACATACATGTCACCTATTGGCAGTGACGGACCCAGCGTTGCTCACGCTGGGTCACGTGACCCAGGAAGTTTAAGGTTAAAAAGCAATTGAAATCCAATGTATAACTAAAGCTTTTCTATGGTTCAGTGGTTGGAAGCTGTGAGGGACATTTCATCCGAAGGTGGCGCGGGATCAAGTCCCCTAGCTACCAAACTATTTTATGCTTTTTTGTAATGTTTTTCCTCACATTTTATTTTGGTTTAATTTATTTTGTACATATATGTATTTATTGTATACATTAATTAATTGATTAAAATTATTCCTTTAAATTTAGTCAGATCAAGTCTCCTACCAAACAATTTTATGTATTTATGTAATTTTTTTCCTTACATTTAATTTTGGTTTATTTTGTACATATATGTATTTATACATTCATTAACTAATTAAGATTATTCCTTTAAATAATCTAATGCAATACTACTATTGGTAGCATTATAAGGGCACTAAGGGATGTTTCACAATTTTTTTTTTTGTTATTTTTTCTACACATTTTATTTTGTACACACATGTGTTTCATTATATTATATATGTAATTAAATTTTTTAAATTATTCCTTTAAATAATCTTATGCAATACTACTATGGATAACATTATAAGGATACAAAGGGACGTTTCTTTGATTAACCAAGTCTTGTCAGAGTAAGATTTGGTTATGATTTTTTGCAATTTAGATCTGCACATTAATCCTAATGTTGTATTTTGTCAATCATAATAAGAAATTTCATCTAGGTATACGGAGTACCAATTATGTAGGAATTTGACAATTTTTTACCCAAATTTGTGACCAGGAAGCTAGAAAGCTATATTATGCAACTAGTAGTCTTGTAAATTTATATTGACAAATAGTAGTTTTGTAATTGGGTATATTATGCTCTTTGCTTAGTTTTCCAAGCTGTGATGAATAAATATGCAATTACTCGGTTAAATTATCTTGGACGGTTGATTGCCTTGTAATATTTAACCTCCCACTTTAGGGGTTTGGATTTTGATTAAACTAAGTGGTCGATGGGTGGCGGTGACCGCACCCATAAAATCCCGGATCCGCCATTGCCTATTGGTGCAGTTTTTTCTTCAATATCCCTATTTATTTATTTATTTATTTATTTATTTTTATTATTTTTTCCACTAAAATCAACTACTTTCTATTTATTACTTGGGTAACATTCACCAAATCTTTTAGTTGTAATAATTTTGATGTACATATTTTCCGTATCTATATATATGTACACTAAAATAACACCCGTTGATGTCATCATTGCCTATGTGTCACTTTTTTTATTTAATTTTTTACCTCTAAAATGTAAGGATGATGTCATATTTTTTTCTTTTTAAAGCTACCCTATTTAACATATTTGAAAATATATTCCATTTAAAATTTAAAATTTAAAATTTTGGGCTTTCTAAACATGTTATGCTATTTAGTTTTTCTACGACTTGTTAACAATAGTTAATAATATAATTTAATTGAAATTTCTTAATTAAATATAAAAATTATACACATTCAGGAATTGTATATTCATATTTAATTAGAAATTAGTTAGGAAAAATGAGGAAGTTATTTTCTTTCATTACGTGTTAAAATTCTATAATTCAATTCTTATTTAAAACCGCGCATCGTGCGGGGTTATTCTAGTATATAATAATATATCTTCCATATCTATTACTTTGTATATTATGCATATTATGCCATATTTTTTTGTTCAGTATTAGTAAAAATAAGTTAAGTTCTAAAATAATAAGTTTAGCTAAGTAAAAATAATTTTAATTCAATAGTAAAATAACAAAGAATTAGTAAAAATAAATACAGTTCTATATAATTAATTTCATTTCAGTAAAAGTAATTTCAGTTCAGCAAAAATAAGATGAATAGTATTGAACATAACCTAAAAATATGGCCCTGTTCACTTCATTTTAAGAAAAACAATAATATTCCGATAAATTAATATAATTTTATGTGCCACGTACATAAAAAAAATACCACGTATATATATTTAGGGTTTATATTATTTTTTTATATAAAAAATTATCTGTTCACATTAAAATTATATCCTAATAAATATAGTATTTTGACTAATAAAAAAAATTAGATTTTTATTTTAGAATAGTGCCAGATAAAAAAAAAACTACGTAAATTGATTTCTGATTTAAATTATTTTAAAAAAAATAAAAATATATCGTTTGCATTAAATATTTTTTTCTAATATTGGATGAATAGGTGATACTATATATTTGATTTATTATTAATATTAAATTGATTTTCCTCATAACTAGCACCAACAAATCACAAATCTTATAAGTCTATTGCCATACCAACAAATCCAACAATCATGCGGATAACAGCGGATTGCTTTGGAGTTTGGAGTGTATAGAGGTTACTCGTTCAATGTTTCACGGGTTACTAAAACGGTCACATTATAAATTACATTAAAAAACAATTAAAATTTTCCTTTTTATTTATTACAACATATTAATCAAAATATTATATGATCTAATTAAGAAAATTAAGATTTATGCATTCCGCATAAAAAATAATGTGCATCGAACTAGTTTCATGTAGTCTCATACATATTTGGGTAACTTTTATTAATTTCAGAGGTAACATTTAGGTCAAATTTTTAAAAGTTTGTGTGTTAATGAAAGTACACATTATACAAGACTTTTACATAAAAAAATTCAAAGTTTTGATGGGGCAAGATCTTAATATTTAAAATCTTTTTGATTTTAACATAAATACTTGTATATCTACAATAAGTTATACAGAACAAGTCCTACCATTATTATTATTTTTTTTTTTTTTGAAGAAAAACAAAGTCCTAACATTATTTTATATATATTTTATGGAAAACTTTTGTATACACCCGGTTTTCAGTAATTTACTGTACATCGGGTACACTTTTGTCACATTTAGTGTCACTTTTGTCAAATTTAGTGTCATTTTTGTCAAATTTATCAATAAAGCATAAATAACTCTTATATATGTCACGGTAACTTTTGTGCGTTTTAGTGTAACTTTTGCACATTTAATTGTCACTTTATAACGGATGTTCAGTAATTTACTGAACATCCGTTTTATTTAAAAGTTTGTGATATTTTATAGGATATATTGATTTATGGTTAGTAGGATAAATTTAATGATGCGAGGAGTAATTTTTAGGAACATTATGCCAAAGGATAAAATGAACCACACACCTTAGTGGCTTAGTGTCAATATTGTGTTGAGGGCTGTCATCTTGTGACATTGTAAAAATGGCATCAATACAAGACCGTCCACATATTGCTCAGGGCCCAAACATAAACCTAAACCATAAATATACAACTTATTAAACTTGATCCAACCCAATTAGAAATTTATTGTCACTAATCTATATCCAAAAAAATTCACCCTAGAAATTTAATATAACCACAGCCGAACCCAGATACAAACAAGTGAAACAAGTAACAATTAAGAATCTCATCTAATATAGAAATGTTGATCATTGGTTGTTTTCAAGCTAAACAAGTAACCTTGGATTTGAGGATTATAAATTCTTTTTTAAATGGCAAGGGTTATTTACAAATCTGGCAAATATTAAATTTCCATTAAGGAATTAAAGACCAATCAAAACAAGGAAACATAGAAAGATACCCTAATTATAAAACCTAAAAATATAATTTAAAGTAATTTATAACACTATTACCAAATCAAGGTGCCTCCTAAAGTTTCCTATATATTTTCCGATTATATTGTATGCGAAAAACAAGTAACTTGGCTATATATGGGCATAATTCTTACCTTACTTTTTTTCCCATTATATTCTTACTAAACTTAGTGATTACCTTTAATCATAATACTTACTACTAATATACAAGTATAAGATTTCCTCCCCTCTTTTATTTATTAATATTTATATTAATATCTTATTTCTATTTCTATTTTTCTACATATATATAAACATCCCACAAAAATAAAACATAACACCCACCTCAATAATAATAATCTCTTCCTCTTTTGACTCTTTTCTCTTCCTTTTTCCTTTGTTTTTGTAGTAGGAAAAAAAACACAAAAAAATCCAAAAAAATTTAAAAGAAGAAAAAAAAAACATTCTTTAAATTGTTTTTGTTGTAGATTTTTGTTTTTTTAGCAATGGGAAGAGGAAAGATTATGATCAAGACTATTGAGAACACCAACAATCGTCAAGTTACGTTCTCGAAACGACGAACCGGGTTGATTAAGAAGGCGAATGAGCTCTCTGTCTTGTGTGATTGTGACATTGCTCTTATAATCTTCTCTTGTACCGGAAAGAAGTATGATTTTGTCAGCAGTAAAACGTAAGTTCTTTTTCTTAATTATTTAGGGTACATTATTTAATTTTTTGTCGTATAATTCTTGTTGTTAGCTGTTGTTGTTTAAACATAATTGCTGTAAAATTTTCTTATCATAATTGAAATCTTCAAAATAACCCCAAATTAATGTTAATTTCTTAATTAATTCAGAGGTAAATTTTAATATCCTGCAATTTTTTCCTGATTATAATTTATTGTTTTTGTTTAACAAGCTTGGATGGATTTTTATGACTTGAAAAATAATTTGTGTTTAAGTATTACACCTATTTGTTAACTTTCCTACTAAATTAACATGTGTTATAAATTATGGAAATCTTTTTTAATTCGTACGGTAGATTAAGGAGAATCAGAATCCATACAAAAATATTTTACGAGTATAGATGAAGACAAATTATTCAGGAATGTAAAAATAAATAAATAAATAAACTTTTTTTTTTTTTTTTTTTTGCATAATTAGAAAGTTATCTTTTTATTGTGATGTAATTTTATCCTATATATACCTTTGATAGAGTATATAACATATTTGCCATGTCGTAAGTTTTGATTGAGATGGTCTTTTAACAATCTTTCAAATAAAATTTTCATTATAGTACATTTTAGTGATATAAATATTGACTTATCAAGATTCCTCATCTAATATGTGCCCTAGAGTCCACAAACACTTTCTTTTGAGGGAAAATTGTCGAAAGGGGCAATTTACTTTGGTATGAGACACAAAAGTTAAGAGAACGAGAAAAAACATGTGCAAATTAATAGTCGTAATATTTGTGAAATTTCTTAAAATGGTGGTTGTTGCAATATTTGTGTAAGAGAAAGATGTCAAATTCCGTCTAGGCTATGATACATGATACCTTTTGGAGTTGTGGAAACAAAGATACAAAACTTATACTTTGTAATTTAAAGAGGTATAAAGCCCATCCCAAAATGGTTCTCAATTGGCCCAATTTTGGCCCAGCCCAGCTAATATAATCCCAATATATACTTTCAATTATTTGTTTGAATTTCATTTTTTTTTCCCAACTAAATTCGCATGTCTTATAAGTTGTGGAAGATCTTTCTTAATTCGTACAGTGGATGGAGAAACAGAATCATTATTCAGGAAATAAAAAAAAAAAATTAAAAATATCCTTTAATTCTTGATATTTTTTGGTACTTAAAAAAAAAAAATAGAAAGTTATCTTTTTATTGTGATGAAATTTTATCCTTTATTTACCTTTCTGATAAAATTTTCATTAAAGTACATTTTAGTGATATTAATATCATTGAAATTTATCGTCTAATTTATGTGCCCTAGACTCCTAACGTCCACAAACACACTTTCTTTTTAAGGGAAAATCATCCAAATGGGCGATATACTTCGTAGAGAAAAAAAAAAGTGCAAATAAATAAATGCCACAATACTTGAGAAACATTATAAAATGGTAATTGTTGCAATATTTGTAAAATGGGAGAATTATTTATTCCTAGAAATGTCAAATTCTGTCTAGGCCATGATACCTTGTGGGGGTTGTGGAAACAAAGATACAAAAATATACTCTGAAACTTAAAGAGGTATAAAGCCTATCCTAAAATGGCCTGAAATCTCGGGCTTGATCATTGGGCCTGAAAGCCGGAAAATTGGCCCAATTTTGGCCCAGCCCAGTGATAACCTCTAATATAATCCCAATCTTTATTTTTGAACCTTAGAAATTTGGAAAATTAATCCTAATAATTCTAGTTAATATTGTTGTTACTCCTTGAGCATTGAATGATTTGTGGTTTAACTTGCAGAACCATGGAAAACATGTTGCAACGGTACAAGGATTTCGTCGCCAACCGTTCAGCTACAGCCGCATCAAATTCTTCCAATAATGCAGCTACTGTTGAGCATCAACTAGTTGAGGTACGTAACAATAACTATGCTATATAATTCAAGCTTAATTTCTTGATTAATTAGTATGTTTCCATTTTTACCTAAATTAATTGTGTGTTTAATATTATTGGAACAGTATAATCCAGATTCTGATGTAAATTCTATGCGTGAAGAACTTACAAAGCTACGAGCTTCATGCCTGTAAGTCACACGCTTTATAAGGGTCGTTTTGTAAAATCATGTCACGTAATTGATTTTGTAAGGTTTGGACAATGTAACAACTAATATATGACAAATAGTGTACGTGCTAACGATTTTTATATAATCGAACTCTGTAGGCAGCTGCAGGGGAAAGGATTGGACAGCTTAACTTTCTTAGAGCTTCAAAATTTAGAGAAGCAGTTACTTGAAGGGATTATGTCTATCAGAAATAAAAAGGTATAAATTGATGCTTAATTCATAAATTTGATAATGAAATTACAATAGCTTTAAATAGCTAAAATCATGAAAAGTGTAACTATAATTAAGAAATTCAATGCGTAACATGTAACTTAATTGTATGTATTGTAGGAGCGCATACTAAGGGAGCAGTGGGAAAGAAGTAAACAACAGGTATAATCTCAAACAATACGACGTCGTGTTAAACACGATACTTATCTCCGTTTCATAATGTTCGTTCCACCCATATGCTACCTTATTAACTGTATTAACTATTACCTATTTTCAGGAAGAGAAGATTATCGAGGAAAATGCAGCATTACGCAAGGAAGTATGTGTGCTAATAACAAACAATTAATTAGTAGTATCTTTTTTCAGTTACTCAAATTTAATTCTCTAACTTAAATCATTTTCTTACTTAATTAGAGGGTTACATCCTAACTAATTTTTGTTTGTTTAAAACTTATTTTCTCTGAATTTATTCATCTGAAATTATTTTGAACTTAGACGTACCCTTTGTGTTTAAATGTGCAAATTTTGTTATCATATTAAATTAACAATGGATTCCAAATGTGTGGTGTATATATATATATAGGTGCAGAGGCTTAGACAATGCTCGAAGACATCTTGTAGCTCTGAATCTAACTCTTTGAAAAGAAAGCGCGCTGCTGCTGGATTATCGACTGATGAAGGTTCCGTTATGGAGAAAGAAGTCGAATCTGATCAACCTTTTCTAAGCTTAGGGTAATAATAACACTAATTTTTTAGACCTTTGATAAATAATTAAGCTATTCTTACATTAAGTTTAATTCTTACAGTTTAATTAAACTTGTACAATGCAGGTTGCCAAATAGGCGTTTTTGTGATGAGGTGATACCTAAAACAGAAAGCACGTCTAATGATTCAATTGGGGAAAATCCCGCGACGTACGAATCATGAAGCACATTAGTTAGTACAGATAGTTGCTTATTAGAGTGACAGCCAGTAAATCGAACTGGCTTATCGGCTGATTAGAGTGTAGTACTAGTACTAGTACTCGTAGTAATAGGTTCAGTTCAGTATAGTTATATAGTAGTGGCAGTTCTGAAGTATGATACCAAGCATTTCTAAAGATTTTCTTTCATTTCAAAGTTTTTATAGTAGTTCTATACATAGTTGAATGGAAATACAATCACGCCTCCTTTCATAGTTGTTAATTGAATTGTTATTTTGAATTCTGACTAATTACCGTGGATTGATTTAAACATATATTTGAAATTTTAATATTTTAAAAGAACACATTAATACAAAGTATATGACCATTATTTTAAGGAAAATTTGATAATTATCATCAACTATTGTTGCCAAAATTGAAAATACCACCTCAAGTTTTTTTTTTTTTAAATTTTACCACCTAGTTTTTTCTAAAAGTTTTCAAATTCCCACCTTTTTGCCGCATGACGTCATCATGGGACCCACACTTTCGTTTTCCCTCATTCTTCCCTCGATTTCCCCTATTCTTCTACTCCCTTCTTTCAATTTCATCTCTCAAATTTGATTTCAAATACAAAAATTTCGCAAATTAGGTTATAATTTCTACAATCTAACCTACAACGAATCGAATTGAGTAGTTTAATTAGGGTTTGGGTAATCAATTTGGGGGTTTTGCTGAATTCGAAAAATTAGGGTTTATGAATTCATTAATTGGATGAATAACTGGACAATTAAACATGTAATTGGGGTAAAAACATAATTTAAATGGGCAATTAAACATGTAATTCATAAAATGTTAGTGTTTTCGCCCCAATTACATGTAAAATTAGGGTTTATGAATTCATTAATCACCACTACAATGTTAGTGTTTTCGCCCCAATTACATGTTTAAATTATGTTTTTTTCCCAATTACATGTTTAATTGTCCAATTAATCAACTCATAAACCCTAATTTTTTGAATTGAGCAAAAACCCCCAAATTGATTACCCAAACCCTAATTAAACTACTTAATTCAGTTCATTGTAGGTTAGATTGTAGCAATTATAACCTAATTTGCGAAATTTTTGTATTTAAAATCAAATTTAAAGATGAATTTGGAAGGAAATCGCACGAAGAAAGAGGAAAATCGAGGGAAGAGAGAGGGAAACGAAAGTGTGGGCCCATGCTGACGTCATGTTATACAAAAGGTGGGAATTTGAAAACTTTTGGAAAAAACTAGGTGGTAAAATTTTTAAAAAAAAACTTGAGGTGGTATTTTCAATTTTGACAACAATAGTTGGTGGTAATTATCAAATTTTCCTTATTTTAACTAGAAAACCAAATGAGCGAAAAAAAAAATTACTGTACAATTTGTTATATACATTCGGGTGTACGGTACACCCGGATAATTTGCCCATTAATTTTTGCTCAATTAATAAATGATTAATTTATTAATTGAGCAAAAATTAATGAGTAAATTACCCACATATACCGTACACTCAGATGTGCAGAACAGGTTCCTTCATAATTGTAAGTTTGTGGACCACGTACTTCACTCCATTTTGAAACAAAGTCCAAGCCCAAGTCGTTGGATCGCTTTGATGAGGCAATTCGTTTAATGATTTTAAGAGGAAGTCTAAAGTACCCTTTTAGGGATCTCATTTAATTTTTTTTTTTTTTACTATCTATATATTTTTTTTAAACTAGGGCAGCCAACGCGCGCGTTGCGCGTGAAATGGCTAGCCTTTACAACTTAATTTTACTTGTCTTGTGTTTGCACTTCACATGGAGGAATAAAAGATCGGCAAAGGAATATACTACCTCTGGTTCAATTTACTCGCAACAAAGAAATATTTTATGTCTCACAAATAATACCCCTTTGTTGCGAGTAAATTGAACCAGAGGTAGTATTTTTATTGCTAAGGCATTGTTTGTTTGTAGTCGTGCTAAGTTGAATGTTACGTGTAAAATATCTCGTATATTGAAAAAAATCTTTATTTTTATTATTTGTATATGGTGATTCTTTTAATTGGAATACTATGTAGATTCACAATAGAATATAAAATTCTTAGGTTTTTCAATGATAATGCAGAAAAGGAACAAATGTTAGAATTGTTGTTTGTTTATTTTCGCAGTGTTGATGTTAGAATTACTTAATTGTGGTGGTACAATACGAAATAGAGAAAGAATCATCAATGATGAAACCAAAACGACCAATTCCTAATCCACCACAGAGGCTAACAATATATATCAATGAGTTCATTTCATCCATCACAAAGGCTAACAATATTAATTAATCAATGAGTTCATCTCTAATTTAAAATTACAGTCCTTCTAGATGAAGCTGAAACAACTAATTCCTTCACACACTTATGCCCAACTGTACATGATATGTATATATATATTATACTAAAGCAGCATATATCCACCTATTAAGTCCAGTCTAACCAATGAGTTCTTAGACTTTAGAAGTCCTGTATAGTGTATAGTGACTAAATTCAAGTCTAAACTAAATCATGAAATTAATCTTATCTTACACTGATGAATTTCTCATATGCTAAAATAATGATCTTTAATAGAATCCCAGTGTGATCCTATCATTACAGGTTATGAAGTTCATTAGTTCAAAATCCATAGTAGAATGTTCTTAACTTTATGATAATCCTGTTTAAATCTATGGAATTTGCTCCCTAAAAATCCGGCCACCCTCTTCCACCGTCTCCCCTAGGGATGGCAATTTAATCCGAGTTCGATTCGAATCCGATCCGATCCGAAGGAAAAAATCCGATTCGAATCCGTTTAAAATTAGTTCGAGTCTGAATCCGATAAAATAGATCCGAATCCGAGGAGGTGGATCGGACTTGGACCCTACGCAAAGTTCGACGGAGTCCGATCCGAGTCCGAATCCGAGAATATAAGCATATGCTCTATAAATTGGGACAATTCTTTGCTTGTTTTGTAGCATAATTTTGTTATGTAACTTAGTTTATAATTTAAATATGTTATGTTTATACTTTAATTGGTATGACAATACAAGCAATTATAGGTATATGACATTACAAAAAATAAAAAAAAAAATATTCGGATCATTTCGGAGGTCCGTATAAGCGGACCGGATTCCAATCCGAAAATTACGAGTCGGATCGGATTCGGACTCGAATTTTTCGAATTCGGACTCGGATTTAGCCTCATCCGACCCGAATCTGATCCGTTGCCATTCCTAGTCTCCCCCTCTCCCTTCTCGAGCGCCCCTTCCTCAGTGTTCCCGTTTCTAGACCATCGACCGCGAAAAGGTCCTCGTTATTTATTCCTTTTCTGCTATATATTGGTATTGTCAACTTTTTTTTCCCACCATATGATTTGGAAATTTTGGGAAGGTGGTGAACAAAGATGTGGAATTTAGTACTTGGAAATGACAATGATAGTGTGGAGAGAGAAAGTTAAAAGCTTTCAAGAGACAGAGTCATGGAGAGGAGGAGAGAAAACTCAAATGTGTAAGGAAATGAAGACGGGTAAGAACAATTTGAAGTTAGATTATTGGAGTACAAAATTACAAATAGGGGTACAAAGGTAAAACACATTTTGAAGGGTAAATAAGGGTACAAAGGTAAAATAACATTTTAAAGAGTATAAAAGTCCGTGCACTATTCATAAGAACAACTTTCTACTTTTTATAAGGTAGGGAAATATCTCTATTTTGTTTTTCAATGAACTTCATAGTTCATACCTTTTTTTTTTTTTTTTTTTTTTTTTTTAAATCTTCCCATTTACTGTTTATTTGGTCTAACTTTCTTCCATTTACTATTTACTAGTTTTGTACCCCGTGCGATGTCCGGGTTGTTTATGGAATTTTAAGATAAAATTATATTATAATTCAATTTAATTGATTGAAAATAGAATTCTAAATTAACTTTATTTTTTTCCACAAAGTCTATCTATGTTTATGCAACGTGGTATGACACTTGGCGAAAAGTTAAAATGCTATACGATGTTGTCTTGTGGCCTAATTATAAGTTTATTATTTGGTATTTTATCGAAAATAAAACTCTAAACTAACCATCTTATTCTAAAATTCTATCCTAATTTGATTGAAAAAAGAATTTTTAACTAACTTTTATATCTTATGAATCTATTTAAATCTATCCAAGGTGACGCGACACTTGGCGAAAAGTTAGAATGCCAAGTGTCACTATTTCGTGATCTGGCTAAAAGTTTAGCTTTATATATTAGTTATATGATATGATTTGGTATAACTTCAATAAGTTTTAAAAATGAATTTGTTTAGATTCATAAAATCATATTTTTAATGATTTTACAAGTACGGTATTATATTAAAGACAATTATATATCATTTTTAATCCAGACTAATAAACTCAAAGCATGATTTTTTCAAAGCGCAAGAGCATGTAACCTTAGGTCTCATTAAAAATATCTTTTAGGATTGTTTGTTATTGTAAGATTGAGATAGAGTGTGATTCTATTAAATTTTAGCGTTGCATATGACTCTAATTGTAACTTTCATAATGACTTAATGAGTACTCCGAGTACAAAATTTATGGTAGTACTCTTATCACAACTAATATATACTTACATATTAGTTATTTATAATTTTAATGGTTTTGGCCTATATTTATTGTTAGGGAAAAGCATATCATAAGGAAAGCTTCACTTCTAACGAGATTTGATCTCACAACCTAAGTCATGAGACTAAATCCTTACCACTAGGCTAAACCTTACTCGGTGTATATACTTATACAACTAGCTATCAACAACTAAAGCAACTAACTTTAATACACACACCCATATAGGCAAACACTATCGAAGTTATATAATGAGTTGGTAAGATTTGTTTAAGAATGTTGTTTCATAAAATTAGATTTTTAATATTTTAACAAGCACAGTGTTATATTAAAGATGAATATATATCATTTAAATCTAGACTAATAACTTTTCAAATAGAAAAAAAAAAAAAAAATGACTAATAAACTTAAAGCATGATTTTTTCAACGCAAGAGCAAGTAACCTTAGGTCTCATTACAAAAATCTTAGTGTAGCATATGACTCTAATTGTAACTTTCATAATGAGTACTCCGAATACACAATTTATACTATTATTATTTATTACACCTAATACACTATTACATATTAGTTATTTATATTTTTATTGATAAGGTGAAGGACTCAGCCTATTTATTGTTAGGGGAAAGCATATCACAAGGAAAACCTCACTCCCAAAGAGATTTGATCCCCACGACTTTTAAGTCATGAGACCAAATCCTTACCACTTAGCTAAACCTTACTCGTTGTATCTACTCATACAACTAGCTATCTACCACTAAAAGAACTAACTTTGTTACACACGCCCATAGAATAGACAAACACTATCGAAGTTATATATATATATAAAGTACTCCGTACTAGTTTAAATCAGGTGACTAATTGGGATTGGGTTGAACCTAACTTGCTTTGGGCTTATGGACGTGTGGGCCAGATTGGGCCCTATTAATTACAATAAATTGACACTAATGTCTTTTCTTGAAAATCTTAAAAACTTTGTTGTACCACTTACAAAGGTGGAGTTCAATTCTCAAGTGAACCTAGAGCTGTATCAGCTGATTATAGTTATCACTTCTCACGGGCACTTGAGAGTATAATTATAATGCTCACACCAAAATTTGTCTATCAAATTTAAGGACACATTTCCTACATTTTCGGTAGAATGTATGTAAAATTGTGAAGGGTCAATATTGAAAATAATATACATAATCAACCAATTGTGCCATCTTTTCTGTTAGGTTTTGTGGGTTTGATTTCTTCTAGGGTGACAAACTAGCAACGTGATTCTGACGCTTTCAACCTTATTTTTTTTAATACAAGTATTTGTTTGTATTAGGTATATATGTATGTATTATTCTGTATATAAAAAACATTTTGTTTGTTTAATTGCAATAGTGTGTTGAATTGTAATAAGCACATACTCTAATTTGACTATATATGATATTATTGATTACTGGAAGATATACATGATGATTTGAAATCTTGTTAAATTAGTTACAATGAATATTTTCAATCAGCCAATTTTTATAAATTTCTCTTGTCAATGGTATAAGATGTTTATATAGTTGAATTTATGCAATTCGTAAGTCAGTTTATTTAAACCTAGACATGATCCCTCGCTCACAATGCATGACACACGCTAATTCATTTTAACCTACGTGGGTCATGCTATCCGGAGTAGGAGAGAAAGGATCGATTGAGAAAAACCTAATAACCATAAACCTAAGATCACATATTGATTGGTTTCCATAGTGAAGTCACTAAAACAATGACATTCAAAGATCAAGATTAATTATTTATACTTATAAAAACATCAAATAACTAAAGCTTAATTTGAAAAATAAGGCCATAAGTAACGGATAAAAAATATAATTATTGCTAGACATTTTCCACAAACAATGAAACAAATTAAATAATTAATAAATTTTCTTTGGTTTTATATTTTAGTCAAGGAAAAATATTAGAATAATCCAATTGTAAGTCGATAGAGGAAACATTAGACTCCTTAAAACCAAGTGTTTTTTTTTTCATAATATAATGCCTAATTGATTAAAACAATATCAAACTCACGTGTAGACAAAAGCAAAGAAGATATTGATGCTAGAAAAGATGGTGACATGTATATGTACGCAAACATATAGACATATAGTTATACTTGTATTACGGAAGAACTGCTAATGGTTATAATACTACACACGTATCATATAATCTTGTCATCAAAACAGAAAATTAGTAAATGTTAGGCCACCAAAATTATTGGTACAATGCTTATTACCTCAAGCATGCATATATTATAATTAATTAATCATAAAGGGTTTGGAACCGCCCATAGGTTAATTAATTAAATAGTAGGAGTATCAAAATCATCATTAAACTAAATCATAAAAAAAAATTGTTATCCTTTCTCATATGAAAAGTGATAGAATGGCCTGCTAATACTGGCCTTTCATCAACAATTTCTTTTCCTTAGAATGCTTAGCTCTAGTACGTTAGTACGTACTCATAGTCTATAATAACAAGATTATTACATTAATTTAATTAATATGTAGTGCTTTCTCTGTCCCTTATTAGATTCCTACTTATCTCTATTATGCGAGGAATAAATGCGAGAACTAGGAATCTAATTAAGGGACAGAGGGAGTATTTTACATAAACCACTCATATTAGAGGATTACTCAAGTCATATCTTATTCTAGAAATTTATTGTATTGGTGTTATTCTTATTTATATACTTAATATGGAGTATTAATTACTATGATAAAGGTCAAATCAGACAAGAACATACAAGACTACACTCAATGATAAATTAAAATTATCATCAATTGCTAAAGGATCCTAATTGATGCAAGTATAATTTATAAATTTATTAGATGTTCTATCATAGTTTTTTGTATTGTTTTTTGAAATATGTTACTATTGTTTATGGTTTTGACATTATTTACAGTGATCAATGATACCCTGAGTAAGAGAGTTTTCACAATCTAGCATAATACCACATATCTCACATAAATTTAATTTACATTCCATAAAACACCTTAATATAGATAAAAATAAAAATAAAAACATACACCAATGTAATTATACGTCTAAACAGGTGCTTATTGACTCTAAACCAAGTTATTAAAAACAATGGCAACACTAGATAATTTGGACGGTGACCTATGATATTATATTAATGTAAATGACAACATACATGTTCTGTTAAGGTCAACCAATTTACAGGGACACAAGTCACAAAAAGTACTTCAAAATCTATTTAGGAGTTTATTAGAATCCTATTTATTAACTAAGGAATCCTAAATTTCTAAGTTCTAAGGACTGCTTTGTACTATTTTTGTCAAACACATCACGTCTAAACAGCCAATAATATTATAGCAAAGCAAGTTTTAAGGAATAATTTTTATAATAATCATGGTCCATGATGCCTTCTTGTTTATTCATTTTACCTTTTTTTAACTTTATTAATTAAATTAAGATAATAAAGGGGATGAAAAAAATATATATATTAGGAGATGAGGAAAAATATTAACTTCTTATATGATTTATTTTAAAGAAAGTCGGGACAAAGGAATTATGATCAATTCTACTCCATAGCTCATACTTGATTTATTGGGATGCTTTTTAAAAAAGTGTAAGTGTTACATGTGTTACTTTATGGGCTTGTATATTTGCATTGTGTTGTATAAACAACATATTGCAAACACGATATATTATATGTTAATTCTATTTGATGATTTTATAAAATCTTGAACATGTCTAATATTGTTAGATATATGAATATAAAAGATATAAGAAAAGTATTACATAAATGTATTATTTTTATATGCCTAACATTACTCTTTCTTAACAAATTTTATTGCAAAAATATTAAAAGTTGTATATACGAAGTTGTCTTTAAATTATTAAATTTGAATGAAATTCGAGTAATTAATTCTTACATACACTCTTCCATCAAAGTAATACTACGTACTTCCATTTATAATAATATAATTTTGAGATAAAGATTGCTTGTATCCTTTAATTTGGGTTAAAATATGTGGGGTTAGAATAAAGCTACAAAATTAACAAAAACAATGGCCTTTTCTTATTTGGGGTTAAGACAAATGAAAGAACACAAAGGAGATCGGATGACCTAAGTACACTTAATTATTTAATTGATCAATTCAAAAGCTTGCAAATAATGTTACCTCCTCCACAATTATTAAAAACAAGATAATTAATAATAATCAATCTCAAATATATATTCAACTATCTTATGGTCTTACCAAAGTAATGAATATATAAAGGAGTATAAATATTATTCTAAAGCATATGATAATTGATCATTAACACTTCCAACATATTGGACCACCACAAACTCTCCACTCTTCCCTCTTTACTCATCATTTCCTTTGTCTCCCCCAAAACATTCAATCAATCTTACAAACTATTTCCTCTAATTCCTATTATCATTCATTCTCTCTCTAAAATTACTATTTTCTCTCTCTAAAATATGAAGCAAGATCAAAAACTTTCTCTTAGTAGAAGTACAAGTTGTAATTCTTGGAGTTCTAAAATTATCCCTTCTAATTTTAGCCGTTCAACTTCTTCTACATTTTCTCCTGATAGTCCTAGGGACGTGTCTCATAAACCCTTTGTACGTACTAGGGATTCTGGTAATAGTACCAATTCCCTCGTGGTGTCACGGGTGAAACAAACTCGTCTTACTTTATCCACCTTTTTCCGGTCTCTGCTCCATGTTTTCTCCTTCTCTACATCGTCCTTCTCGGCGGTTCCCACGTGTAGATGGTTGACCATTCCGAACCGAGTCCTTTCCTTATCTTCCCCTACTCCCCTAGGGCGGAAGGTGACAGGCACTCTCTTTGGACATAGAAAAGGTCATGTAACATTCGCGGTACAAGATGATCCTAGGGCTGACCCTGCCCTACTAATCGAGCTAGCGATCTCTACCTCGGCTTTAGTACGTGAGATGTCGTCGGGGCTCGTGAGGATTGCCCTAGAGTGCGAGCGGGGGTCACACCAAACGGGGCGTGGGAAGCACGCGCCTAAGCTTTTCCTTGAGCCCGTGTGGACTATGTATTGCAACGGGCGAAAATGCGGGTACGCAAACTCACGCGCGTGTAATGAGTTTGATTGGCACGTGCTTAGTACGGTCCAAAGCGTATCAGTTGGAGCGGGCGTTATCCCTCTAGTGGAGAATCGAACAGGTTCCGGTTCTGGTTCCGAGGGAGAGTTGTTATACATGAGAGCCAAGTTTGAGCGGGTCGTAGGAAACCGTGACTCGGAGGCATTTTACATGCTAAACCCCGATGGTAATGGTGGACCTGAGCTCAGCATATTTCTTCTTAGGTTATAATAATAATAATTTTATAAATATAAAATCGTCATTTATAATTTAATTTCATGATGATGAGCTAGATATAATCATGATTAATACAAGAAAGAGTAAAGAAAAGGGATGTTTAGGGTAATGATTAGGGATTATATGGCAAATGGAAGAAAGTGATTGGCTAAAGTAGTGATCAACCATTTGACATTTTCTATAATGTTAATTTATTATAAAGGGTGTTGGTGTGACCATGTGCTTTTGTTTATAATTCTAATACCTTTTTTTTTTTTTTTTTTTTTTTTAGTTTTATTTTTTGGAATATGATCTTATACTATAGTTAATTTTATCTTTTGATTGGGTTTGATGACAAAAACTTTAATTAGTGAAATGTACCTTGATACAAAATTAATGAAAATTCGAGAAAGATTTGTAGTTTAATTTGTAATTGGTGTTTGGATTTTAATTAAAAGTGTAAGTATTTCATATTTTAATTTATATGCTTTTTTTGAGTGCATGCGCATGCACGCCACCTTCGTTCTCATCTCTCCAAATAATTGCTATGTTTTGTTCTTACTTTTGTGTTTTATTGCCTAACTTTTCAATTAATCTTCTTCTTGTAATCTTTATGACGTATTTTTATTGTGATTTTATTATATATATTGATTTTACACCTTCGATTACTTGACATAATTGTGCGCAATTTGTTGAGTCATGCATACCTTTTACTGTATAATTTTATCTTTAGTGTACGTTTTGATGAGCTTAATTTTTATTTGGGTTTTGATGATAATAATTAGTAACTATATACGTAGTATATAGTAACATTCATTCTATCAATTTTTACAATTTTACTATATAGTAATATGCATGCGTATGTAGTAGTACGGTGGATACACTTGAGCTAATTTAACATAATTAGGTAATAGATAACACTAGTAATTTGTCAAGGAAAGAGAAAAAAAAAATGAAATAAGAATTGGACATTGATTGCACAAATCGAAACTTTGATAGTGTGAAAGTAGAGAATAAGTGGAATGAAATAGTGTACTTATTATGAAATCTTCCTCATCCTCCATGAAATGACACCATCTCCCCATGTCTCTTATCCTCTAATGCATGGGGTTAAGATTGATCGGGGTTTATTGGCTAGGGTATCGAGCAATTATACTTTGAGATTCTTTAAGTTGTACGTAGTTTGGAGTGATTTTCTCTCTGTTTTTAAACTAAGCCACACATATGTATTTTTCCGTTGTGATACATAGACACATAGTAACACTATTATATGAAGCCATTTATAACTGATAGATATGTAAAACTATAGCATAATTAATTTAAAAGGCTAGATGATTAAAGGTGTTTAATTTGTTACGGAGTATTATATTTTTCTTTTAGTGATGAAACATATATAATCAAATGTCACACCATATGTTAAACGTCATTATCAAATATGAACACAAAATTAGCTAATAATAATCGATGAACATTAACTTAATTATCACCTCTGACCCCTATTTAGTTAAATGCCCAAAATCTAGGAATAATATACTACGTATCTTTCTTGCTTTTAGGTAGAAAATGAAATAAGAATGCACGAGGTTTAAAGAGAATTTTCGGAGAAAGTAATGTGTAACATTGGAAATGGAAAAGTAAAACTTTCTTTTTCACGTTACATTAGACATACAGTTGGCTCGGTTAAGCAAAGGCTAAGCGTGCAAAGGAGCAAGAAAAGTTGGCTAGCAAACATGTATTACCAACTTTTTGGTAACATAGTATGATAATCTATGACCTTTAATGAAACAAGAGTTTCAAATTAATTTGAAATTGTTTTTCCCCTTGATCTCTAGAAATTGTACCTCCCAAAGACGGCCACTAGGGTCGGCTATTTGGTTGTGCAAGCAGCCCAACAATATAGGGCTTTAAACTTATCGAGGCTTTAGATAAAATAGGGAATTCAAGACACGATATGCTACATATACTCTTTTCGTTCTAACTAACTCGCATCCTTTTCCATTAAAATCATCCAAATTGTTACTAACACTACTTCTATAAAATCCATGAATCTTCAATTTAATTCTACTCTCATTTATTTATTTATTTATTTATTTGGTGAAAATTCTCACTTATTTGGGACAACTTAACATACTATGGAGTACTTTCTATATAACATTTTAAAAATATTAACAAGTTATTACTCCATCTAATTTTTTTAAGGGAAATTTTGTTGAAAATAACTTTTAATTTTTGAAAGAGAAGGTATTGCGTCAGTTCGGAGTGACGAAATATTTCGTCAATCCGGACTGACGAAATGCAGATTTTGGTATCCTCATTTAGCTGGATGATATCCTCTATTGGCTAGATGATATCCTTTATTGGCTAGATGAAATCCTCTACTGGCTAGATAATATTCTCTACTGACTAGATGATATATCATGGATATATGATATCATAAGCCAATAGAGAATATCATTCAGCTATGATATCATATAGCCTATAAAGGATATCATAGACACAATCATATATAAATGATATCATACAACCAATAGAGGCTATATCCAGCCATGATATCATATAACCAATAGAGGATAGCATCCAGCCAGTAGAGGATATCATCCAACCAATAAAGAATATCATCCAACCAATAAAGAGTATTATAGACACAATCATAAATGATATCATATAGTCAATAGAGAATATCATCTAGCCATAATATCATACAGCCAATAAATCCAACCTATAATAAATTGGATATCATCCAGCCACTAGATGATATGTATAAATGATTAGAGGATATAAATTATTTGATAGAGGGTATGTATAACTTGTTTGAGTATATGTATAACAATGGCGTAACCTCCATTGAAGAGCTCGTACTAAAGGTCATGGGTATAACATAACTTGCTCAATTCTCAACCAAAATACATGCATTTGTCATCTAAATGCTCACAATTCAACATTCAATCATATGTGACAAAAAATTTCAAGAATTACACATCACATAAGAAAGCCCCAATTCGATTTTTTGGGCATTTTTCGAAAAATCTGAAAATTAAACTTTCTCTCTCTTCCGCCATGAATACCTCACTTCTCTCCTTCACCATTGATGTCGTCATTGTTGCCTACAGGGGGAAGGAGATCCACCATTGTTGTCATATCGTTATTATCGTCTTTTTCGTCATCGTCATTTGTTCCGCCGCGCGAGCTATTTGGTCAGGCTTGACTGACCCAATAGTTTGTGTTGTTGAAAATAACCTTTTATTTACACTTTTTGTGAGTAACAACCTTTTATCTAAATACATATGCTTTCTACGGTTTGAGCTAGAGCTATAATTAACATGCTATTAAACCTTTGTATGATAGTTTTTTTTTAATATGATCCAAACAATGAGTATAAATACGCTTGTAAACCACAATCAAAATGAATTTTAGCAAACAATTCTGATGTACTAATATTCTTGGATCAACTATTTCTATTTTTAACATTGTAAACAAATTCTCAAGGTGAACTTTGGTCGAACTTTTTCTACATGTATCCAATTGCGTTAAAAATTAGTGAGGTTAACTTTTGGCTTCATGTCATTTTCTAGATGGGTAGGTATCAAAATAACATTGGGTTAAGGGATACCACAAATTAAATCAGGTTATGTTGTGTTAAATTGTACTCGTAATTGATTTTGGGTTTTAGTCTAAGTATTGGGTCAATATGTTGATGATTAGGTTGAGCTCGATTTAGGTAACAGGTCACCAGCAGTTCCATCAATTGTTTGATGATTATATTTTGATTTGAGTCATTTTAGTAAATGGTGGGTTCTTGGATCAGTTCAAATTTTAACAACAATTGCATTCTTATACATATGCATAATATTAATATACCAATTCCTTAACATTTAGAGATAGTATAATAAGCCGATGGTTGAAGCCCAGATTCGGTTTATATACTCTATCAACATTGATATACCAAGACTTGTCATTTGTCAATAGAGATCAGAGTATTTATATATTTATAATAGCCAATGATACGATAATCACTCAAGTTGATTATTTGGTGACAAATCAAACTTGAGAGGCCACCTTGTACTAGATAGTACATGTATGATGTATGTGACTTATTTAAAACGTATAAACTCCAAGGCAAAACCGTGAAAGCTAGAGGCTAGGCAATCACGGTAGCTTCAGCATCATACTTAATTAGCGCATGGGTTATCCTGATAAATTTGACATGGAAACCAACAAAAACATTATTAAGTACGTACAACAAAAAAGAATTAGCAATAATATCCATTATGAAAAATCTTGGTGTTCTTAACAGTTTATAAATGATCATGTCTCACCATCTTCTTGACGAAAATTCCAACAGACTCGAGATAGTTGTTGTGCCTTCCAAAAACTCCGACAATAGGACCGTCTAGTAGCATTGGTGATGAGAATTCTTGAGGACATTGAATTCCCTTTCCTTCTCCAAATGGTCCATACCCCGTTGGACGTAAATTGGTGTGGATCTTCATTGTAGCAATCACACATTCGTTGTTTTGATATTTGTAGTTTCCATAGGTACCGCTAATTCTTGTTATTTTTTCACCATGCTGGAGCACAATCTATTTTTAAAAACATGTTAGGAGCATGAATAATTACAAATTAAAAACTTAAGCTGATGGTTAAATCCCAGACTTGGAGTGTGTTCTATTCGCCTGATTTTTTCTTATTTGAACTTATCTTATTTTATCTTAACTTACATGAACTTATCTGAACTTATTAGACCTTATTAAAACTTAGTTTAATTGTAATTTGTACTTGGCTAACCCTTATCACAACTTATTTTTCCTAAACTGAACTTATCTGAACTTATTAGTTATTACAACTAAAATAAGTAAAAATAAGCTATTAAGGTAAACAAAATAGATTCTTGGTTTATGTACTCTATTATCAGGCTTAAATGCTTTTGAACGAAAACATGTAGATAGAAGTAGTGTATTGTGTATTCACCCTTGTCTCGCATCCGCCATTGCCACCAAACATCTTGGTGAAGGTGTAGGTAACTCCACATGGCTTAGCTACGACAAACCCAATTGCATCCACAATGAACCCATGCCTTACTATGACTTCCTTGAAAGTTTCACCCTCTTGAAGTTGAAAGCTGTAGTTTTCAGGTAATTGAGAACCATAAGGTCCGTATTGTTCAACCATGTGCTTCTGCCAAAGTATAAGGCTAATGACTTAATGTCAACATACATAAATAAACAAATAATTAAGCTCGAAGAAATCAATTAAATGAATGTACAAAGAAAGAGAAAAACTATGGGACCAAAGAAAGCAAACTCAGCTCCAATAGTCCAATCCATACGTACCTGGGGACATTCTTGAGCCATTTTGTTGAGAGGTGATCGAAGAAGCTTTGAAATAACAAAGTTGTAGTAGTAAGTGAGTTGTGATGTGCTTTAGTTGAGGATCGCACGTTACCTATTTATACACATATTTGGATCACTAAGAATAAACATATTCTTGTGGTCCATCATGTTTGTCATATTATAATATATTCGGATCACTAAGAATGAACATATTATTGTGGTCCATCATGTCTGCCATATTATAATATATTCGGATCTCTAAGAATGAACATTGTGATCCGTCATGTTTGTCATATTATAATATATTTATTTAAATAATTGACATTATATATGATTTTGTACATGCATATGAACAATCGTTTGAAATTTAATGGACGATCCAGCATGGATAGATGGATGGATCGATGTATGTATATTCAAATTATCATGAGTTTTTATCTTAATGCATTTGCATGTAAATTTATTCTCTGCGTCCAAAGCACGAACAGTGTGCCCACATTTTGAGGCTTAGAGCTCAATACTCATATTGTCATAAATAGTCTAATGGACTAGACATTCAGAGACTAGGGGAGAAGATTAAAGGTATTTTCGTCTAACTTTCTATTTAAAGTGCTCATAGCGAGGATAGAACATTATATTCAACCTTAGCTTAAGGCTGGCTGATAGGTTATTTCTTTACTTCCAAAGTATCAGTCCAACACTTATACATATATCAATGTAAGGTAACTTAACTTTTATGTATGCATAGTAATGCATTGTCTTTTACTAGCAACACAATCTTACGACACATACGTACTTTGGTTGAGGAAGAGATAAGTTGATTAGATATTTTAAACAAGCAAATAATATTAATCAAAATGATTTATAATGTGATAGAGTACGTACGTAAACCGATCCTGCGCTTCAACCATCAACTTAAGTTTTATTTCATTATAACATTGTTACATTGATGACCATCAAGCTTAATTAAAGATTGAAAAAAAAACGTTTGCTATATTTCATTGGTCAATTTGGTGAGGTTTAATGTCACTTAACATAAAGTAATACCAAAACTTAGATTACTACATTAGCATTGATGACCATAAATAAAAGACAAATTTTGATGGACTTTTGAATTTGTAATTTGAGATGCATGCATAATCCTCTCATCTTTCCAACATGCTTAAGAACAAACAAAATGGGTGGGACTTTGGCAAGTGATTTTACTCAAAAAGAAAGAAAATAATAACAACATTAGAAATTTAGAATTGTCTTCTTCCAAAAAAAAAAAAAAATAATAAATTGTCATTGTCAGCGTGTCACAATAGAATGAGGTATTATGCTCATTTTATCTAACAAAATATTCCTCTTTAGGAAATTCGATGGATTCTTTTTTATGCTATTGCAACTTTGCATGGTTGAGAGAATGCTTCGGATGATCAATGATTTTTTTTAGAGAGGATAATCGATGATTTTATCAAATGTCATTGTGCTTTTTGAGAGTTCATTAAATGTCATCGCGTTTTTCAAAACTCACCGAATGCCATCGAATTTTTCAAAATTCACCAAATATCATTAATGAATAACGTCCATTAGTGATAAGGGTTAATGATGACACGTATCAAGATATGATTGGTTTCTTTCCAAAGAGAGAAGACAAACTAGTTTGGACAATCGATATTTTCTCGGTCTCTCTTAGCAAACCTATTGTACTGGCAACCGACAAAATAAGTCAACATTGTTTTTTCAACCTTTCTTTACCTCTTAGGTCCTGTTCACTTCACATTTAAAAAATAATATTTAATAAAAATAATTTCAGTTCAGTAAAAATAATTCCAGTTCAGTAAAAATCAGTAATCTTAAAGAAGAAATTAACTGAATAGTATAAATAATTTTAGTTTAGCAAAAACAATTTCAGTTCAGTAAAAATAATTTAAGTTAAGCAAATTAAAAATAATTTCACGTCAGTAAAAATAAGGAAATTTTGATATTTACTACCAGTAAAAACACCACTCTTCACATTTGCTACCTGTTTAAAGTTTTTTTTTACTTGGTACCACCTAAATCACAGTTTGTTAGAAATTGCTACCACTTAACAGAATCCGTTAAGATTCCGTTAAGTAGGGCCCAATATTTAATTAAATAATAATACATTTTTTTTAAAAAAAAAAAATTAAATCCCCCAAAACAGTCCATCAGCCACCACTCCCACCTCCGTCGCCGGCTGCTTGTAGCCCGTCAGCCACTGCTACCTCTCCCACCTCCGTGCCGGCTGTTCCCTCGGTGGTGACGAATCCATGGCCCTCCCTCCCACCTAAACACCACCCTTAAAACCGCCCTAAACGAGTTTTAGGGTTTCGTTTTTAGGGTGGTGTTGGTTGCGATTGGCCGCAATTGCTACCCTTAAAACCACCCTAAATGACCCCACAACCCTCTCTTTCCTCTGATTTCCCACCGTTTTAGGGTGATTGTTGCGATTGGTCGCAATTTGGTGACTGTGATTGGCCACGTTTGGCCGCTGCTGCTGCCGCAATTTGCTGCCGTGGTGGTGAGATAAGGGAGGTGCGGTGCTGCGGCTAATGGAGGAGGTGTGGTGCGTGGTGTTTTGTGGTGCTGCTGCTGATGGAGGGATGTGCGTGGTGGTGTTTTGCGGTGCTGCTGCTAATGGAGGGATATGCGTGGTGGTGCCGCAAAGATGAAGGTGGGTGCTACGGTGCTGCTGCTAACTGTGTTGTTGGCTGCCGCGATTTACTGTGCTGCAAGATTTTGCGGTGGTGATGGAAGGGTGGTGACGGTGGAGGGAGATGTTGTGCGCGGTGGTGAGACAAGGGAGGTCGTTGGTGGTTGATTGTTGGTGGTAGCAGGGAGCAGGGGTGGCTGGAAGGTGGGTGGGGTGGCAAGAAGGTGGCTGAACGGTGGTTGAGCCCCACTAACGGAAACAGTAACAGAATAAGACATGCGGTAGCAATTTTTAACAAAATGTAATTTAGGTGGTAGCAAAGTAAAAAAAAAAAAAAAAAAAAAAAAAAAAAAAAAAAAAAAAAATTAAATAGGTAGCAAATGTGAAGAGTGGTGTTTTTCCTGGTAGCAAATGTCAAAATTTCATAAAAATAATTTAGTTCAGCAAAAATAAGGGGAAGTGAACGGGGCCTTATTCTCTCTTCCTTCTAATTGATGACATCAATGGATCATGGGGCTATTATGAGAGCCACCCACCATCCTTTAAACACCACAACCCCACCCACCCAAAAACCGCCAATCCGCAACTAACACCCACCCTACCTTTCCTCCTCCTTCTTCTAGCCACCGCCTCACGCACCCTCCACCTCTTCCACCACCAGTGACCCACCAATCCCTTTATCCACCTTCACATATGTAGCCACTGTAATCCCCTTCCCCCACCATTCCCTCCCCTAACCCCGAAACCACCACCCCTGACCCCTCCATTTCCCAAAACCTTACATCTCCATCTCCCCCAAGCAATTCAATATCCTTGATACAACCATCATTAGCTCATTGTCAACCTAGTTGGTTTGGGGTTTTAAATTTGTGGGTGATTTGGAGTGTGTGTGGTGGTGGTTCGTGGTAAAAGGATGGTGAGATTCGTGGGAAGTGATGAAATGAGGGCAAATATGGTGAGTGAGTAGTGAGTGATGGTGGTGGTGGGTGATGATGGGGTGTGTAACACCCCCAAAATTCGAGTCTTTAAAAACAATAAGTGTAACCTTTAACTTTTAAAAACCCAACCATCGAACTCTGGAAGTGTTACTGCTACACTTATTTTCCGTAGAAAATAAATGCAAAGCAAAAATAACATAATATTTAAAATAACTAAGTGGTCTAAGTTGTGGCAAAATAAAATAGTCATTACATCAAAAACTGCAATTATTTGAAACCAATAACTGAGAGGAAATAATTAAATTCGGGGATAAACTAAATTGTCTTAGCTACGTGGTTATTCTAACGTCTCCTCACACGTAACCGAGTACCCTTTCTACCAACCTGCAAAATAAATCAGAAACAAGAAAAGAGAGAAGACTCCCAAAAATCAGATAAACTGAGTAATTCCAACTCCATCCCGTAAAATTAATAAATTTTAGTTTAAAACAGTTTATACATAATATAGTCTCATAAATATTTTAATACTCAACCAAGTTCAAATAGTCACATAACATATTATTACTTTATTTAAGAAAGGGAAAGAGAACGCCAGTAAGCCGGGACTAGTCCCTGTCACCACCTACTTTACAGAGGGTCGTGCGTAACCCCAATTGGCCATAAAATAAAACAGAATGTCCCTAGTGTGCACACCCCTCACTAATACCCAGTGATTAGGAGGAAGACTAACAGCAATATACCATAAATTAAACCAACTAGTAGCAACCATCACTACTAGTGGGCAACCTGTTCTTCACCCTTTCGGGTTTCATTTCCCTTCTTAAATTAAAATTCACTGTACATTTTATTAGATTAAATCATCCGATTACACTGTACACAAGTATAGCACAAATCAATTTCATTCCAAGTAACAATAATTCAATTTCAGTATTATTAGACCATAGTCATCCTACATGACATATAGACCATCAATCACATATAATCAATCATCCATACCCAAGATCTTATTTATTTTCGAAAGAAACTCATACGATATCAAATAATAAATTTTTTTCGAAAGTACATATACTAGTACACAAAATAGAAAACTAATATATAATATGATTCCATAATATCATACGATATCACACTCATCACATATAATTACATAAGCACATAGTTGGCACACAATATTTCAAAACAATTTCCTAACGGGATTCTAAAGATGATGGACATTGAAAATTACCTTGATCGTGCGTAAAAACTCAAGGTAATTATCCTCCGAAACGGTCACCTAGTAGCCTCCGTCTACAAATAAATAGATGATAGAACTAAATTAGTCTGACTCGTATAGTTAATTATCTAATACGAAGTTAGTAATAGTACGGAAAGAAAAACAAACAAATTCCTATAGTTTATGTTTGGTGAGAAAATTAGAGGTAAAAAGTAATAGGTAGTAGTGATCCACTATCACATGCATCTTCCCCCAACTCTGCAATTCCTACGCATGCACCAACTACAAACTCTCTTAAAAAAAATCAATGGTGGTGTTTACTTTTGGCAGAAAGAAAATCACCTCTACTCTTTGATGAAATCTTAGTTCGTTAATTACAGAAAGTTTACAAAAAGATTGAGTGGGTAAGACTTGAAATAATGAAAAAGTTTAATGATTAGTGTATCAAATTAAGGAACCATGGCTTACCGACGAGGGATTAATCGGGAATGTTGGCTGGGTAAATTGAAAGAGATGAGTGTAGTATTAGCTTTAGGATTTTGGTGTATATATATATTAGAAAGCTTAGGTTGAATTTTTCTAGAATATTCATAAGATAAGACTCAATTCAAATTGGGTTTGTTGCAAATTCTATTGAAAAGATAAGCTTCAACTTAATTATTTTATCAGTTTTTTTTTTTTTTTTTTTTTTTTTTTTTTTTTTTTTTTTTTTTTTTTTTAAAATCCGAAAATAGAAAAAAAATTATTAATATATATATTTGAAAAAAAATCATAAATTTAAAGTTTATACTTACTAGAAAATTGGGTTGTTACATCTACTCCCCCTTAAAACGAAAGTTCGTCCTCGAACTTTAAAGTTAGCTCTCAACTAAGGCTTACGCGATGACAAGGGCTAAGTTAGTATTACATTCGACCCCCCTTTAAAAGTTTCGACCTCGAAACTTGGCATACCTGAGCGAAAAGTTCCGGGTAACGCTTTTTCATGTCATTCTCAGCTTCCCAAGTTGCTTCTTCAGAATTCTGATTAGACCATAGGACTTTAACTAACTTTACCGCCTTATTTCGAGTACTTCTCGTTTTGGTGTCGAGAATTTTCACAGGGCGTTCTTCAAAAGTTAAGGTCTCATCTAGCTCAATAGTCTCGGGTTGGATAACATGGGTAGGGTCATGAACATATTTTCGGAGTTGGGAAACATGAAAAATATTGTGAACATTAGCTAACTCCATGGGTAAGGCTAGTTGATATGCTACCTCTCCAACTCTCTTCAATACTTCATACGGGCCAATGTATCTAGGACTCAACTTCCCTTTTCTACCAAACCGCATGACTCCCTTGGTAGGTGAAACCTTAAGTAAAGCCTTTTCCCCAACTTCAAATTCCACTATTCTCCTATTCTGGTCTGCATATGACTTTTGTCGATCCTGAGCTGCCTTCATGTTTGCCTGGATGAGCCTAACTTGCTTCGTTGTTTCTTCAATCATTTCTGGCCCCAAAGTCAAAGACTCACTGATATCGCTCCAACACAAGGGACTCCTACATTTTCTCCCATACAACGCTTCATAAGGTGCCATTCTTATACTCGCATGATGGCTATTATTGTATGAAAATTCGATCATAGGTAATCTTTCGTCCCATGCTCCGCCAAAGTCCATCACACAAGCTCTCAACATGTCCTCCAAGGTCTGAATTGTTCTTTCTGTCTGTCCATCTGTAACAGGGTGAAACGCTGTGCTAAACTTCAGGATAGTGCCAAATGCTTGCTGAAACATTTCCCAGAACTTAGATAAAAATCTTGGATCTCTATCTGAAATAATATCTTTAGAAACTCCATGTAGCCTCACAATTTCTTTCACATAGGCAGCTGCCAACTGATTCACATTCCAAGTATCCTTTATTGCTATGAATCTTGCTGTTTTTTTTCGTTAAACGATCAACTATGACCCAAATAGCATTCTTTGCTGCCCTTGTAAGTGGTAATCCCATCACAAAATCCATAGAGATAGACTCCCACTTTCATCCTGGCACATCTAACGATTGCAACTTCCCTCCAGGTCTCATATGTTGTATCTTCACTTTCTGACATGTAAGGCACTTTGCCACAAACTCGGCTACTTCACGCTTCATGTTTGGCCACCAAAAATGTTTCTTAAGATCCTTATAGAGCTTATCTCCTCCTGGGTGTACAGAGTACGGGGTGTTGTGAGATTCTTCTAAAATCTTCCTTTTGAGATCTTCATTTTTAGGAATACACCATCTCCCTTTGTATTTCACTGTTCCACCATCATCTACATCAAACTCAGTTGCCGCTCCTTCTTCTTTCATCTTCCTCACCTTGGTCAACCACTCATCTAGCATTTGCTTCTCACGAATCTCATCATATATGGTAGGTTTGACTGACATTACATTCAACTGAGCGTTCACTTGGTCATACTCTACAACTCCAAGTTCAACTTCCTAAATTCTTCACAAAGTTCCTTGGCTAAAATCATCAAGTTCACTGTATGACTTGTCTTCCTACTCAAAGCATCAGCTACCTTGTTCGCTTTTCCTTCGTGATACAGAATGTCTGGGTTGTAATCGGTTAGCACCTCAAGCCATCTCCTTTGCCTCATGTTCAAATGAGTCTGTGTGAATATGTATTTAAGACTCTTATGGTCCGTATACACCTTACATCTCACCCCATACAAGTAGTGTCTCCAGATCTTGAGAGCAAACACTACAGCTCCTAGCTTCAAATCATGAGTAGGGTAATTCTGTTCATGTTGCTTGAGCTGCCTTGATGCATAAGCTACAACCTTCCCATGTTGCATAAGTACACACCCAAAGCTATTCTTAGATGCGTCACTATAGATTTCAAACCCCTCCGTCCCTGATGGTAAGGTTAAGACTGGTGCTGAGGTGAGTCTTCGCTTCAATTCTTGGAAAGATTGCTCACACCTCTCATCCCACTGAAACTTAGTAGTTTTCTTCATCAAATTTGTTAAGGGTTGAGCTACCCTCGAAAAGTCTTGTACAAATCTCCTATAGTATCCAGCAAGCCCTAAGAAACTTCTCACTTCGGTCACACTTTTGGGTCTTGGCCAATCAGAAACTGCTCGAATCTTAGATGGGTCCACCGCAACTCCTTCCTTTGAGATCACATGGCCTAGAAATGCTACCTTCTCTAGCCAAAATTCACATTTTGAAAATTTGGCATATAACTTCTTCTCTCTAAGAATCTCCAACACTTTTCTTAGATGTTCTTCGTGCTCTTCTCTATCCCTCGAGTACACCAAAATATCATCTATGAACACCACCACAAATTTATCTAAATATGGCTGAAAAGTTCTATTCATGAGATCCATAAAAGCTGCCGGCGCATTAGTGAGTCCAAAAGGCATAACAGTGAACTCATAATGTCCGTATCTTGTGCGAAATGCTGTCTTTGGTATATCTTCCTCAGCAATCCTCAACTGGTGGTATCCTGTCCTCAAGTCAATTTTTGAGAATATCCCAGCACCTTTAAGCTGATCAAACAAGTCCTCGATCCTAGGCAATGGATATTTGTTCTTTATAGTGACATTATTCAACTCTCGGTAGCCAATACACAACCTTAAGGATCCGTCCTTCTTTCTCACAAACAAAACCGGTGCTCCCCAAGGTGACACACTTGGCCTTATATAACCCTTCTCCAGCAACTCCTCCAACTGTACCTTCAACTCTTTCATCTCTGCTGGTGCCATTCTATATGGTGCTTTAGAAATAGCTCCAGTCCCGGGCACTAAGTCTATTTTAAAATCCATCTCCCTAACCGGCGACATCCCTGGAATTTCATCTGGAAACACATCTTGGAATTCTCTCACCACTGGAATGTTCTCTATGGATTTCTCTTCTACACTCACATCTTGCACATGGCATAAATAAATAGGGTATCCCTTTCGGATATAAGAATGAAAAGTCATGGCTGACACAATACTGATCCCTGGTTTTGACACAACCCCCTGGTAAGAGATTCTATTCCCTCTTGGCCCCCTAAGAGACACCTTTTGGGTATGACACTCAATTCTAGCCTTATATTTACTAAGCCAATCCATCCCCAATATCATATCAAAGTCAGTTAAGTCAAACTGAATAAGGTTTGCAAGCAACTCAGTTCCAGCAACGTTAACTGGAATGTCTCGATATAGGGATTTACAAGGAACTACCTCCCCTGAAGGAATTGTTATATTGGTTTGACACAAAGATGAAGGTTTTAAAGCATGTTTATTCACAAAAGAAGTGGCTACAAAAGAATGGGATGCCCCAGAATCAAAAAGTAAGTAAGCAGGTTTTGAGTTCACGAGAAAAGTACCCGTCACAACGTCGGCATTAGAGTCAATTTCGCTCTGGTTCATGACATAGATTCTTCCATTACTGGTCCTACCATTGCCATTGTGGTTGCTTCCTCCGCCATTGTTGTTGCTTTGGCCATTCCCTCCTTGAGCATTGCCATTTTGGCCCTGAGAATTGTTGTTGTTGAAGCGGTTGTTGTAGTTTGAGTTCCTCCCGTAACCACCTCCCTTATTGCCATTGTTGTTACCTTGCCCATTTTGAGCTTGATTATTGTCATTCTGCTTCTTTGGGCACTCAAATTTCTTGTGACCAACCTCCCCACATTCAAAGCAAGTAAGCAAATCTCCATTGCAGTTGCGTCCTGGATGGCTCTTGTCACATTTACGGCATGGTCGGTTGCGAGATCCTTGCTGATTCTGTTGCCCCTGGCCCCGGTGATTATTGCTTTGATTGTTGTTGTTACGGCCTCCCTGCTGACCATTTCCACCATTCCCATTGCTATTACCCCCTAGGCGCGGTCTCTTGTCATAACCTTGAGGGTTCGATGAACTCTCACCATTTCCTTTCCTCTTATGCCTATCCTTGACCTCCTGTTCACGTTTCAAAATCCTTTCAATATTACAAGCTCTATCATAGGCCTCTTTATAAGTAGCAGCAGTACCAGCCCCGATCACCTTCTTTTGTATCCTAAAAGTCAGTCCATCTTCAAACTTCTGAGCCTTGGATCTCTCATCAGGCACTACATTAGGACAAAACCTTGCATACTCATTAAATTTCTCAGCATACTCCTGCACACTCATACCAGCTGTTTGGTTAAACCTACTAAACTCACTGTATTTCTGCCTCTTGATATGCTCAGGAAAGAAACGGTCCCTAATTGTTGTCTTAAAAGCATCCCAGATAAAATTCTGTTGAGCTCTTATGGTGGCTCCTTCATTTTCCCACCAAATATCAGCAGCCTCACGTAAATAGAATGTGGCTTGATCCACCTTCTGAGCATCAGGGGTACCAGCAGCAGTGAAAATCTTGTCAAAGTCACGTACCCAGTTCTCAACCAACATGGGATCTTCCTTCCCCATAAATAGCGGAGGTTTCAATGCAGCAAGTTTCTTAGCCATAGCAGCTTGAGGGTCGTTGTCATTATTGTTGTGGTTGTTGTTGTTATTCAGCTGGTTTTGCAGCAACATTCCAAGGTTCTGGTTCATTTGCTCAAGAGCTCTTAACCTAGCAGCAAGTTTTTCAGGAGTCTCAGCCATTTGCGCAATTCTTCTCCAACGAGACCTGGTGTAAACGTGGTAATTTTGCATACACAGTCTGCACAATTTCAACACTGGTGTTACCACCATACACATTTTAACACGACTTATTTAGATCGTGTGAATTGCAATTAAATAATCAACCACGACATGCTTCCATGTAACGCATCAGCACATATAGAGACAAGAATTAAGCGATTTATTAAATCTCAATAACATTCAAAGAGTCGGCCAAATTCCAAACCAAATAATGCATCAACTTAGCATTAAACTATAAATTCGCGCATTGCTTTGTGATTTCACTATCACCCGACCAAGTCATTACTAGTCTTGACTAAGGTAAGCATAAGAAAATAAGAGCTTTGTCCTATATAAATACAATAGATAGAAAAAAAATGAATTGATTTTGATTAATAATCATAAAATAGCAAGGTATAAATATATTAATTAAAATTATTTTATTGCAAAACCAGAAGAGAATGAAAATTGTCTTTGAAATACTAGTACTAAATAGCTCAATAAACTACTAGTTACAAATAAACCAAAACTATAGTTCCTAGTCATAAGAAACTAGCTTTTATTTGTAAAACTAATATATAAAAATTTTAACCAAATAAACTAAACGTAGCTTTAAAAAAAATAAATGGATAATTCAATTACTATTTTCCCCTTGACTCTCACGAGCTTCACTTTCCTGGGGCTCATCCTCCTCCTCATCATCCAGGTTATAGTCAAAGTCTCGCTTGGCTTCCATCATTGCCTTCTCAAGGTAGTCCACAGTAGGGATCCATTGTTCATCATAATAATACTTATCATTCGGTTTACCATTAATGTATAAGTCAACATACTTCTTTGTAAGTTGAGCATAGGGTCCCTTCCCAATTAACGTGTGTAGAAGGATTTGAGATCGCCTCTCTAGAGTGAGATAATCAGATTGGCCCCCAAGTATATTGTAATGAAAGTGCTCAATGCAGATATTTAAGCGGTACACGTAATGTCGAATATTTTCATTATAATTCATACGAATCCCGTAAGGAGAATCAGGTAATAAATGTGTACTCTTCCTAGCACTCGACTTTCTTGCAGTTTTAAGTACTCGTACCATCTAATGTGACGGACGGAGGCTACTAGGTGATCGTTTCGGAGGATAATTACCTTGAGTTTTTACGCACGATCAAGGTAATTTTCAATGTCCATCATCTTTAGAATCCCGTTAGGAAATTGTTTTGAAATATTGTGTGCCAACTATGTGCTTATGTAATTATATGTGATGAGTGTGATATCGTATGATATTATGGAATCATATTATATATTAGTTTTCTATTTTGTGTACTAGTATATGTACTTTCGAAAAAAATTTATTATTTGATATCGTATGAGTTTCTTTCGAAAATAAATAAGATCTTGGGTATGGATGATTGATTATATGTGATTGATGGTCTATATGTCATGTAGGATGACTATGGTCTAATAATACTAAAATTGAATTATTGTTACTTGGAATGAAATTGATTTGTGCTATACTTGTGTACAGTGTAATCGGATGATTTAATTTAATAAAATGTACAGTGAATTTTAATTTAAGAAGGGAAATGAAACCCGAAAGGGTGAAGAACAGGTTGCCCACTAGTAGTGATGGTTGCTACTAGTTGGTTTAATTTATGGTATATTGCTGTTAGTCTTCCTCCTAATCACTGGGTATTAGTGAGGGGTGTGCACACTAGGGACATTCTGTTTTATTTTATGGCCAATTGGGGTTACGCACGACCCTCTGTAAAGTAGGTGGTGATAGGGACTAGTCCCGGCGTACTGGCGTTCTCTTTCCCTTTCCTAAATAAAGTAATAATATGTTATGTGACTATTTGAACTTGGTTGAGTATTAAAATATTTATGAGACTATATTATGTATAAACTGTTTTAAACTAAAATTTATTAATTTTACGGGATGGAGTTGGAATTACTCAGTTTATCTGATTTTTGGGAGTCTTCTCTCTTTTCTTGTTTCTGATTTATTTTGCAGGTTGGTAGAAAGGGTACTCGGTTACGTGTGAGGAGACGTTAGAATAACCACGTAGCTAAGACAATTTAGTTTATCCCCGAATTTAATTATTTCCTCTCAGTTATTGGTTTCAAATAATTGCAGTTTTTGATGTAATGACTATTTTATTTTGCCACAACTTAGACCACTTAGTTATTTTAAATATTATGTTATTTTTGCTTTGCATTTATTTTCTACGGAAAATAAGTGTAGCAGTAACACTTCCAGAGTTCGATGGTTGGGTTTTTAAAAGTTAAAGGTTACACTTATTGTTTTTAAAGACTCGAATTTTGGGGGTGTTACAAATTGGTATCAGAGTTACGTGTGAGGAGATGATAGAATAACCACGTAGCTAAGACAATTTAGTTTATCCCCGAATTTAATTATTTCCTCTCAGTTATTGGTTTCAAATAATTGCAGTTTTTGATGTAATGATTATTTTATTTTGCCACAACTTAGACCACTTAGTTATTTTAAATATTATGTTATTTTTGCTTTGCATTTATTTTCTACGGAAAATAAGTGTAGCAGTAACACTTCCAGAGTTCGATGGTTGGGTTTTTTAAAAGTTAAAGGTTACACTTATTGTTTTTAAAGACTCGAATTTTGGGGGTGTTACAAATTCTATTGAAAAGATAAGCTTCAACTTAATTATTTTATCAGTTTTCAAAATTTGTTTCCGTAAAGATCAAAAATCAGTTTTTTTTTTTTTTTTTTTTTTTTTTTTTTTTTTTTTTTTAATCCGAAAATAGAAAAAAATTATTAATATATATATTTGAAAAAAAATCATAAATTTAAAGTTTATACTTACTAGAAAATTGGGTTGTTACAGGGTGGGTGCGTAGCGATGGTAATGACTGATAGAGTTTAAAACATATTTCTGGGCCTCAACTATCAGTTAAAGCTTTTGGTTGAGCTGGTCCGATCCTTTAACATGGTATCAGAGCCAGCATGACATTAAGGTCACGAGTTCAAATCTCATCGCGCCGGGTATGAGAGGGTATGTGTTGCATCCACATTTCAAGCCCAGGGGGCCTTTCATGTGAGGGGGAGTGATAGAATTTAAAACATATTCCTGTGCCTCAACCATCAGTTTAAACTTTTGGTTGAGTTGGTCCTTTAACAATGACGATGTGGCATGGCCTAGGTAGTTGATTTTAACGGTTAGGGGTGAAGCATCCGTATATAGAAGGTAGAGCAAAGGGAAAGAAACAATAAGGAAGAATAAAGGAAAAGGAGTTTTTTTTTTTTTTTTTTTTTTTTTTTGTTAATTTTAATAGTTAGAATTAATTTTAAATAAAAAAAATTTAACCAATATAATACCTCTGGTTCTTTTTACTAGCAACAAAGGGGTATTATTTGTGAAAAAAATGAAATATCCCTTTGTTGCGAGTAATAAGAACCAAAGGTAGTACAAAATGGCACGTGGCTTGACAATCGGTTATAGTGGGTAAGGTGACCGGCAAGGGTTGACAAAAGAAAATATTTAGGGTCCATTCTCATACGTTTCAGTTCAGTTCAGTTTATGTCTAATGATATTGCTAATGATATAAAGCCAAATTTCATTCTTTTAAGCTCTTATTACAACGACGATAATAATAATAATAATAATAATAATAATAATAATAATAATAATAATAATAATAATAATAATAATAATAATAATAATAATAATAATAATAATAATAATAATAATAATAATAATAATAATAATAATAATAATAATAATAATAATAATAATAATAATAATAATAATAATAATAATATTGATACAATTCATTGTTCAAATGGTTCTATTTTTTTGATACACATTTCTACTGTTAAAATCATTAAGAAAATTAGAGTACTACACAACTTAAACTAATTTCCATAATCGGTTAGTTCTTCGTCTTCTTCTTGTCCACCAAGCTCCTCCAGATCCACTACCTCAGCATTCCTCTAAACTGATTTCCATATCCGATCAGTTATTTCTTGTTGTACAATATCCATAGCTGCTTTTCTGTTAGGATCGTACATAGTATGATCTTCTCTTCGCTCCATGACTTCAACTTGGTGCGTGAATGGAATCCTAGTTCATGTAAACGAATAAAATTGTGTAGAAGTACAACAAGTAACGATTATTTGCAACTGAAAACGTAATTTACTTTTTTTTTATTTTTTATTTTTTATAAAAAAAAAAATTAAACAACAAAGTGTTTTGTGTTCTTTTGTCAAAATACTATATTATTTTTAAATGTTTAAAATATTTTGGGGTTTCATGTTTATAATATATTTTCCATAAATATTATAACTATAAAGTATATATTTCACAAATAATATGTACATATGTATAGTAATAAATAATCAATAAATAATCAAAGATCACTAATCCGTAGTTAAAAATCACTAATTACTAAGTTCAGTTCAGTTCAGTTCAGTTCAGCTTAGTTCAGTTCAGTTCAGTTCAATTCAGTTCAACTGATTTCAGTCAATGAGAATAAGCCCTTGATAAACTTAGGATTATTTAAAGTCAATAGAGATGTTGGATTATTTTAGGAGAATGGGGTAAATGTTGAATTATTCTTGTTAAAATAAATTTCCTATAATTAATCCTTATTGATAATTTAATGTATTAATGATTAAAATTTCTTTGCATTAACAAACATTCTCAAAAGGAAAATTTGCAAATTACAGCCATTTAAAGTTCGTAGTTTGCAAATTGCAGCCATTTAAAAAAAATTGCAAATTGTAGCCCCAAAGTTCATATAAATTGTAAATTGCAACCCGATTCAACCTTTTCATCGATTTACATGTCGAAAAATCTTTGATTAAGGTTTTTGGGGGTCATTTTAGCCCTTAGGGGCCCAAATTGATCTCGGAATTAACAAAAAAATAATAATAATAATGTAAGTGCCTTTTATTACCTTGTTCATCAAGGGGTGTATAGGTAAATTACATCTAACTTTGGTTAACTGTTGTTTTCTCTCTTCTCTTTCAACCTTTTAGTATTTTTTTTATTTTCTCTCTCCTCCTTCAACCTTTTATTGTTTTCTCTCTCCTCTTTCAACCTTCAATTTCAATGGTGGAAAGTTCATCTTTTCACTATATGATGTCGAACAAGTCGAAATCAATGGAGGGAGAAAATTTATTTACCCTTTAGGGTTAACCATGCATGCCCGTTATTCTCACTTTGTTATTTGGGATTTTGTTTAATTTTGGCCGCCGAAAATGGTGTTGCAAAATAGAATTTAATAAAGGAAGGAAGAAAACTTAGCTACCCTTTATGGCTAACCATGCCATTAAATTTTCCTTTTGCTATTAGGATTTTCGTGTAATTTTGCAGGCAAAGCCATTGGAAATGGAGTTGAACGGACTTAAAAGAAAGGGTGAAAGTGGGCAGAGATGGGAGTGAGAAGATTAAAATGGGTGGGAAGAAAAAATATGAAGAAGATGAAGAAAAAAAATATGAAGAAGAAGAAGGTGGGAGGAAGAAGCAAGATGATGAATATATAGTACTATAGTAGCAGACGGAGAGTTTACGGTGGTAGATTTGAAAATTTGTCGAACTTGTCATAGTGACCCACAAACAGTAAAAATATTTACGGAGTATTTTTTAATCAAAAACACAATAATTTTCAATGCAACTTATCTACGAAAATGTCATTTGATTAACCCAATTTGTTTATATAGGTTATAAACGGAGGTTTGCTCTTAAAGGTCATCTATTTATCAATTGTTCGATTATATTTTGATTTGAGTCATTTTAGTACCTGTAAGGTTCTCGGACTAGTTCAAATTTTAACAACAATTGCATTCTTATATATAGACATTATTAACCTCCAAGTATAAGACATTGGTATACCAATTCCTTAGCTTTTAGAGATGGTGTAATAAGACATTGATATACCAAGAGTTGTAAATAGTATTCATACATTAAAAGTAGAAAATGGTACAACAATCACTCAAGTAGATTATTGGTGACAAATAATCACACTTGAGTGGTCACCTTGTACTCAAAAGTACATGTATGTGACTTATTGGAAACGTATGTATAAACTCCACGGCAAAACCGTGAAGCTAGGCTAGAGGCTATCACGGTAGCTTCAGCTTCATACTTAATTAGCGCATGGGCAATAATCCTGATCAATTTGACATGGAAACCAATAAAAGTATTATCAGGTGTGTACAACAAAAAAGATTAGTAATATCCGATATGAAAAATCTTTGAACGTGTTCATCTTAACAATATATGAATAATCATGCATGTCTTACCATTTTCTTGACGAAAATTCCAACGGACTCGAGATAGTTGTTGTGCCTTCCAAAAACTCCGACGATAGGGCCGTCGAGTGGCATGGGTGTTGAGAATTCTTTAGGTGAGCATTCAATTCCCTTTCCTTGTCCAAATGGTCCATACCCGGTTGGACAGAAATTGGTGTGGATCTTCATTGTAGCAATTACGCATTGGTTGTGTTGATATTTGTAGTTTCCGTAGGTACCGCTAATTCCAGTTATTTTTTCACCGCACTTGAGCACAATCTATATTTGTACATACATGCATATAAAGTGAATTAGTGACGGTCAATGAATAACATGTTAGAAGCCTGGAAATTAAGACTTATATACGTGTGAAAGGATCAGTTCAACCAAAAATTAAAGTTGATGGTTGAATTAAAACTAATAAGACTAAGATTGGTTTATATACTTTATGAGAATGATTAAATGCTTTTGAAGACTTGAATAGGTACAAGTAGGGTATTGTGTATTAACCTTAGACTCGCTTCCACAATTGCCACCAAACATCTTGGTGTAGGTACCTCCACTACATGGCTTAGCTACGACGAACCCAATTGCATCCACAATGAACCCATGCCTTATTATAACTTCCTTGATACTTTCACCTTCTTGAATTTGAAAGCTGTAGTTTTCAGGGCATTGAGAACCATAAGGTCCATATTGTTCAATCATTTGCTTCTGTTAAAATATAAAGTTAACGTCAACATACATATATAATCAAATAATTAAGCTTGAAGAAATCAATTAAAATTTATGTGCAAAGAAAGAGAAAAACTATGGGATCACAGCAAGCTAACTCTGTACAAACCTGGGCGATTTGTTGAGCCATTTTGTTGAGAGATGATTGATGAAGCTTGGAAAAAACAAAGTAGTAGTAGTTGTATTAAGTGAGTTATGATGTGCTTTGGTTGAAGAGGTTATCTATTTATACACATGTTTGGATCACTAAGAATGAACATATTCTTGTGGAGTTGTGATCCGTCATGTTTGCCATATTATATGGAGTTATATATATATTCGTTTAGATAATTAACAATATGATTTTATACATGCATGTGAACAAAGAAAATGGGATTTATCGTTTGGAATTTAATGGACAATTTATGGATGTATGATGTATATTATATTGTACGTTGAATCATGCATGAGTTTTATGTTGATCTGATGCACTTGCATGGAAATATATTCTCTGAGTCAAAAGCACGAAGAGTGTGCCCACATTTGGAGGCTTGGAGCTCAATACTCATATAAGTCTTATTGTCATGTACGGAGTACATAATTTTGGAATTTCAACTTCTTATTTAAAGTGTTCATAAAGGTACAGATACCTCCATTCAACTTCTTATTTAAAGTGTTCATAGTTAGGATCCAACGTTATATTCATTCTTAAGCCTGATAGGTTTTATCTTTTTTATTAGTCCAACACTTAGTTTGGAGGATGCCCCAGTTTCTCACGGTGAGAAACGAATTCGTTTCTCATGGTGGCATTTTTGTGAATAAATCAACAACTTTTTCAACTTTATTCAACTGTGGAGCCCACAATATTGAAAAAGTTGTTGATTTATTCACGAAAATGCCCCTATGAGAAACAAATTTCGTTTCTCACCATGAGAAACAGGGAATTTCCCCTTAGTTTGTGATACATACTACACGTATAAAGTAACTTTTTATGCATAGTACTTCATTCATGCGTTGTCTTTTACTTGCAACAAAGTTATACGCCATATACTTTGATCGAGGAAGAGATAAGTCGATTTGATAATATAAACAAACAAATTAAATCAATCTTAATAATTTATATACATAGTACATGACCCTTATTTTGGATGTTAAAATACTTCAATTCCTCCGGTTTTAGTTGACATGTTTTGTTATTAGACATTATTCATAAATCCTAATTTGACTAGCTTTTGTGATTTAGAACATAGTCATGTTGAGGTCTTGTTAGATAATAGATATGCCTCAAAGTATATTTTTATAAGAGACATTAATGTTTACTTATTGATAATTAAAGACATTAATCATTGAAATATTGCATTAGCTAACATAAACAGAAAAATAAAAAAAATATATAAAAAATAAAAAAATAAAAAAAAAAGAAGGTGTCAACTAAAAAATTTCGAGAATCCAATAACGTTAGCTTTATTTCAATGGCTGATTTGGTGACGTTTAGATTAATATAGATTGAATTCACACAAACTAGGTATGACTAATAAAGCATATATATAAAGCCACTTAACTGAAAGTAATACCAAAACTAAGATTATATACGCTAACATTGATGACCATCAATAAAAGACAAGCTTAGATCGAGTTTAAATTTATAATTTGAGATGCATAATTTCTCACCTTTCCTTAAATTTTTAATTACATGCTCATAAAGAAAATAGGTGGGACTTTGACAAGTGTTTTTGCTCAAAAAGAAAGAAAATAAAAACTACATTAGAATTGTCATTGTCACAAGAGAATGAGGTATTATGCTCATTATATCTAACAAAATATTTCTTTTACTTCATTCCTCTTTAGAAAATTTGATGTATTCTTTTATTTATTTTGCTATTGCAACTTTGCAAGGTTGAGAAAATGCTTCGGATAATCCATGTAAAAAGTATGCAAAACGTAGATTTGATTTTATATTTATGAAATTGTGTTTAACCAACCTTATTATTTCTGGAGTTTAATTTATTGATTTTACATACATAAAATATTACTTACTTCAATTCTTTCGTTGGATTTAATTTTTAACTATGAGAAGAGTGATTTTTGGAGAAATACCACGTTGTAAATTCTTTCCAAAGAGAGAAAAAAACCGTACTTAATTGGACAAACGAAAAAAGACAAGCGAGCACATTAATTTGGTATAATTGGAGTTATTATTAAAAAATGATATTACTTAATTTGATTGGTTTCTACTGAATATATACTTCCTTCAATTCGTCCAATAATATAGTTCATGTTTTCCTATTTTAAAGAACCAAAATGTTGTTCCCGTTTCTACTTTTGGATAGTATGTAAAGACCATTATACCAACTTTTTTTTAACTTAATTCATTGTACTTCTTAGGGCCTGTTCACATTTACTTAATTTCAGTTCAGTTCAGCTCCAATCAGTTCAGTTCAGTTCAACTCCAATCAGTTCAGTTCAGTTCAGTTCAGCTCTTAATTTCCCTCTCTCATAAAATATTCATTTTAGCTCAATTCAGTTCAGTTCAGTTCAAATCAGTTCAGTTCAGTTCAGCTCCAATCAGTTCAGTTCAGTTCAGTTCCAATCAGTTCAGCTCAGTTCAGTTTAGTTCAGTTCAGTAAATGTGAACATGCCCTTAATTTACCATTGAATTTTGCACATACCATGTACTTTTTTATACTTTATTTCTCTAACTTTTGTCTGTGATTGTACTTTTCACTTTTATTAATGTACTTTATCCACTTTCTCTTCCCATTTCTTAAATGACGTGAAAAAACACAAATAAGAATTATATTATGAGATGGAGGGAGTACAATTTTTCTTTTACATCAAAGGGAGTGTTCAGATAATACTCATGTAATAGCTCATAATGTACTCCTTTTGTTTATAATTAATCGCAATAGTTTGGCCTTTTCAATATTTACGTATATATTTTCTTTGACCATGAGTATAATTTTTATCATTATATAAAAAGTAAATGTTGTAATAATCGCAACAATGTACATTGCACAAGTAGCAAACTAGCAGTAAAAATGTTTCAATTAATCTAGAACGAGGAGAGTAAAACTTGTTAAAAACTCACTTTTTTCATGTCTGATCAATTTTGTCAACAATAATAATATTGAGCGTGTTTGGTGAAAAGCTAAAGGTGACTGTATTAGCTGATTTTTGACTAGATTGACTAACTTATTTTATTAGTTGATTGTATAAAAGTGTTTGATGAATAGTTGACTGCTTAAATTTATTTAATCATGTAAAATGACCAATAGACTAATTACGTGGGTAGATAGTTCATATAGGATTCAAAAGTAAATAAGGATATAAGTGACATTTCACAATAAGAATTGAATAAGGTAATTGAAAAGAACTTATTTAGTGAAATAAGCTCTTTAAGTAAGTTTTCCACCAATCACCTTATGTTAGCTTATTTAAAAGCCAATAAGCTAATGTTAATCGTATAAGTTAAATTTGCTCAATTAAGCTATTTACCACTAATAATAAAAAAAAAATAAAAATTAAAAAATAAATAAATAAATAAAAAACCCGCTAACTATTTACCCAACACAGTCATTGGGTCATAATTTATTTATGGACCGGGCTTTGTTATAAACATCGTTTGTACAGTTAAACAGAAAAGCCCATGTAATCAATTAATCAAATATCTAATTTTTCTTTCATTTCATCTTTTTCTTCAACCCAGAAAAACAAAGAGGGGTTTTACAGAAAAAAAGGGTTTTACACTACAAACTACTCATTCTTCAACAATTTTCCGCCATCATCAAACCTCACTCAACAATGGTGGTACTAAAGAAGGTGTTGAAGAAGGGTTTAGGAGAAATGGGGTTCAACAAAGGAGGTGGTCCAGTCAATTGGTTCCCTGGTCACATGGCTGCTGCTTCTCGCGCCATTAGAGACCGTCTTAAGCTCGCTGATTTCGTCATTGAAGTTCGCGATTCTCGTGTAATCATCTCTTCATTTTCTCACTTTTCTGAATTTGTTTTCAGTTTTTTTGTTGGGATTTGAATTTTTGATGGTATGATTTTGAATTTATGATGATTTACAGATTCCATTATCTTCGCAAAATGAGGAACTTCAGCCGCTTCTTACTGGTAAAAGGCGTATTCTTGCTCTCAACAAGAAAGATTTGGCTAATCCTAACATTTTACCTGTATGTTATTGTTTTCTTCCTGTTGTTTTTTGGTTTGATTTTATAATAATCTGCTTTAATTTGATCTTAGTTTTGAGTGATTGGTGAGATCTTGTGTATGAATGTATGATTAATTAATATGTTTTGATGAAGTTGCATTTTTTTTTTAATGTTATTATGGTGGATGATAGATAGTGAATTGAGGAAGAGGGTCTTTGTAGACGTCCTTTGGAGATAAATTCATGGTTCATGTAGCCGACCACTCGACCTCATTTATTTAGGATTAAGGCTTTTACATTGTTGGTTTTGATGTTGTGATAGCTTATAGTAGTGGTGGTGGAAGATAGCTAGTGCGGGCGAGCCAAAGACAAATAGGGCTTGTACGATTTCTTAAAATTGGGCCCTTGTTTCATAGTTCAAAATGCTTTTAAAATGTTGGGAAAATTGAAACCAAAGGATTTAAAAAACAAATTATTCGACATGAGAATAATAAACCAACATTTATTAAGCATTGAGCTGAACATACTTCTCCAATGAGCCTAATATGATTCCTTGCTATCAATGCAAACAATTAATATATATCTTACTTGAAGCCCTTGTATCTTGGGGGCCTTGTGCGGTCGCCCACTACCACCCCTGGACCTAATGCTGGGATAATTTGTAGCTGGATTTATTGTGATACTTTATTACATTGC